>NC_090937.1:30021646-30321646 GCF_040938575.1 Ambystoma mexicanum | reverse complement strand
GATCATGAAATGGTTTTGAGGATGAATCTAACTCTTTGTCCCAAGGCTGTAAAGGACGTCATTACTACGGTGGATGGTACGGAGATAGCCTCCGGACCAGTAACGCATAGCACTCAAGAAGTGACGCTAGTAAGTTAAGATGGACACCATGAGAAGATCGTGTTCGATGTGATCAAGGCCCCTCAGTTCCAGATTATTCTAGGGATACCTTGGTTAGAGAAACACAATCCTCGGATCGATTGGCGAGCAAGAACGGTTCAGTTCCCAGAATGTGTCTCTACTTGTCACCCTCCACCTGGTGTTGCTCTAGCAGCAATTTCTTCGGAGACTCCCCAGTTACCTCCCGAATACCTAGAATTCCAAGATGTTTTCCGGAAGGATCAGGCTAACTCTCTACCTCCTCATAGGTCCTATGACTGCCAGATAGACCTGATACCTGGATCTACTCCTCCGTGTAGCAGAATTTATGCCCTCACCGAGCCTGAGAACCTTCACCTCCGACAATACCTGGATCAATACCTAGCAAATGGGTTTATTCGTCCTTCTAAGTCCCCTGCTTCTTCAGCTTTGTTCTTCGTTCCAAAAAAAGAAGGGGACCTTAGAACTTGTATAGATTACCGCGCCCTGAACCAGATCACCGTTAAGAATAGATATCCGTTACCTTTAATCCCTGAACTCCTGGACCAAGTCAGAAGAGCATGCATATATACAAAGCTGGATCTTAGAGGAGCCTACCACTTGGTACGAGTAAAAGAGGGCGATGAATGGAAGACGGCCTTCCGCACCAAGTATGGGCTATTTGAATATCAGGTCATGCCCTTCGGACTTTGCAATGCCCCGGCCGCCTTTCAATATTTTATGAACGATGTCCTCAGAGAACTCATAGATGTATGTGTTGTCGTTTACATTGACGACATCCTCGTTTATTCTTCATCGGAATCTGAATATCGGAAACATGTGAAAATGGTCCTCGAGAGGTTGCGTCAACACAGACTTTTCGCTAAGTTGGAAAAATGTGTTTTCAACGTGACTGAAGTTGAATTCTTGGGATTCATATTATCCCCTAGTGGAGTGCGTATGGATTCAAGGAAGGTCGATGCAATTCTCAAATGGCCATCACCATCCTCCGTAAAAGGGGTTCAAAGCATGTTAGGCTTCGCCAACTTTTACCGCAGGTTTATCCCCGAATTCTCTCGAATAGTCCAGCCCATCACCGCCTTGTTAAAGAAAAACAAACGTTTTGATTGGTCTACCGAGGCGGAACAAGCTTTCCAGAATTTGAAGACAAAATTTATCTCTGCACCAATTCTAAAACATCCTCGCCCCGAACTCCCCTACATCGTTGAAACTGATGCTTCGAGCCTTGCCATGGGGGCAGTTCTATCACAGAAGGACCCAGTAACCAATCAGTTACATCCCGTGGCATTCTGGTCTCGCAAATTCTCGCCTCCTGAGATCAATTACACTATTACTGATAAGGAACTTCTGGCTATCAAGTCTGCCTTTAAGGCTTGGCGGCATTATCTTCTGGGGGCCCGACAGACCGTTACTGTGATTACGGATCACCGAAACCTGCAATATTTGAAAACCGCAAAAGCCCAATCCTCTAGACAACTCCGTTGGGCACTATTCTTTGCCGAGTTTGACTTCATAATTACCTATCGACCTGGTACAAAAAACAGTAAAGCTGATGCCCTTTCTCGGATGGGAGTGGAGGAACACTTGACCAACCCTAAACCTGTACCTATCATTCCCGAACAAAGAATTCTGGGTGTAATAACCACACAATCCATAGAGGAAATTAAGGATAAAACCAGGCAACTTATAACTCCAGCAGAAATACAGAATTGGCATCTGCAGGGAAAGGACTTTGCAGTAAAGGACAACTTATTGTATTTCCAAGAACGATTATACCTGCCCAGCACAGATTTACAGAAAAAGGTGATCTCTTGTTATCACGAGTCTCTAATGGAAGGACATCCCGGTATGGCCAAAACCTCAGAAAAGATCAAGCGCTACTTCTGGTGGCCGTCTTGGAAAAAAGATATCAGAGACTTTATAATGTCCTGTGGAGTATGCGCCCAAAACAAGAGTCAAAAGGAAAGACCAGCCGGCCTCTTACGCCCTATTGACATCCCACCTCGCCCTTGGCATACGCTTTCTATGGACTTCATCACCGACCTACCTCCATGCTCCGGATACAATACGATCCTGGTAATCGTGGACTTATTCTCCAAGATGGCGCATTTCATTCCACTCAAAGGCTTGCCAACAGCAACAACTCTGGCCCGAGAATTTCTCGAAAACATCGTCCGACTGCACGGTTTTCCTTCAGTGCTAATTTCAGATCGAGGTAGTCAATTTATTTCTCATTTTTGGCGAAGTTGTTGTCGGTCGGCTCAAATTGATGTGAGATTATCAACCAGTCACCACCCTCAAACCGACGGACAAACCGAGAGGACCAATCAAACTCTGGAACAGTATTTACGCTGCATGCTGCAACAAACTGAAAAAACTTGGAAAGATATCCTTTGGATAGCCAAATATGCCTACAACAACTCTGTCCACTCAGGAACTGGGAAAACCCCGTTTCTTCTTTTATACGGCTGTCACCCTCGAACCTCAGAGTTGGATCCACCCCAAGATCTTGGAACACCAGCAGTAGACTACCTGCACTCTACAATCACCCAAGCTTTTAAGGAAGCCGTTTCTCACCTTCAAAGGACTAAGGAACAATACAAGAAAGGAGCAGATCAACATCGGAAGGAAGCCCCCCAATATCAAGTAGGAGATCAAGTCTGGTTATCCACCAAATATCTACCTCTAAAAGGACCACGCACATTCAACCCAAGATACCTTGGTCCCTATTCCATCACTACCATAGTAAACCCAGTAGCGGTCAAGTTGGACTTGCCCCCTCACATGAAGATACATCCGGTCTTCCACGTCTCTCTTTTAAAACCCGTGCAACCTCAAACCCGACTAACTAAATCCCCAAAACCTATCCTAGTTGATGGAGAACTCGAGTTTGAAGTCAAAAGCATCCTGGACTCCAAGATCTCCAAATCTAAGCTATTTTACCTAATTGACTGGAAAGGCTACGGCCCTCAAGAAAGATCCTGGGAACCTGCAGAATATGTCCAAGCTCCTCGTCTAATCAAAAGATTTCATCAAACATTTCCTGACAAGCCAAAACCCCCGAGGAAGCCCGGTTTGGGAGGGGCCTTGAGGGGGGGTACTGTCATAATCTCTGCTTCCAAAAGGCCAGGACTTACCCAAATCCCTTGGAAGCAGACCCATAACCCAGGTTCCGAGTGCCAGCCAGTCCCAATTGGGACCTTTTGGACCCTGTCCTGGCGCCAGTGGCGCCAGGCTCATAAATATGCCCAGTCCCAGCGCTGCAAGCGCCGGGCTCATAATGCTTGGGTGGACTTACCTGCAGCAGACCATGCTGCTTACTTACCTGCCAGTTGAACCCCTGATCCTCTTCTGTTTGGGACTACTTTTCCTGTTGGGTGGGGCAGGAGCCACTCCCTAGGTTCAGAACACTGGAACTCTTCTGGAAAGCAGGAACTCTTTTCTTACCTAGGCGTGGCTGTGGAAGGAGACACCTAAGCACTACAGGAGGCTATTTAAACCACACCCGATGGATGAATCTTGCTTTGCGTTATTCTGCATCCTCTGCAGCAGAACGCTCATCGTGTCTTCTGCATCTGATCCTGGGCCTAAAGGAAAAAGGCTTACCATCCTGAATCCAGTCTTCAGCAACATCTATAAAGACAAGAAAGAACAGGTTAGCACTACGGTCTTCAGTGACGGCGCATCTCTTACCTGGTCCATCGGCTGTCATCAACGCCTCGCGCAGCATTCCTGCATCTGAAAGACAAAGGCTTACCTACTCTTCACGCGCTCCGGAGGTCATCACACTGCATTCCGGCATCTGAAAGACAAAAGCTTACCAACTCTTCACACGCTCCGGAGGCCTTCGGGGCTGCATCCCGCTTCTGTAAGACAAAAGAAGGTGCGTTTAAAGACATTGGGTAACGTTAAATACTCACGTGCCATTACTCCATCCACGCCGAACTCAGTGGGCATTCCGGCATCCTTCAGCAGCTCCGAACTGGTACCTGCAAAATAAAAGGACAGTTAGTGCGCATCGTGAAGCAAGCAACAAGCGCTTACTTACGCGCTTCCAGGCGCTTCTATTCCGCATACGGGTCCATCCTCAACTCACTTCAGCCAGTCAACCGCCATCGCCGGAACCCTGCAAAATAAGAGACAGCATTACAAAAGACTTTTAAAGACATTTGAAATACTCGGAACTCACCGTTCGTGAAGTAAACGACGGACAGCAGTCCTCTGAAGTCAAGAGGCCTGCGCTACCTATCCAGTGAAGAAACTGGTTACAGCACCCTGCCCCGAGGCAGATGGAGAGCTCGGCGTTCACTTACCTAAGACATCTTACTCTTCGAGTCAGGCATACAGTGCACAGAGGTCCAGCCCACAGAGCCAACCGGGTGCTACACATCACTTTTGAAGATACGGTAGTCGCCCAGTCAAGACCGGCGCCTCTGCGAGAATCAGGTGAGCGTTACAATATGGCAGAGGGGCAAAGGGGACAGCCTGAGAAGTGTCTCTGCCCTCTACCAATTAGACCTACGACACCGGCTATAAGCCCTGTGTCAGCACCCAAATAATTTTTTGAAAGAGGCCCCTATTGAAATATCCTCCTCTATTTC
The DNA here is from genome assembly GCF_040938575.1 of Ambystoma mexicanum. Taxonomy (NCBI): domain Eukaryota; kingdom Metazoa; phylum Chordata; class Amphibia; order Caudata; family Ambystomatidae; genus Ambystoma; species Ambystoma mexicanum. The sequence goes on along the minus strand of NC_090937.1, from coordinate 30,316,907 downwards.
TTCATTGGAGGACTCGCTCTTCTCTCCAAGATCCTCAAAAGGTCCTATGCCTATTCTAAATTCAACTGCCTTCAACCCGCAATCCAACTTGATGGCAGCTTTAACAACGGCTTTGTCTCCCTTTCTGAAGTTTTATGACATACTAAATGAAAACCTGAAGGACCATTCTACATTGCTGGCCTTAATCAATTCAAAATTGATATAGATGGAATTCTTTATTACGTCACTCCAAGCAAGAGTTGAACAGGATACGGAATGTTCCAAAGAATACACCAAAACCTTACAATAGCACTCAATCTGGAAAGAGAGGAGCAAAAACGCTTATTGGACTCTCTACTCAAGCTGTTGCAAGTTAAGGCCTCTATCCACATTCAGAAGGCTGGGAGGCTATCTATGGACCCTTCTGATTTCCCCCTCCTGACGCCCTTGATTAACACTGAATTGATCCAGCCTGAAAATAATACTGCAAGAGCAGATGAGGATGCATTGAGAAACAGAAAGGGGGTCGACAAGGAGGCTCCAGTAAAGGTGATTAGCCTTCAAAAGGATCCTGCGATCTCACAGGCTTCTGATGACAACAACGACATCGAGGGGCCATTGAACGTTCAAAATAGCATGAATAACATGCAAAAGGAAGGGGCTTTGCCTAAATCTTTGACAACGGCGAAGTTGCGAGTCAAAGGCCCCGGCTAAAGGGGCCTTTCCAATCTTCCGGAAGAGGAAAAGGCACAAGAGGCTGGAAGAAGCCAACATAGTGGAGCCAATTGACCGCAAATCAAAAAACTTGGCAACAGCCAAGCCAAAAAGAAGATCCAGCAGCTCTCGGGTGTTCCTAAGCAGCACTTCTAGTGAGTTGCCCCACTCAAGACTAGCAGAAAATATGGAAAAGATCGGGCTCACTAAATGAGGATCCTTCATTGCTTTTTTGTGATGGGGCCGCTAATTATCAATCTGAGCTGCACTTCATGACGTTGGAAGAAGGAAGGCTGTCGATGGGTGCAAAAGTGAGCACTGAACCAACCCTGTTAGAAGGAAGAAATGAAGGGGTGGTGAAGTCGGCTCTAATCAAGGGGAAATAAATGATTAAAAAAGAGCCTACCGCCTTTTTAAGATTTGAGAGTCAAGAAAGGAGAGCCGAGACCCGAAAGCAATATGAGGATAAGAGGTCCCCACTCAAACTAAGGCTCTAGAAAGGCTCCCCCACCTTAACGATGGGCTGATTCTGAACAGATCTAACGTGATGAAGCTGTTTCCTCACATCCCCTCGTTCCACTTTCTCCATTCAGGGGATATAACAATTGTGGAATTCATAAATGAGAGAAAGACTGATAGAGTAATCTTGCACTTATCATCGAGAGGGGCTAAATCTACCCTCTTATGGCGAGCCCTTCTACTTCATCCGTGGGGATTCGATATGATGAAGCCGACTACCAGAGAAAGACCTCTGGAGGCCAGTCCCCTTATACAAAGTGAGACAAATGTTAGTCCTTCAAAAGCAAAAAGAGGAACAATTAAAAGGTCTAAGTGCGAAACTCGCCCCACCTCCGAGAAATCACAAGAATGGGACAGTGAGGCACTGGATGGAAACAGTCCTCTACCCAAATGGGCGGGTCCTCTCAAAATAACCTTTAAGAGTAACACCATGGGAAAGCGAATCATTAACCCCTCGCAAACTAAAGGTGTAGAGGGAGGGAGAAGTGAATCGAAGAGGCAAGAAATTGATTACGATCAAAAAACAGAGACTGGATGGACACATGGCTTTTGGAACACCAGAGGTTTCTCCCATTTGGCGGCTGATGAAGACATCACCTGGGGAGAAATGGACATTCTTTGTTTGCAAGAGAATTGGCTGATAGTGCTCTAGTCTATGATGGCTATGGTGCCTACATTAATCAAGCCATAATAAGATTGACTTCATGTGTGTGAATGCACCTTGTTTATCTAGCATGGGGGTGAGGATCAATGAAGAGGTGGGCCAAAAGGGATCTGGAAATAGGAGGGCACTGGCGTGGCTAAATTTAATGGCATCTAATGACTTGACAATGTGAGGGCGATTGCCCACCCGGCCCAACCTGGTCACACAGGGTTAATTCATCCATTTTAGACTACGTGTTTGTATGCCCATCACTAGACAAGAGTCACTTCTTTGAGAATGTACCCACAAAAAAATAGCCACCACTCTCTCCTGAGGCTGTCCATACGAGGGTGGTAGACTAAAAGGCGGAACAACTTATGGCAGCATTCTATACAAGTTTCTAATGGTTGCAACCGAGTAAGACTCAAGCCGGCTGACGTTGGGGACCTAAACACCAATTCTGTGAACTTGGAGAAGAGAGATGAGGGTGTTAACTATGTTGCCTTGCTACCTGAATTTAGAACCAAAAATAACCCCATCAAGGGTTTGGAAAAATACCATTGCCACATGCATGATGAAAAATGGCCATAGAAAAAAACATTGGATAAAAAAGGCCCTCCACCTTTTTGCGCTTCAATTATCCAATTTCCCTAATTGCCTAATGGCAAAAAGAAAACAAAAATGTAGAAATTGGGTAGCAGACAATAGGGCTACATTGTTGCAGCAAGGTTCTGAAGTAATGTTAGCAAAGCTTACGAGAAGAGAGACAAAAGCCATATGGGAACTGTTAAACAACAGGGCAAAGAAAAAACGATGACTTTGCCGAATATGGTATTGGAGAACAAATGGTTTGCCCATTACGAGAAATAGTTTGCCAAAAGGGGATGCACTCGCTATAAACCTCCCAAGGGTAACGGAGGGGGGTGGTCCATTCCATTCGACGAGGGTAATCTAATGATGTTAATTAACAAAGCGAGTAGATCGAGAGCTCCGGGACAAGATGGCATCATGAACATGATGCTCAAAGAAGCACCTGCGGAATGGACAACCTTCATATCCTCCCTCGTTAAACAAATTATGAAGATGGAGACAATTCCCAAGTCGTGGCAATCAGAAGTGATCGTGCCAATCTATAAAGGAGGCGATGGGGCAGATCCTGAAAACTATTGCCCAATTGCGCTCCTAGACGTTTTGGGAAAAAATGTTCGGGGAGGTTTTGCTGACTCATCTGCAGAAATGGATCGCTGCTTCTGGAAGATACAACCCTAGACAGACAGATTTCACAAAGGGGGTGTGAATTGACATAAACCTGTTATTACTAAACGTCCTCAAGGGAAGATCTATTGAAAAGGGGACACAAATCTACATGGCCTTTACAGACCTCGAAAAGGAATTTGATAGTGTAGCTAGAAAACTGCTCTGGAGAAAAATGGAGAGCTGGAATTGCCCAGCGCACTTGTTAGCAGCAATTAGATCCTTATACTCAGCCTACAATGTCAAAATTAGGCTCAATGCGCAGGGTCTTTTGTCGGGACCCATCCACAAAAGAGTGCTAAAACAAGGCTGCTCGCTGGCCCTGACTCTTTTCCACTTATTTATGCCAGATCTACCCTCTTCACTAGACGGGGTGAATCCCCTAAGGTAGGCAACCATATGATTGGTAGGTTATTTGCGGACGACCTCGTCCTTTTAGATCAAACCCTGATAGGACTTCAGCAGAGTTTGAATGTGCTGTTGGCATTTATGAGGACAAACGGTCTAGAAATCAATAAAAAAAAAATACAATTATGGTATTTGGTACTAGAATTAAGAAGGGGGACTTTAGATACGAATGGCACCTGGAGAAAAAAAAAACTCCCAAAGGAAACCCAGTCCCTGATTTATCTGGGGACTCGTGTCAATAACAGGAGGGGCGATGGCCCTGGGCTTCTGGTTCTAAAAAAACAAAATCTACTATGTAAACATCTCAAGCAATTATGCTTCATAGAAGATTTGGAAAATACTCATTAGAGCCTGTAGTTACCTTCTTTGAAGCAAAAGTGACTCCGGCTCTGATCTTCAGAGCGGAGGGCTTTCTTTTCACTCCTTATAAGGTGTGGGCTTCGCTAGAAGGGGCTTTCTGGAGGAAGATCCTAAAACTCCCAAATTTGATAGCGACTTCAGTAATCAGATATGAACTGGGCCTAATATCGTTACATGCGAAAACAGTCTGGAAGTCGCTATGCCTATTTCAAACATTCTTGCTAGCATCCCTTTCTCCACCATTCGAAATTCTTAGTGCAAGGGCAAAGTTGGGTAAGATGGGGCCCGACATCTTAGGACAATGGGAGTGTGACTGCAGAGCTACCTTAAAATCTATAGGCTCGAATACAGAAGCCCTGATAACTAACCCCGACAAAATCAAAAAACAAATTTTGGAGCAAGACTGGATCCATACCCTAAAAGACAGAAACATCCATTGCTTACAATCTGCTTTAGGCAATGAAGTTAAGGCCTATGGGTATAGGCCGCAATATCTAAAGCTCTTCCTCTCTTCTTGGTACCGGACACAGTTTGATATTTCGGTTTAACTTGTTTCCAACTAACGAAATTATGAAGATCTACAGGAAGACAAACAAGATGACTTGTAGAGGTGTCCGGTCAAAGGTTCGACACCAAAAGGATCGAATGACCAAAGCGTCAAGGTAATAGGACCGAAAAACCAAAGGGTCGAATTTTCTTGTTTTTTTTGGTTTTCGTATAGTAAAAAAAAGTGGTGTTTGCACCAGAAACAGGGGTTTGGGGACGACCCCTCCCCCACCCCCCAAAAAAAATATTTATTTTTTCGACCCTTTGGTTTTCGGTCCTTTTGATTCAACCCTTTGGTCATTCGATCCTTTGCATTCAAACTTGACCTAGAACCCTTGTAGATTCTGTGAGTCAAAGTGCCAAGTTGTAACATTACAACACGTTAAGATATTTTGTAGGGGGCTGACGGAAATCAGAACTAGGCACTTGGATGATTGTATAAAATAAAAGGGCAATGCTATGTGGCTGAGGACGTTTGGTCCCTTCTTATGGGTGGGAAAGAATTTCAGGGAGTTTTTGTGTTGATACAGTTTCTGAAAGAAATGTTTAAAGTGTAGTGGAAGAGGGTGCAGGAATTGAAGTGATGAATTTTGTAATCTTATGTATGAAGAATTGATAAAAGTTTGTAATAAACTATGAAATCTGTAAAAAAAAACTAAATAGACGGTTTTCAGTTTAGGGATATTAAGTTCCACATAAGCCGTATAAAATTCTATAGGAAGTACATGTCACCCCAGAGATATTGCCGTTTTCTTGGAGACTATTGCCACTCCAATCCCCCCCCCTCCATAATTGGGTCCTCCATTTCTGCTGCTGCTACATACAACAGTGTTGGTAGATGGGCTTGGTCTAGTACATCTGCCATAACCTCCATGTCGGGTTGCTCCCTGCTTGTATACAGTGCAGTGTACAATTTTTGAAACTCCTTATTAATCCCTACTTGTGCTTTTATCTCCTCTCCACTGTCTGTTATTATTAAAGTCACTATATGACTCGGGTTTTCTCACCTGAGGAGCCAGGCCAATAATTGCCCGCCTTATCCCCTTCTCCATGGACCCATTGAACGTATTGAGCGTAATCATGGTTTCCTAGCTTTTCCTGTGCCTCAGCTCTCACCTCCTTTTCCTGCAGCAGCTCTGCTCCACAGGAGGAGCCTCTGGCTAGATCTCCCTCCCGTCTCTGTATCCTGATCTCTGCATTGTTTAAGCGGGAAAGGAGTTCAGCCCTCAGACCATGGGTAGTGGCTATACATTTCCCCCGGGTAGTGAGTTTAAACGCATCCCACATTATGGCATAAACTCGTATCAAGTGTTTTTTGTGGTTAAAAAAAACTCTGTAATGGTACACTGTATGTTTTCCCTGTAAATGTCATCTCGTAATGCCTCTGCCCGAAGTCTCCTTCTGGGTACCGACCCCCTCCTATTCCCCCCCCTCCTCAGTGTGGTTTGCAAAGAGGCATGATCCAATATCATTTTGCCCAGGTAAACTGTATCCCCATAATCCATGTATCTGTCATTCCCCCACTAGGATAAGGTTGATGCAGGAGTGAGTGCCATGAGGGTGTCAAAAGGAGTTGCCCCGCCTTCCCCTGCCTGTTCCCTCCAAAGGTCTACTAAGGTTAGGTCTCCTATGGCTTTTCTCAGGGTCCGTCCAGCCAGTGGTTTATAGGAACCCGCTGGCCCTGATCTATCTAGCTGCGGGTTAGGTGGGCAGTTAAACGCCCCCACACCCCAAATAATGTGTCTCTATACATATGGCTCCCTAACAGGGCTACCACCCCCAGAAAGTATGTGTAATTATGTATTTTGGGGGCGTAGGAGTTAATTATATAAATCTCTCTCCCCTCTACGGTGCCCAGGAGAATGAGCGTTCTTCCCTCTTTGTTGCAAAGGACCTTGAAGACCCTCAGTGGTGTCCCTTTAGCTATCCACTTTAGCACCCCTCTGGAGTAAGTTGTAAAGTGCAACCCATACATTTGCCCGCCCCATGAAGCCTTCATTCTGTCGAAGTCCACCCTTGTTAAATGCATCTCTTGTAACAGTGCTACCTGTGCCCCCCACTGTTTCAGTGATCCCAATATATCCCTCTGTTTCTTGGCCTGCCCTATCCATGCACATTCCATGTGATTATAGTCAGGCTCCCCATTTAAAATGTGAGATTTCCACCCCTCTGGGCCTTCGATCTCCTCTCCTCGGTCACACAATATTATGCTGCCCGAGTCGCACCCTACTTTGAGTTGGAAATTGCCTCTCCCCCTTCCCCCACCTAATCTTTTGTCACCATCCCCCTCAGTGTTCCCTCTAGCCCTCTTCAGATCTCACCACTATGGCTTGAACCATCTTATGGCTTTGGTTCTCGTTGCCCTCCTGTCCCCCTATTACCCATCTATGTTGTCTCTAGATCCAATAATTTCAGGAGCTCAAGGATATTGCATACCTGTCCTGCAGTGTATGTGCAACCCAACCTCTGTGAGTAGTACTCTGCCCCCCTCCCAATCCAAAACCGTCCCCCAATCAAGTAACCGTTAAACAAATCTGAACCAGTCCCTCCAACATGAGGGTACCTTCCTGCAACACCTGCAATCTGTGCGCTTGACCGCCCGTCGTGCCCTCCACTTCCAGGAAGGGTCGACTTACAAACTGAGCTTGGGGTGGGCGCCTTCCTCTGCACCTAAGAAGAAGCACCAGAGAGTTGGTCAGCCCTCAGATGACTAGCCACAGCTTATTTTGTCCCTGATGCTCCCTGTCCCCTCCCTGACGCTCATATTCCGGTCCTGCGAGACCTCAGGTAGAGTGTATAGTCCCGTCCCCTGCATCAGTATATTGTCAAGTGTTCAAAGTGGGGGGATCCTTTGACTGGTTTAATGAATCTTCTCCATAGGCTTGTTCCTCCACCTGGGAATCATCTCCACTTGTCCCTCCTGTCTCTTCGCACGTCATCCGTAGCACGCTGTCTGCCGCCACAGTTACTTTGCTTCCTCCAGGTTGCTCCGGTCTGTGGTCAATGCTTCTCAGAGGTGGTTTCCCTGCAGCTTTCCAGGAGGCAGACATCTTGCGTTTATGGCGGGTCCCAGAGGTACTAATGGTCTTGCTTCCCTCTGTCTCCCACCACTGCCACACTTCTTCTAGGGAGTTACAGAACCACTGCTGCTCTCCTGCGATTATCTTCAGTCTGGCTGGGTATAAGGACATATAGCGTATCTCATATCTCAAGATTCGCTTGTTCTCTTCAAAGTTCCGCTGCTAGCCCTGGACCGGTTTTGTGTAGTCTGGGAATATTAGTATGGAGCCATAGTCTGTGCGTATCAGTCTGAACCTTCTTACCATCTGGAAAATAGCATCCCGGTCCCTGTAGTTGAATATGTGGGTTATGACTGGCTGGGGCAGAGCGCCTGGTGGTGGTTTACATGAGGGAACACGATGGGCCTGTTCCACTGCAAACCATCTTGAGAGTCCCCATGTGCCCAACTTGTTTTGCAACCAGCCCTCTAAAAACAGCTCAATAGACTCCTCTGCTTCACCCTCCGGCAGGCCTTTGATACATATCTTATTTCTACAGGAGCAGCCCTCTGCATCTTCTGCCCTATCCGTCAGTGTCTTTGTCATTTGGAGCAGTTGGGAGACTTGTTTTTGGAGTACTTGTATGTTTGCCTCCGCTGATGTAACCCTAATGTCTGTTTCTTTTTGTTTTTCTGTTGCTTTATGAGCATCGGCCCATGGCAGGTTCAAGTCTTCGCCCAAATAGCTAAGCTGCAACTACAGTGCGGACCTAGAGCTTTGTACTGCAAGGATACTTCTGCTATTCTCGCTTCCAGTATTGATGTTGGGTCCATCTGTCCATCCTTGGTTGGCTGCCTTTACCCCACATATTTCTCCCATGCCCAGGCGTTCTTACAGGGGGAGTGGGTGGCCACCAGTCCCTTCTGTGAAGGCTGGGCCTCTGCAATAACTTTTTGCAGGGTGCCCCGCCCACTAATTATGTCTGGGATGATATGTCTCTGGCTCTTGGTGGACATGGCTGGAGTGTAGTAACTGTCTCGGACCCCCTCTTCAGTCTCCACCGGGGTCTCCCTTGTCTACTCAGGTTAAACTCCTAATTAACCCAGACTCTGCGTTTTCATTACTTTTCCTGCTCCAGGTGGCGCTCTTTGGTTTATTCCCCTTTCTTTTCTCTTTCCTGTGCCCACGTTTGTTGCCCAAAATTATGCGATAAGAATATCATGGAGCTCCTTCTGTGTAGTAGGCCCTCTCTGCGGTCTTTCGCCATATTTCTCCATCCCTCCCCCAGCCCAGACCTTTTGTGTTTCTCTCCTCTGCTTCTCCCGGGGTTCCAAGCGTGCTCACCACCTTATGACCTGCAAGCTGTTGGTATCATGTCCCCATTGACTAGCATGGCGTGCTCCAGACATACAGTGATGCTCCTCTGTGCCTGCTCTGAGCAACTGAAATCTTGCTACCCACTGCAAATGCAGGCGGGAGGGTCCACGGCTCCAGCCCGCACGCCATGGGAGAGAGCACTGCAGTTCCGCTCCCCACCACGGCTCGACCTTCTCGTGTCTCTGTGTTCCTCTGGAGGAGATGATGTCTCCCTGCCCGTACGCTGGCGCAGGTACGATCACTGCATCTCGCCCGGGGCCCTCACTGTTGCTGTGCTTCACGGCGTCTGAGTGCCGCCGTCAGTGCCCTTTCCACCGGCCAAGAATCAAACCCTATTTTTCAGGCAGTAGGGGGCTTCTGACTACCGAGTTGCTGGGGACCTCACTGTGGCCCTGGCTGTTTGGTCACTCTGGCTTTCGTGCTTACCACACGTCGCGCCTTCCTCCTTAGCAGGCAGCGTCCATCTTAGGGCACCTCACCACACTTGCTCCCGCTCTGCCTTTCGGCCTCTGTATTAGGGTCCCGGGAGACAGCAGATCCACCCCGGAGTTGTTCCGCTACTTCCCCCCTGCTTTCTGTGTGCCGGGGGTCAGTGTCTGAACCCTATTTCAGGATGAATGATCGGATTAGTACGGGTGGCCACTGGAGCTCCAAAGGCTCATATCTGCATCCTGCTGTTGCTCGCCACGCCCTCCCCTAACCCCCCCCGGGTGCACTATTAAATGAGAGGTGTGCCTATGGCCCTAGTGGATACTGTGTTGAATCCTGTGGAGTCATCACTGGCCCCAACCTAAAATCTCCGCCCATGTGGCCAGGGAAAGGCAGCCACTACCTGATCCTAATCCTGGGGGTGGTATCAGGAGGGAGGATCACATGGCAGGAGATGGCTGTCAGGGGGAAGTGGTGACTCCTTTAGGAGAGACGCAGCATTCATCCTCTACTGAGGATGAGTGTCTTCTGATTCCCAGATTTCTGATGACATGTTGTCATTGTTCACTTCCCACTCACAAAACTATCCAGAGAAGACGACGTGTCAAGTCTTGTACGCAGACTAGCATAAACCCTTTGGGAGTTGAGGACTTAAATCCAGCACCTCTTATGTTAATGAAACTATCTCCGATAAAAGGCCTACTCCAAAGGATAAAACACAGACATTTTTTCCATTTCTTCAATATGACACTCAATTGGTAAAACAGTCTGAATGGAATGAGTTTGAAAGGGTCAATACCTCTAGGGACTTCAAAGTCCAGAATGCCTGTGGTGCTGGGACGAGGAAGATGGGCTCAGAGGTAGTAAAGATTCAAAGTGCAACTAATCTGAATGAGCGGTGTAGTTGCTACAAAGGGAAGCACCTGAATGGGGTATTTAAAAGCAGAAATGAAATGCAACTGAGAGAAGGTGGGAATGGCTCTAGCAGACCAGTGGGCAAAGGTTGCCTTGAGCATAGAAGCAAGCCAAGTTGATGCCGATGTGAATTGGGAGGCCGGAGGACCATGGAGAGTGTTTGCAATGGGAAGCGGCTTCAGAAGAGGGAAGCTGACTGACAGGGAGACGTACTCCGATTCAGGCGGGCGTTATTCTGAAGTGCGAAGCAGAGAAATGCTGGGGCTTTAGAAGCAGACAAATCAGTCCACTGAAGAACGGATGCTGCCAGGAGTGCAGGCAGACCATGAGAGGTTTGCCGTCTCTGATAATTAAGCAGTGGAGAGGCTGAGTCAATCCAGTCAGTTGGCCTAAATGCATAGGTGACCCAGGGGCGCTCCAAAAACATAGTGTAGCAATAAAAGACAACTTTGAATAGTGAACCTAACCAACAGGCTGTATTGAAGAGGTCTATGAGAGACACAGGCGTATTTCCTCTTTTGTGGGATACAAATTGGGGGAAAATTAAAACTTCATTACCCACAGCCAAGAGGCTGGTTTCAGTCTGTAACCCAAATTGTCAAGAGTCAAGAGACTATAACGAAAGTAACCATTGTTCAACTCTCTTTTCATGTGATGTTGGTGTGGAGAGTCTGAGGAACAAACGTTGCTACAGTGAACAATTGTAGAACTAGGAGTTTTATCCTGGCAGGCTAGTAGATAAGGAAAGACAATTGCCTTAACCAGAAGGAAGAATAACAAGTACTTGTTTTTGAAACAAGTGTTCATGAAAATACCTTCTTTCACTATTCAAGGCAAAGTCCTATTAGTAGACGAGGAATTTTTGTGTCAAATTAAAAAAGAAACTTGGTTGGATCAGAGCTGGTCTTTCAGTGTTCCTGCATTGAGCCAGGGGAACATAACTCTGGTCGCACGGAATACTTTTTGGAACTTGTATTGTTTTTTTGTTTATATTAGTGTGAGGGTCAGAGACTTTTGGAGCCTAGGTCATTCTCCTTAGTCTAGTTTGCCAGGTAGGGACATTCTCGATGGGATCGGGAAAGATAGGAGTTTATCTCACCCTTTATCGTTTAATAAAATGGCACATTCTGAGAAAACCATACTTTTGTGTCTGCCTCACATTTCTGACCCCTTCACAACACACTGTTTTAACTTTGTTTTTCTACTTTAATATAATATTAGCAAAAAAAGTACCTCCGACCAATTTTTTCTATCAAGTATTCTGCATTTGCTGTTTAATTTTAATTGAGGCCGGGGTCCTCTTAAGTGTTTGTCTTTGATAGCCTAAAAACGTCAAACTTATGGTCTTTGCTTTCATAAGGTAGACGTTTGTTTTTGTCTCGTACTGGGATTTCAATGAAGGCACTACATTTGTTTGTACCGTTTATGTATAGCAGTGGGGCTTTAAGATCGCAATGGCTTTCTTTTGGTTGTGACAGATCTTAGTATATTAAGAAGTGAGCTTGCAGATAATATTTTGTGCTATTATTTTTTCAATCAAGTGTTTTAGGGTCGATGTTTGTATTTCTATGAGTTGAGGGGTTTATGGCAATCTCGGGCGGATAAGTAGGTTGAGATACAGAGGGGTCATAATTATAATAGCCCTTCCCTTGCTGGCTCTGCTTTCTCAGGTCAATATTATTGGGTTTTCCATTGGGATTTCTTTATTGCTATGACCCGCAGCATTTTCAATAAAGGAAACAACCCCAGCAAGTGACCTACCCAGTCATTTTTTCCCATTCATATAACATCTGTTCTGAGCTAATATTGATGCTATGCTTCATTTGAAGAGCATGAAGTGTCACATCACTGTAGGATTTGAGGGGTGAATCTCATTGCCTGTTAAGGAGGGGTAGGTGCAAATACCATGAGAGTATCTGGAACAAGATGGATTAGTTTATAAAAGATAACATGCCTATGTTTTCTACTCCTTGCTGTTTGAAGGTTCAATAGGTGATGACTACTGCCCGGTCTCATATGTCGTTGATCACACACGATAGGTACAAAATAAACTTTTGACCACAGGGAATGATTAGGCGCTGTCCTTTGAAATACCCTCTTGCAGGCAGTAGAGTTTTCATTGAAAAAGATTCCAAGATGCACCAATTGCAAATTAGCATATTCCAAGGTCATGTAGTACTTGCCCTAATTGAAGGGCTCTTATGTATCCCATAAAATGCTTAAATCTATAAATCTCTCCAATAATTCCTGAGCACGGGCTGTCAGTTTGCCTATGTTTAAGAATAGTAATGGGGTGAATCCTATATTTTGAATCATTTGGCGTGGTATCTAAACTACATGAAGTGTTAAATCAGTTGTAATCCACTCTTCATCCAGCAAGACCCTTGCAGATCCTTCAGCTCTTCTTTTTCTCTAGATTAATCTGTCCCCAGCCTTGTCAAAAGTAGGTGGCAGGCTGTTGTTTTTTTCCCACCTCACCTACTACTCTGTCAAGGTTCCATGTCTTTGGTCTGAGGTATTTACTTTGTGTGCCCACCATGCAAATGTCTTGGAAAGGGGAAGCCCCCTTCCTCCATGACGGGGGATACCGTCCTTCGCCCTACCTCATCCCAGCCTTTCTGCCCACACTTGGCTCTTAACTGCTTCTGCGAGACCCCATCCCTTCCGGCTTGTTCCTCCACATCGAGCCCCGCCACTCCCCATATCCACGTTCCCTAACCGCCTCATAGCCTCCCATTCCACGTCCACCTGCCGAGCCCAGCATAGCCTTCTTGGGCCACTTTGCGATGTTGAAGATGCTCGATGCAAGTGCATTAAGGTAAATGCCAACACACTAGAGGTGGCATGGTAAAGATATGTCACCCTCTGGCAGAGGTCGGCAATGCTAGAAATATTCAAGCAAGTTCCGATCCCTGTAACACTTGGATGTTGCCCCTACAGCGACTGCTCATTTGTTCTCTGGACACCCGAGGTCAGGGTCCTTGGTTCAGGGGCACCAATTGACACAAAGGTGGCGGGAATTTTGGCCATCTATTTGCAAGGAAGTAGATTAAGGAAAACAGCTTTCATCTGCCTATTTACTGGGGCAGCTACCACCCAGTACGGCCTGGGTAACTCGTTATTATGCACAAGAAAGAGGTTTGAGGGGCACAACAAAAATAAATACAGAGTTCAAAGGAGGGATGATTTGAGTAAATTCTTATCAGTTCTTAAAGTAAGTAAAGGAATGTATGTGATGTATGGCCGCATCACATATATCACATATTGTTTTGTACCTTATTCTCTTAATTATAACTTCATTTTTAAAGTGTTTTATGAATTTGGTGAGTAGTTGTTGAGCCATATCAAAGCAAACATGTACCTATTGCGTGTATTAAATATTTTGAGACCTAGATACAGTCCTAAAATAAAGATTTGAATTCTGATACTTTCAATGAATCAATATATCAGTGACTGGTCCTCCTTTTTTTAATGCAGAAATGGAAAAGAGTGATTTTACATAAGTAAGATATAATCAACCTTATTTGCTGCATGTTGCATTCGGTAATCTTGTCAGTTTCTTTTTCATAGTTTTAAATATATTCTTTCTTTTCAGGAATTGGACCTTACCAATCCCAAGACTTTCCGAAATCTTGCCAAACCCATGGGCGCTCAAACAGACGACAGACTTGCTCAGTTCAGAAAGCGTTTCAAAGACTGGGAAGATCCGAATGGTGAGTGGCAGTGTCTGCAGAGGTAGCGGCTATTATTCTTCCCTCTGGAATGCCAAACTCCCTTCATATTAGCCCAGATTCTGTCTCAGGAGGGTCACCGGAGTGCTAGGCCATGCCCCCTACTACTGCCTCCTTCAGAACTGCTACTTGAGGCCTGGCAGGGCCAAAGGGTGCGGGGTGTTTCATGCTGCAGGGGTGCTGCAGAATCTGTCCCAGGAGGGACACCCATCACCGCAGCTCTAGACCACGCCCCCTACCACTGCCTCCTTCAAAACTACCACTGAGGCCCGCCAGGGCCCAAGCCCGTGGGGTCCCAAGAGTGTGGGGTGTTTCATGCCGCAGGGGTGTTCTGAGCAAGCAGGGTGTGTGATGGAAGGTCCGAGCCCGAGAATTGGATTTCTGGAATTCTAAGAAAAGGTTTTCTGTTGAAAATCCCTGATCGAGGAGGAAGCAAGGTGAGAGCAAACTATAGTTGTTGTGGTAGGTGTCTGGGGTGTCTGTGTGCCCAGCACTCTTTCAACCGGTATTGCTGAAATATCCTAATGGAGGTGCTAGAGCCCCCCACACCCCTGCCACCCTCACCCTACCGCCACTTCTCTTCTGCAAACCGACCACCCTTCATGCCAGATGTCCCCAAACTCAAGTCTGAGCGCAAGATTCTGGTTGTGAGAAGAAAAAGGGGGGCTGGCCATGGCAGAGAATGTGCCCCTGATACTGACTGTTTCTCTGGAAAAACCCTGCAGTACTTCCAATTTCATGGGGGCGTCTTACTCCCAGATCAAAGAGATTTGTGATTTTCTGGGGTCCAGCAAAGGCATTCTTTCAGGGGTAACAACCACAGTTGGTGGCCACTGTGTGGAGAGAACTGCTGAGGAACCTGTGTAATTGGCCCGGCCTGGGTTTTGAAGTAAGCCCCGCTGTTTAAAAGCAGGAAGTTGTCACAGAACAAAGTTTGTCAACCATTGCTGGAAAATCCGCCTGCACAGACACAGCTAGAGCCAATCCTCTTCCCTGCTCCCAACCCTAGTTGGCATGGAGAAACCACTGCCACCAGTGGTGGACGACGCCACAGCTTCGCTGGCTGGCTGTTCCCTTTCTGGAACACAGGGGGGGGGTTGCAGTTTAAGTCCACCTCCCCCATGAACATCTGCTTGATCCCTGATCCTTTGCTCGTACCTGGTCCGACCCCCGGACCGATTTCGCTTACACCCACTCCAAGCCCCCTGGATTTGATGGGTATGGAGACGGTTGTTGTGGTTGAAGGAAAGCCCTTCCCCAGCCTCACTAGTAGTACTAGTAGCATCGGGAGTGAGAATATGTAGTCCAAGTGCTCAGGATCCAGTTCGTTCCTCCGATTGACCCAGTTTAGGGCTCCCAAATCTAGTGATCAGGGAAAACGATCCACTTCTGACTCGCCTCCCAAGGAAGACCATATTGCACAGGGGTGTAACTGTGACCGGGTATCCTTCCCTCCAGAAGACCGACTCCAAGAAATGTATTATCCTGCGCAAGCTAATGTCCCTCACGATGCACACCTCAGGCCATTATGAGAACAAATCCATCATAAGAATTAAGTACACTCCCCGGGCACCCCTTACAGACACCGGAGCCAAAATATCCACTGTCACGACATCCCAAACTGAACTGGGCGGCTCCACAATCTTCATAGGTGGCACCCGGGTACATAGAGCTTTATCACTATCCACACATGCCTCACAACCCTTAAAAACAATTCAATATCATAGTCCAATCCAGGTCACCAAAAGTTTTTCTCTATCAAGCCTTTTGTTCTACTGACACCAAAATGACCCTCATGAGCGATCTCCAACATCACTCTCCTCATGCCCTCCGGCACTGCTGATCGCTCCCCCCCCTCGACAATACTCCTTTTCCCACACTCAATTTATGTCTCACCCTTCTGTAACCCCTCAATCGCTCATCCACCTCTTCCACCGGCCAGCCCTCCTGAACATATTTCATCACTGTTTTGTATACTGCATCCTTATTTCCATCTTCTCTCCATTCCTTTTCCTTGGCAACCTTACAGTTCACAAAGACTGCTCCCTCGTCCTCAAACAGTGTGGTGTCATTCTCCTCTATGGGATTACGCGATAACGCGTTGGCAATAGCATTCAGCTCGCCCTTCACATGTCTCACCTCCATGTCCAACCTCTGAAAGAGAAGAAATCCATCTGACAATCCTCCTTGAAACGCCATCCAACCCTTTCCTTTCCAATATGCCCACCAATGGCTTGTAATCCGTTACCACAACAAATGTTCTACCCCACACAAACTGGCTGAATTTCACTATTCCCCACACGCAGGCCAAAGCTTCCTTCTCGACAACTGATTATCGCCTCTCGGCGTCTTGAAGAATATGTGACACAAAGGCAATCGTTTGCAACTCATCCCCTTTTCTCTGCATCAAAACACATCCAAGTCCGCTCTCACTCGCATGTGTATATAACTCCACGTCCCAATCATCCTTAAATCCCTTTTATATCGGTGCACTCACTAAATTATTCCTTATGTCTTCAAATTCATCATTGCATCGTTCACACCAAGAGAACCTTGCACCTTTCTCCACCAAGGTTCTCATATTTGTTTGTCCTCTCAGCTAAGTCTCTTACACATTTTCCATAAAATTCCACCAAACCCATGTACGATGACGACTCCTTTTTATCCCCCTTATTGCCTGCAAGGTTGCATCTTTTGGTTTCACCCCATCCATCGATAGTTCATGTCCTAAGTACTGAACTTTTTTAACCTTAAATTTACATTTCTCTGGTGAAATGGTCAAACCTGTCTCCGCTATTCTTGTCAACACCTCTTTTAAACGCACATCATGCTCGTCTTCATTCTTTCCCCATACTAATAAATCATTCTGATAACAGCACGTTCCCGTCAAACCTTTCAACAATTTTTTCATGCCCCTTTGGAATACACTTCACACGGACACCAATCCAAATGGCATCCTCTTATACCGATATAGACAAAAAGGAGTTATGAATGCAGTATGTTCCATGGAGTCAAGATGTAACTTAACTTGATGGTATTCTGCCTTTAGATTGGGAGTTGAAAAAATTGCAGCCCCACCGATTCTGACCAACAAATCATCAATTTTTGGAAGTGGAACTCTATCTGGTTTTAAACTTTTGTTAATGCCTTTGCGGTCGATGCATGACTTTAAACTCCCATTGGGCTTGTGCACTGCCACAACTGGACTTATCCATTCAGCTGCATCCGTCTCCTCAATTATGCCCTCATTCATCATTCTTTTCAATTCATTTTCCACATCTTCTCGTAAAGCAAGTGGTATGGTGCGTGCTCTTGATCGTAACGGTATGACCCCAGGTCTCAACTTGATCAAATTGACAAATCCCTTAAGGTGCTCCATCCTTTCTACCAGGACCTCTGAAAACATTTTAACTGGAGACATGTCCACCACCTCCTCTGTCCCCTTCAACTGAACAGATTGCACCAATGCTGTAGCCCTCTGCACTACAATAACTTGCGAAGAATGGTCAGGATCACGTTTCAACCCCAGATCGGCCTGAGCTTCCCAGGACAGTAAATTCCCTCCTTTGGATGTCACTCTAACCATACCTTGGGCGCTACTTCCTCCATACCTGAATTAGGCCCAAAATTCCCCTTTAATGTCGATGGGGACATCCCCATAAGCATGGGCACTCATGCTTACCTCCCATAGTTCACAAAAATTACATTTCTCTTAACACGTTTTCATATTCACTAGGGTATAGTCTGCTCCGCTATCGATGAGCAGTTTCACTGGAACCGCATTGACTGATACTCTGCATGTGGTTTAATTCGTCTAGGCATCCCATCAACAGCATACACCACACACTTCTTCCACATTATCGTTCTTTTCATCCTGCCAAAAGCTTGTACAATCCTGAACCATTTTGACATTACCAGGCTTATTCCAATGCCTGCAACATCGAGCCATGTGGCCCTTTCTTCCAGAGTCGTTGCATATCACATGATGCGCAAAATGTTTATCACTAGCCAAGTGATCTGGATTTCTACATCTATAGCATTTCTTGACAAAAGATGGTCTTCCTTCCACCGGTTGCCTGAAAAGTGTTTTGTTCTTGTTCACATGCTTATTGTCTTCTTTGTTGATCTGTGCTTTTCGAAAATGATTATGGTCCACTGCATTTGCACAGCCACCAGCATTCTTCATAGGTTCCGCAGAGTTGCATTTCTCTGTCTGCGCCACCATTTTCGCAATGTCAATTGCCTGCTCTAAAGATAAGTCCACACCAATTGCTCCTTCTCACCACAAAGCTTGCCTTATCTTGTGACCGGCCCATAGAATCATTATTTGATCTCTAATATGCTCGTCTCTACAATGCGTGTAATCATATTTGATGGCCAAACCGTGAAGGGCTGTAACAAACTCTTCTGTTGTCTCTCCAATTCTCATTGCCAGTATTGGGATCACCAATCGGGTCTCACACGGCAAGTCTTTAAACATTCCTTTATTTAAGATACATCTTCAGCAGCCCCAACTCCTTGTCTATTCCCACACCAGTCCTCTTTTTCAAAACAAACATTCTTCCCAGAACCGTCTGTGGTGTTCTCGAGGTCCTAAGACCCTGATCTTGCTTTTCAGCACCTCTTCTGCTCCGACAGGCTCTCCTTGACGTTCTGGAGCTCTCTGGGGCTCTCTGCATTTCAGAAAAAGTACTCGGGCAGGAGAAGGAGTCAGGTTCATCATGTTTTATTCACGCCAGACTGACACAAACAGCATTGTTGTCAAGTATACAAACTCCTGCCCGTGCTGAAAACGCAGCTTCGTTTTATATCTCTGAGAAAGAGAGTCGAACCCCCGCCCTTTTCTGACACATGCCCGGGCAAAACTCTCCATTGACTTTACTCGCACACAAGGCAATTATTTCTTATCTGCTTAAACCTTCAAATTGAAATACATGTTGGCACCCATCCTAGGATTTTCCCGGCCACAACTACCCAAATATGGTCACACAGCTGCGTTCCTTGGCTAGAAACTCAGACATGGCCTCATTATATGTCTGGTTTCAGACTGCTTATCTGGTTTCGGCAGGGCACTGTGGCCTTGAATTTTTCAACTCCAGGGCTGACTCATGCTACCACTGTCTGTAGAGAGCTTCTTCATTTAATGCTTTCTTTTTACTCTTTAAAGGCATTGTTTGTATTAAAGGTTGAGTTCTTTTCTGTCTGGGTATAGTTAAACACTTAATCATTTTCCTACTCACTTTTTATAATGTGCATTCTGTACCCTGCCTACCTACTAAACCATGATAAAAGCATTTTCGACTTTATAAACATAACACCATTTAAAATACTAATGTCTTTTAACCCTATGAGTTCTATTTTCACATATTTACAATATTAAATCACTCCATACAAATTTCTCTGCCTGACTGGCTTTAAGTGGGGGTGGGCGGGCTACCCTCTACTGCATTCAGTTGCTGGTACCTCATCTTCATTTTGGTACATCCGTTACAGTGGTCATCAGCCCATGTTCTACATTTTCCAGGCAATGCCTACAGAACATGGACTGCATATCCTTGGTTAACATTTAGAAGCATTGACATGCATTAAGATTAAGTAAACCCTGTAATTATGTACAACCATAGTGCCTGGTAAGTATGTACAACTACAACAGGTTTCCCAATTTCCTTGGAAAGCATGATGATCGGAAGGCCTGTAAGCCAAGGATACTGGGAACTTGAGGCCCCAGAGTGAAGCATTCTAGACAATGCATCGACTGTTCTGGGCTAGAACCAAGGGATGCCCTTTCTAACAAATGCATACATTGGCTCCGCACTGTAAGGGGTTGTGAATTTGGGTATCTGGTCTTACTCTTACGTCCCGTCCCCTTTCCTCCATACTGCATGGGCTTGCCTCCCCTCACGAGGGACGGGAGACGGAACCTTTTTCACCAGAAAAATCTTCTTCCCCTCTAAATTTAGAGGCGCGGCCCTGGGAGCATGCGCTGCCCTGACTTCGGCGCCACACCTCAGTCCCCTTTTCCGTGCCGACAGAACGGGCCAAATTCACCGGCGCTCCTGGGTTTGGTTTCGGCCATGTAATTCCACGGGCGGATTCTTCCTCTATAATCTTCTTTTGTCTTTTTGTTCAATAGGTACTTGGTCCTCAGACGCCACAGCTCCTCCCTGGCGTATGTCGACTTCGACAGGGTTCAGCAGGTGCCCATCCTGCAAAGGGCCTTTTCCAACTTCAGACCACCACACCCTCTGCCTACGTTGCCTTGGCCCAGACCACGGTTGGCAAGCCTGTTCGGCGTGCAGCTTGCTGTGCACGAAAGCGCTGAAGAACAGACTAGCCAGGTGGAGGGAGCTCTTCCAGTGGTCTCCTTCTGAGGACCTCAAGAGTTTCGTGAGACATTCCAGGCCAGAGTTAGGGCCTATATTTTCATCTGCACCTCGCAAGGTAGACTCCTGCACAGGGACTCTCCTATGTGGGAGGGACAAGTCAGGTCCTTTTACCAACTCACGCACCGAGGCTGTCACAGCTACCGGCGTTCGAGCTGAGGGGTCCTCGGATCCTCTCGGTGCCAGGGTTGAGGGGCCGCTAGGCTCTTGTACCGGGCATGTGCCTGAGGGGCTCTGCCCTTGTACCGGCATCATGGGCACCCTGTTACCGGAAATACGTCCGAGGGGGCGCCTGAGCGCAGCTCTAACGACCCCCGGGTCGAGGTTAATACACCTAGCGGGCACGCACCCACACATAAGAGACTTGGCAGAGGATCGCAGCGACGAGCCGAGCAACATGTCACAGCCACGTGGTAGGCAGCTCAACAAGATGGCCGACAGGCCAGAAAAGGGTACCTGGCGAAGAGCGAGTATCGAGGTGGGACTGGCATCAACCAGGTACGTGGCCTACAGCCTACCCTTCTTATGCGCAGGGCTGCTTTCCCTTGCGTCCGTATGTACAGGCTTGGCAGCGGCCTCAGTTGCCTCTAGTAACCCCTTCAGTGCCCTCCTCCTACTCTGCGGCCAGCGAGGACTGGATCTTTGAGAGGTTCTTCGGCCTCATGAAGTCTCCAGATATGAGGGCTATCATCAAGGACGCAGTCGGGGAAATCCTTCCCGCTATGCTAGCTGCACCACAGACGCCACTGCCGACGCCCTTGGCCCCGGCACAGCCGCCTCCTCTGGCTCCATACCAGCCTCCTCCACTTCCTCAGCCTCCGTCCGTCGTCCCTGTGCCCCAGCCTCCGGCTCCGGATACTCCTCCTCCTCCACAGGATCCCCCAGACCCTCCGGATACTGATGAGGAGGAGGATCCTGACACGCCATCATCAGCCAGGGCCTTCCACTAACGTATCTCGGGCCTGGCGGAAAACCTGGGCCTCCCACAGCCCCAGGTAGTACAGCCGACAGAGGGCGTCCTCGCTGAAGTCCTCACGAGGTGCCCTTCTGCTAGAACGGGGATTCCACTGCAAACTGATGTAGTATCCCTTGCCAAGAAGGGTTGGCTCGAACCCCACTCGGTCCAGCCAATCAACCGCAGCCTGGATGCCAAGTACAGGCAGATGGAGGGGGATACACTATTGCTCTCCTCCCACCCTCAGCCACACTCCTTTGTGATCGCTGCGGCATCACTATACTCCAAGCCTCAGCCGTCCTCATCTTCATCATCGACGGCGCTGTTAGGCAAGGAGGAGAAAACCTTGGAGGCATACGGTAAGAAGCTGCATTCCAATGCTTCCTTGCACCTGCGACAGGCCAACGCAGACGCCATGCTGGCTGCCACTAACCAGAGGTTATGGCGGGAAATTGCTGACTTCCTTCCTGAACTCCCCACCCACAGCCAATCACGTTTCAAGACGGGGCTAGTCGAGGCCAAGCTCATAGCTCAGGATATCATGGAGTCCACGCGTGCACACATTGATACCTCTGGACATGCCATCTGTATTGCAACGGACATGAGAAGGATGGCCTGGCTCCGGGAAACCAAGTTCAACCCGGATGTCCAGGAACATATTCTAGATCTGCCTTTCGAGGTCAGCGACCTCTTCCACTCCAGCACAGATGAAAAGCTGGACAAGAAGAAGAATAGCTCGCTGACGGCTAAGTCTTTCTCCATTCTGACAAAGGCCACGCCCAAAGCATATTCCCAGCAATTCTCGGATAAGGGTCGCTCATCCGGAGGCTTCCGCGGCTTCCAGGAGCAGAGGTCTAAGCAGCCGGAACGCTCACCGACCCCCAGTCGGCTTAAGCATCAAAAAGGGGGGTAGGAGGGGCAAGGGCTTTTTTCAGTCCCCCCCCCCTCCGCCTCTGCCTCAGAGGGGAAAAAAGTCTTGACACACCCCTCCGGGTCCACAAGTCACCAGTGGGGGGGGCAGGCTTGCCCTTCACACACACTTTTGGTGACAGAACTTTACGGACCCCTGGATCCTGTCGGTAGTCTTCTCTGGGTACCGTCTACCTATTCCTGTCTCTCCTCCCCTCCCCCAAGTTGGGACAGCAACTCCTTTGGTGGAGATTCGGTCGCTCGTCCTGAGGCAGGCCGTGGAGAAAGTCCCAGCCTCCCAGCGAGGTTTGGGCTTTTACTCCAGGATCGTCGCCATTCAGAAGAAGAACTGGGCGTGCCTGAGAGTTTTACTGGACCTTTCCACCCTCAACCTCTCCTTACCTCTTCAGAGATTCAAGATGGTTATGCCAGCCTTTATTGCGGAGACATTGTGGAGGGGAGACTGGATGTGCTCCCTGGATCTGAAGGACGCGTATCTGCACGTCCCGATCTGGCAACCCCATCGTTCTTTCCTCCGGTACAGGATCATGTGCTGCCATTTTCAGTACAAGGTCCTCCCTTTTGGCCTCAACTCGGCCCCCAGGGTCTTTACCAGACGCATGAATGCTGTCGCAGCCCTGCTCCGGGCTCAGGGCCTCCACATATACCCATACCTAGACGACTGGCTCGTCAGGGCTACATCTCCGGAAGCAGTTCAACACTCCTCCCAAGCACTGATTAACACTCTACACGACCTGGGCTTTTTGCTCAGTCTCAGGAAGCCGCAGCTGCAACCCACGCAGTCTCTAACCTTCCTAGGCCTCATCTGGGACACGCGCTCCGAGAGGGTCTTCCCCTCGGACGACAAGATCTCGGCCATCAAGAGGGCCACGTTCCACTTTCTCAGCCGAACTTTGGCTCGGTGGTACCAACATCTCCTGGGGCTTTTTGCAGCGGTACTGTTGGCTGTCCCCTACACAAGACTCAGGATGTCGAGGATCCAACTCCACTTCTCAGCGTCGTGGAACCAGGAGAAGGGATTGCAGGCCGAAATCATCAGGATTCCGACTTCTCTCCATCCGGACCTCAAATGGTGGTCCGAAGACGGCAACCTGCAGAGGGGCAAGCCCTTCAGGCCCCCGCCCCACAGGTGACGATTACCACGGACTCCTCCCTCGAAGGATGGGGAGCCACCCTGGAGGATCTATCGATTCACAGCACTTGGGCCCGTCAAGAACAAGAGTACCACATCAATTGGCTGGAACTGAACGCCATCTGGCTAGCGCTCAGAGCCTTCCTCCCACGGCTCATGGGAAGGGTTGTCCTCATCCAGACCGACAACTCGACCAGTATGTACTACATCAACAAGCAGGGAGGGACCAGGTCCCCCTCCCTGTGCAAACTGGCGATCAGCATGTGGGAATGGGCCTTGGAAAACGAGATTTTCCTCACAGAGGTCCACCTTTCGGGGGAATCCAACCTGGAAGCGGACGGGCTCAGCAGGTTAGGGGTAGACAACTACGAGTGGCAACTGAACGACCTCATGACACAGGAAATCTTCCACTGATGGGGCTCCCCCCAGGTAGATCTCTTTGCTAGCAGGCACAACATGAAGTGCCTCTAGTTCGCCTCCTGTCAGGGGCAGGGCCGGGGCTCCCTGGGCGACGCCTTTTAGATTCAGTGGAACGGCATGGCAGCATACGCCTTCTCGCCCACTCCACTTATTCAGAGTGCTTTGCAAGATCAGGGAGTCTCGCCAGCTCAACCTCATTCTGATAGCTCGGTGGTGGCAAGCCAGGCCATGGTTCTCGGAGCGTCTCGGCCTCTCAGAGGTCCATCCAATCCACCTCCCGACGGGCCCAGCACATCTTCTGACACAACAGGGGGGGGCAGAGTCGTCCATCCCGCCCCTCAGAAGCTGGCCCTCACAGCATGGTTCCTGAGCAGGTGACGCTCAGCCCCTCAACTTATCCCAAGACAATCTGGAAATCATACAGGGGGCCAGGAGCAAGGCTACCAGAGCCAAATATAAGAGTAAATGGACCAGGTTCTGCCACGGGGCGCACGCCAGGGAAATCGGCCTGCTGGCCTGTTCACTGGACGACGTGCTGTCATTCTAGGCGCACCTCGCCAACTCCGGCGTGCGGGTGGACACCTGCCGCACTTACCTCTCAGCCATTGGGGCTTGCAGGAACTTAGAGGAGGGGGGGCTTCTCCTCCTCCAACCCGGTTGTCAAGAGACATTTGG
The DNA here is from genome assembly GCF_040938575.1 of Ambystoma mexicanum. Lineage (NCBI taxonomy): Eukaryota > Metazoa > Chordata > Amphibia > Caudata > Ambystomatidae > Ambystoma > Ambystoma mexicanum. The sequence goes on along the minus strand of NC_090937.1, from coordinate 30,292,538 downwards.
CCGGACTCGCTAGACTCTACCCACCCATTAGGAAGCCACACCCCGTGTGGGATTTGAACCTAGTCTTTGGCGCCCTTGCGCACAAGCCTTTTGAGCCTCTGGCATCCGCAGACATCAGGCTGGTCACCATCAAGACGGCCCTTCTAGTCAGCCTCACTTCAGTACGCAGGGTCAGCGAGATCCAGGCTCTAGTTGTATCAGAGCCGTATACTACCTTTTACAAGGATAAGGTGGTCCTGCGGACCCATCCGGCATTTCTACCTAAAGTGCCATCAGCCTTTCACTTAAACAAGATCATCGTCCTTCCTAGATTCTTTGCCGACCCGAAGGACAAGCCTCAGAGAGTTCTGTACTGACTAGATGTCAGGCGTGCCCTGAAATTCTACCTGGACAGGACCAAGGGCTTCCGCAAGTCAGATGCCCTGTTCATCACCTTCGGAGGCGCCAGGCCAGGTTATCAGGCCTCCAAAGCCTCAATTTCCCGTTGGATGGTCTCTGCCATCAAGGAAGTGTACAAGGGCCAGCATAGACCCCTTCCGGCGAACATGCATGCCCACGCGGTCAGGGCCAAGGCAATGGCCATCGTCTTTCAGCGCCATGTCCCCTGCCAGGTCATAAGCAGGGCAGCCACATGGGCCACCCCATCCGCTTTCTGCAAACATTACTGTTTGGATGCCAGCTCCAGGTCAGATGCGGCTTTCGGACAGGCGGTTCTGCGGAACCTGTTTGCTTAAGGAGGGTCTCCTCTCCACCCTGGGGCTACATTCAGTTGTAATCGCCCATGCAGTATGTAGGAAAGGGGACGGGACGTAATAGTAATTATAAGTTACTCACCGTAGTGACTAACATACTCTTAGTCCAAAATCCCGTTTCCTCCATACGTCCCACCATCCTCCCCCCTAATAATCTGGTGTCATTAGGCAATGTTAAAGCTATTGTCAACACGTCTTTGGGGACTGAGCCCAACGCGCCTGGGAGAAGATTTTTCTGGTGAAAAAGGTTCAGTCTCCCGTCCCTCGCGAGGGGAGGGACGTCCATGCATTATGGAGGAAAGGGGACTATGGACTAAGAGTACGTTAGTCACTACGGTGAGTAATTTATAATTTCCATCAAATGCCATTCCATTGAAATTTTTCCATCTAAAAATGTCCATCGAATACATATTTTTGGGGGGTAAAGGGTTAATTTTTGTTTAGGTGCATTATAAAGGGTACCCCGCCTCTACCCCCCCCCCCCCCAAAAAGTTATTTTATATGGAAAAAATTCTATGGTATGGCATTAGATGGAAATTATAAATTACTCACCATAGTGACTAACGTACTCTTAGTCCATAGTCCCCTTTCCTCCATACTGCATGGACATGGAATGGTATGGGAAGACCATAAACCGTGCATTTGGATCCAGGATAGCCTTGGAGGGGTGTTAAAGAATATCCAGTGAAAATAACAACCCCTATGACTCTGTCAAATTGATATTCTGAGAATAGAGAGTGGCCAATGGTGTTTTGGGAATATCTGGGGGCTATGGTCAGACTGCTAAGAGCGCGATTACAATTAGTTCAAACCACTCTCCAATAACTAGGGGTCTACTAGATAGGCCCACAACAAATCATGCCTTATCGGCTGCAAATCTTAAACCCTTGGGGACAAAGCCAACTGTGAATTAACTGGGATTTGGGCCTGTGGATCTCCCGACTGCGTATTGCGTTTTCTTGCAGATGGGGCATTACCCAGTTTTCTTGATTTATTGTTTCCAGTGTGTGTTTGGACACTTTCTTTCTTTTCCTCTGGTTTATGGATTTGATGTATCATGGAAATCTAGCGATGCGTTGTATTGAGATGGCCGAATAAAGTTATTATAAAAAGAAAGCTATTTTTCTACAATGTTTTTGACTTTTTACTTGCGCACTTTACTGCATCATGTCATTTAGATTACTGTATATTCTGAAATGGATGTGTCACGAGATTGTCAACCGATCGTTGGTCCATTTTGTGCTTTGGTCTTCTTCATGTCCACATGTCTGGAAATTGCCATGTGTGGAAAGCACTTTCCCGGCCAAAGCGGTAGTCTGTGTGTGCCTGCCCGGATGTGGGGGATGGGTCTGTCTCCACATCCAAACTCCAGTGTACCTGTTCCTTGGCAGATGTGTTGGCCAGAGGCTGTCCTCTATTGGACAGCCCCTGCTGGTTTCACCCGTGCAGATCCTTACCATTGGTGGGCTTGGGGACGACTCCAGCCCGATTCCTGGATAAAAGGAGGAATCCTGCAGCCATTCAACAGATCATAGTTTGAGCAAAAGATGTGCAACCTGCTGACGATGACGGTTGCATTTGACCAGCATTGCCCCCAGATAAGTGCCAGTGAAGCCCTGTTCCTTGCTACTGATCTCCGGAAACCGCCATGCCTTCCCGGTCAGCGATCGGTGCTTCAACCGGGGACTGGTGGGAACAACCTGTCCCAACCCCTGCCTGAGGATCTGTGTCTGCTAAGCCCCCGTAGGTTCCCCTGGAGACCACCCGGTGGACAGACCAGCTCTGTCCTGGGCTACCTTGCTGAAGCCCGCTGTTCCAAGTTCATTGGAACTCAGAAGATCTTTTTCAACGTGTAACAAGATGCCTGCTTCTGCAGTTTCAGCCTTCCTAACTAAAGAGTAGTCATGCAGGCCTGCTCCTTTGTTTGCACCACAAGGATTGGCTGTTGCTGACTGTGAAGACTCTTGCTGAACCTTGCTTTTTCCATGTCCTGGAGATCCTCTTTGGTCGCCTGATCCGCAAAGGTCTTCATCTTGTTGTGCCAAGGGTGTCCAGCTGTCCAATCTCCAGAACCGTCTTGCAATATCCCGGAACCACCAACTAGCCAGACCCACTTCTGTAGCTGAAAGTGACCTTTGCACCTGCGGCCCCCGTGCATCCCTAAAGCGGACAAGGCCTAGATGCATGGGGGCCCATTGGATTCGGGAATCCTCTGATGTGGTTGCTGCAGAAATCTGATTAAGTAGAGTGAGTTTGCACACGTATTCCTACCCCTTCCTGCCATAGGTTTGTATGGGTGTAAATTCCTAACCCGATCTCTCCCTTGCTTGACTAAGATCGATGGTGGTCTGGTTAAGGATCCTCCCTTTGCTTCCATAGTGGTGCGATTGGGAGAGCAATTTATATGGACTTTACATACCTTTTTATTCAACTTCTACTCACAACCGTAGGCTACAGCAACTGTTGTTTGTGAACCACATAGGAAACCATGCTGCAAAACATACATTGTGGAACTAGTGACGTTTGGGCAGTAGGCCCCATTTTATAGCAGGGCTGGAATTAAGAACTGGGGTCCTTAATCTAGGTTTACTTGTTGGTATTCTATCTGTTTTTATGTAAATTTTACTTACCTGTCTCCAACTGTTTCTAAACTATTATTTGCTGGGTTTCTTGCTTGCTTTATCATACAAAGTTACTTATAGTGTTATTCTTAACATTGGCTAACTGTTTCAAAGGTAAATCTGTTGGTTTTCTGGTAGGAGAACCCCCCAATAGTGAATGTATACATGTGTATGCTAGTTATCTGACAATACTTAACTGAGGTTTTCATTGACTGGAGTCTTTTTTCGAAGGCTGAATAAATAATTGTATATATTTGTACATCTTCTGTCTGACTTGAATTATTGAAGTGCTCTGTGGTTCTCATTTTTACCCTAGACTACTCTCATACCCTACTTCTAAGTCTAGGCCTTACTACTCTGCTACACTGCCTTGACTGGGTTTGGCTAGCCATCAGGATCTTTTCCTTGTCAACCTAATAGGCTGGCTTCTAAGAATCCCCACCTAAGGGATGATTCTGAACATTTAAAATCCGTCTTAAAACGGGATTACCATAGTCTCCCAGAGAAAGTACCCCTTCTTTATTAGTCATGTGGCTAGGCTGGTGGTTGCTTTTTCACCTGTGTGGTTCCACTGTGTGGAATTCCTTTTACCTGGCTTCGTCCTTTTTGACAGAATGGAGGTTGTCTTTGTTTGCCTCAAAGGCCTGAAGGTCACATGACTAGCCCCTGTCCCTCTTTGTGTATGTGATATAAGAGGTGGCTGGATGCCTGTATCACAGAATTTTCAGCTGTAATCGGCTTGAAACCAGTTCTGTCTTGCACATACAGATCCTATCTGGGATAGTGTGAATTAATTTTGTGTGAGTGTGTGCGTGTGTGTATCCTTTCTGTGAGCCTTGTAGAATGAATCGGTATGTCTGTAGGGATAGTTTGCCACTGGCTGTCCACCCCTCCATTTGAATTATGCTTGGTGTACGATTGGGTGCTGTATTCACTCACTGCCTCCGTAGGGAGATAAAATGAGACATCCTTATCCACTCACCTTGCGTACTGCTGAAACACTGTACCAGCATTCGTGGCAGGCCTGCTGCTAAGGGAAGGACCAAAGCTCTGAACAGGCATCCTTTGATGCTACACTGAAACTGCCTCACCAGAAGAATAGAAGGAACACACTGTGGTGCTCTTTCTCCCTGATCCGGTGTTAAAAAACTGGATCACAGTTCTTACCTAGCCACTCTGATGCTCCTCACCCTGCTTGCATTACTGGATCCAAAACTGGGTTCCCTTTCGCTGCCAGAACTTTCAAGACACTAGTGCTGAAATGACCAGAGCCTCCTGATCCCAGGATATCGGATGCACATTTGGGAATCTCCAGGAGCCAGAGCTGCGTCTGTTCCTGCAACTGCACAACAAAACTCTCCTTCCGGTCCTTCTTCCATGGTTGGCCCCTCTCTGGTGTGACTTTGCAAGCTTTTCTTCAGTATTTATTTCTTGGGGTCTTCTCAAGGTCTACCTGTTAACCAAACCACTCCACCTTTTAAGAGTCAGGCTTGTGCTGCTCTGTTACACTACTCCTTGGAGAGCCTTGTGAGCCTGAGGTAGTCACCAACAGGATCCAAGTTAGGAAGCTATTTACACAAAAAAAATGTGTTGATGGGTTACTGTGCATTACTGTCATACAAGAATCAAGGCAGTGATCAGATCATCAAAATAACAATAAACAATAACAAAAGAACAAGGCATCAAAAAGGACTTATACAGTTTCCGGGTAGAGATTGGCACGCATACTTAGCACCATATCTCAGACCTGAAGATGTAGGGAGGGAGGGTCTCTCTTCTCACTCATTTCTAGTCAATTACATCGGGACTATTGTTCAGTTTCAAGCCAGGTTCTAGGTATGTCCCCAAATTAGCTAGTATATCTGTGTAAAGGAGCATGCATGTGTTCATGGTGGCCTATTGTCAGATACCTTGAACATTGCAAGGAGCTGTGTTCTCAGTGGGTTCCCGGATTCCTTTCCTCATGGCCCTGTACCAAGTCGTGGTTTCAGGTGTGCTCCATAGTGGTATTGTGGGCCCCCTTCCCGCTTTCTTGTCATGGCTATTGTCCTCTTGGCTAAGTCCATGAATAGGTACCTTGTACTTTTTTTTTTTTATCTGGCCTGGAGTAAGCGACCAATAAACTTTTCCGTCAGGGACCAATGATATCCGCAGAATCCTGCCCTTGGACATGCCAACTCTATCTGGTGCCAAAAGGCACAGACCTTCAGGCAATTCCAAAACATGGGTATAATGTCTGCACCATCAGTTTCACACCATGGGTAGTTAGCTAACACCTTAGCGTCAACTCTGCTAGGGGTCATGCACGAGCTGTGTAGCAGGTTAAGCTGGAGAAGGTGTAATCTGGTATTACGGGAGACCTTTTTGACAAAGCATAATGCGTTGTCCCATTGATTATCACTCAGTACTTGTCCCAAATCAGCCTCCCATGGCATTATCAATTTCATGCCCCTTATATGCTGCCTTCAACATGCTCCCATACAACCTGGAGATAGGCCTCCAGCCATCCTCCAGCTCATACAATAGTGTGAACATCTTAGCAGGTTCCAGTTCCCCTGGCCAATCAGGCCACTTGCGTTTTTTTGCTTTCTTAACAAGCGTCAGATACCTCAGAAATTGACCTATGAGGGGAGCCTGTCGTTCGGTACCAAGTCGTCAAAATCCCTAAACGTCTCGTCCTTGTACATATCCCCCCATGAAGTGAGCCCCACCTCATCCCACCTCCTGGCAACTGCCAGATCGTTAACCCGCCAAGCATGTATCTGCCACCATGGGCATGTGCAGAGAATATGGGTTCCACCACCTAAGCACACTCAGCAATCTTCCCACTCTTGTCGTCCTAGTCTAATCATGAGTGACGTCTGCCCCAGACAGTGGTCCGTGACCCACATGGCCTCCTTGAGCACTGCAGGGTGTGTCATATCCGCTATTTAGACTCCATAGCCAGCTAGCCACATATTGGTGCTGCACAGCTAAGTAGTAGAGCTCAAACCATGGAAGCTTGCACATCCCCATCCACGTAAGACATGCAGAGGGTGGTCAGGTCTATTTTATGTCTGCCATGTCCCCATAGGAAGTCCCTAATCATGGAGTCCAAGCTGGCAGAATGGATTTTGTAAAGTCTGCTCTGGTGAACAGAAGTTTAGGATGCCACCCTTGTTAGTGAAACAGGGGAACCTTCTGGGAAGATAGCCAGACCAATTCAAGGTACCTTGGAGAGCAGCCAAGGCTAAGTCTCAAGAGGAGTGAGGGTGATTAGAGGTCTTCAATGAGCACACACATTGGAACAACAAGAATTACCATTAGACAGAAGTGTACAAAATATTCGATTTATTTGGGGCCCAACAATCAACACCGATGAATAACGAAAAGCAATAGTAAAATAACACACAAGCAACACACTATGTAAAATATATACATTGGGCCTCATTACAAGTTTCCCGGTCCAGTAACTATGGTACCGGTAAGCTGGCCTGTACTGTAGTTACCAGACCGGCAAACTATGAGTTCTGCTTGCAGGTGCCTTTTCGCCTGCCAGGTCTGACCTGTTGGGCGGACCGATACCCGCGAGCAGACCATGTCGGATGCACAGGCAACATTCACAAAAGGTACCGGTGCATCCGGCCTCCCCATTCCAATTGAGCCGTATGGAGCTTGAATGGGAATGGGGAGCATTTCTTTCTGGTGCCCGGGAATGGGCAATTACCGGGTCCGCCGAGTTGTAATACCCCGGTAATTGCCCATTCCTGGGTGCCGGAAAAAAACCGACTCCGGCAGTAGCCGTGCCGTTTTTACTGGCACGGCTATCGCCAAAGTCATAATGCAGCCCAATCACTGGTGTCAATGCGATAAAGTTAATAACTCCACCAAAATCTGTAAGGGAATAAGCTTTTGAGCATAGACAAACTTCAAAAGTAACAATCCTAACTTTAGAAGTCCAGCCCTGCGATGAATGGAAACCTTGTGCTCAATGTTAGATGTGCACGTAAAAGTGTGCAGTCATGCGTAAAAGTCACAAAGCACCTTCTTTGGAAGCTGAAAAAGGTTAGGGTACAAATTCTGAAGGGGTGGAAAGAGTTCCATGAGTCAGGAGTCGGTCTGCTGTGATGTACAAAGCTATTCCCAACTTTCGGAAGGGCTTTAGGAAGCGGACACCACCCAAGTCAAAGAGAAGACCACAAAAGATCTTCCGTGAGTAAAAGCATATGGATGAACAAGGGGTCAATGTTAAGTGACAACAATACTCACTGCCCTTAGCTCGGTTTTGGTCTAAACTTGACAAGTCTGGAAGAGTTCCTCAGAGGTTCAATTTCCCGTCCTCGTTCGGCTTCAAAGTGCATAAGCGCTGTGGGTGCAGATGCAGGTCAGGTATGGGACAGGAGCTGTAACTCTTGATGCAGAACGACAACACCAATTCAGCTGGTCTCCGGGCCTAAAATGGAATGCAGGAAAACTGCTTTCTGCGACCGTCACTGTCGCTCAGTGATGTAGGGACTCCCAACTCTTGCAATCTGACACAGCCTTCTATCTCGTGCCCCAAACCGGCTGGGACAACAAGATTCAGGTGAAGGGGGCTTTGTAGTACAGCGCAGGACTTATACAAGTCTCGAGTTCAAACACGATGCAGTGACGCTCCTGTATTGGTGCCGAGGTTTGGGCTGGACAGTCCACTGGATGGCCCAGGAACCCTTCCAAACAAGTTCTTTTGCAGGGCAACCAGGAGGCGTTGAGTGTATTAGTCCCACCACTCTAATCGCAGGCCTTCTGGGATTGAGCGGGGCTCCAACGGGACACAAGCGGATGAAGGGTGGCAACTGTTGTCTGCGGGTCTCATGTTCTTCCTTTGTTTTGCTCGGTTCTTCCGGATACTTTCCTCCGTCTACAGGTCGATTCGGACCTGTTGCTGATCTCCAGGTCTGAATTCAGGACCCCTTCTCACATCCACAAGTCCAGCGAGTGCTGGCATCCAACCGGCAATGAGAAAATCTGCCCCACTCTTGCATGCCAGCAGTGGTCCAATCAGGGACCACTGTGGCTCTCATACCTGTGTGCACACCAGACATCCTGGCACCAGTAATGTGGATTGGGACCAGAAAGGCCAAACCCACTTCTTGGTTACCTTACACACATGACCTGCAGCAGCCTGCGAAAGAAGTGGCTTTTGTGGGCAACTGCATGCCCAAATAAGGAGGTCCGTGGGTCGGGAAGACCAGGGGCAAGGCCAAACGACAAAATGACCAAAGGAACAGACAAAGGACCTTGTGGCTTGGCCATTGCGGAGGCTAGCCACAGTCATGAGCCAACCGCGGGAGCGCATATGGCTCTGTAAAAAGTTGTAAAAATACAAGAAAAGGCTTCTGCTGCCACCAGTATGTTCCTAGGCACACTTTACATTCACCAAACAATTCTTAGTGGATGACTAGGCCCAGAAAACACAAGGACCCCATTGTACGGTACAGTAATGTACTTTGCGCAATGATAACATTTTACCAAACGTGGTAACAAAGTTGAAAGACAAAGAGAAACAATGTTTCTCAGTACTGACAGCCTGAAGGACATGTCAGTCTCCTGTAACAATAAGCGAAAGCCCAGGGGAGTGCAGCTGAAGGCTGTGCTGCACTGGAAAAAGTCAGGCCATGATACTGACAAAAAGATATGGGGCGGGGTCCACAAATATAGAGGGAAAGCTTCCTTTAGAGAAATGTTCCCCAACACAAGTGCCGGAAAAAAAGAGCCATTATGAAACAGTGTACATTGGCAAAAGAATATAGCAGGCGTGGTAGCACAACCATTCAATGGATTTCCTTTCTCTCGCAGATTGCTCATCAGATAGAAATCCATTCCAGCGTCAGCTGCTCATAAACCTTTTTTGCAGGGGGTGTAGTGCACCTCGACTCCGCTGTGACATCGGTCGTCATACATATACTGCATCACTACGCCAGTACCTCAATGAAGCAGGCCCCGGAAGCTCCAGAGGCATCCGGTAACTCCGGCCCCAGTGCAAAGACCATCACGACGCCATCAGCAGAGCCATCTGGCTTGCCGCCGAGCAAGGCCAGACCGCCTTTGGCACCAGTGCTTGCTCGTGCATCTAGGGTGCTGGTTCCCTCTGCACCTAAAACCATGTCGACGCCGGCTGCTAAGCAGTCGATGTTGACCGCCATCAAGCAGTCTTTTACGCCGAAGTCCAGGATTGACTTTTTTGGCTCCATGGCTGACTACATTTTCAGTACTGAGGGCTGGAGGTGCCGACCACACAGACCTGCTGGTCTTCACAACGCCAGTGGGCTCAAAATGTCCCCACACATGGAGATGCAGCATGCCCACCCTTATGGCCACACTAATGCCAAATACAGGGCTTTGTTTGACAGGGTGGTGGATCTCTGGGGTGGAGTGCTCCAGCCAGGCTAGATTCAGAATATGACGTAACTGACATTCTTCATGAGGGTCCTGCTACTGAGAGGGCTATGCCCTTCAATGCAGCTATATGACAAACCTATCACCACCTTATAGCAGCGCCCTTGTACCCCACCCCCAGTCAACTCTGAATTTTCCAAAAAGTTAATGCCGGCAAGGGAAGACCCTCTGTATCTCTCTACCCACCCAACACCTGAGGGGTTAGTGGTGCAGACAGCTACAGTGTCCAGCAGGCCAGCCACATCAACATCCAGTCTCCCGACTGATAGCAAGGGGAAAAAGGTTGACGCCATGGCAAAGAAAATATTTTCATTAGGCAGCATGGCCTTGAAGGCGATCAATGCCTCATGCGGTTTTGCAAAACATTATTTTGGATTTTGAAAGGCCATTGGCGAGGCTGCCCAGTATATCCCCAAAAGGGGAAATGCGGGAAGGCTTCAACCGGTTGGTAGATGAGGGCAAGGAGGTGCCCCGACAGTCTTTGCAGACGGGCCCGGACTGTCTTGGCAGATCGATGGGGTCGGCCACGATGCTCAGGAGGCAGGCTTACCTGCATACTTCAGGTTTCTCACCTAATGTCCAAAATAAACTCTTTGACATTGCTTTCGATGGTGAGAATCTTTTTGGCCCCAAACCTACCTTTAGTTATTCATCAAGGGTACAGGCTACAAGCGCCAAGTCCCCTATGGCAGTAAAGCATAGCTCCCTCAAGCCAGGCAGGGGCAGAGGTGTTTCCTGTGCTCTGGAAGGGGCCGGGGCCTCTAGAGGAAAGCAGACAGCCACTTTGATTTCTCCCCCCACGATTCCCCTGTTGGAAGAAGGATAACCGAGCACTGGGCCCAATGGCGGGAGATTCCCTTTGACACCTGGGCTCTTCAGCTTGTGCAGTGGAGTTACTGTCTGCCTTTCTTAAAAAGGCCACCGGACAGACCACCACCTCCTCAACAACCGCAACAGGAGCTCCAGGAAGAACTGCAAGCCCTGCTTTTGAAGGGTCCCGTGGAAGAGGTACCTCCCGAGCAAAGCGGGTTGGGTTGGTACGATATTTCCCGGTACCCATCTTGGACCTCAGGGCTTTGAACAAATTCCAGAGGAAAGACAAGTTCAAGATGGTTGTGTTGAGAGAAATTCTCCATGCTCTTGAGTTGCATACTTTCATGTGCCGATCCATCAAAAGCACAAGAAGTTCCAGAGTTTCCTCATAGAGGACATCCCTACCAATTCAATGTGCTCCCATTTGGGTTTAACTCTGCTCGAAGGCTCTTCACCAAGCTCATGGCGGTAGTCGCGACCCACCTCAGGAGATCTGGCATCCATGTGATTTTGTACCTGGAGGACTGGCTGATCCAGGGAAGGTCGACAGAGCAGGTTTTGTCCCATCTCGAGGGCAACTGTTCGCTACCCCACTGGCTGGGCTGCTCCCAGAAATTGCATTAGTCCCACACGCCACCAGCACAAGGCTCCAGTTCATCAAAGAAGTCCTAGACACTCTGGTGGGGAAGGCTTTTCCTCCCGAGGAGAGAGAGTCGCCAGCGTTGGACAGGTGGTCCAGCTCTTTGAGAACCATGCCACCTTACAGCGGCTTCCTTCCTCCGCCTCTTATAGCTCATGGCCTCCTGCATTTTTCTAGTGCCAGAGGCGGGACTGCAGATGCAGTCTCTGCAATCGCTCCTGCTGGGTCAGGGGTCGCAGTACTTGAGTACTTTAAGGGACGTTCACAGGGTGTCCAGGTTAGCGGTTGACGACCTCTCTTGGTGGGTCAGCAGCAGCAACATGTTGGCGGTGGAACCTTTTCTGGCCTCCGTTGCCCCAAGCCAGGGTGGTTACGGATGCGTCCCTGAAAGTTTGGGGCACTCACTGCGATGACTTGCAGGTGAGCAGCCTTTGGTCAGCGATGGATGCCAGGTGGCACATAAACAGACTGGAGTTGCGAGCCGACATAGAGCGGTTTGGCGGATGCTCTGAGAAGGCAGAGCACTCTCTCAAACGAGTGGTAAGTGTTCCCTCTCTATGGTACCCCTGCAGTGGATCTGTTTGCACTTCCTGTTGGACTCTGTAGCAGAGAGTTTTGCTTGAGGGAATTCCCAGCAAACGGCGCACTAGGGGATGCGTTTCTAATGAACTGGACTTTCTCTCTCCACAATGCTGTCCCTCTGATGCCTGTCAGTCCATGGGTTCTAAGGAGGTTGAGGAGGTTTTGAGCAACCCTGATCTTGATAGCCCCGGTTTGGGCGAGGTGGACTTGGTACTCGAACCTTCTGGACTTGATCATCTGCCCACCTCTCCAGTTGCCTTATCTGCTGGATCTCCTATTCCAGTCGGAACTTCGGGTGTTCCACCCAAACCCGGAATCCCTCAACCTACACGCGTGGCTCTTGAGAGGTTGAGATATGATGACTGGGACCTCTCTGAGGAGATGCTTGTGGTGCTGCCGGCTGCACGTAGGCCGTCAACAAGGTCACTGTACGTATACAGGTGGAAAATATTTGAGATGTGGTGCAGAGAATGCGAGATTGATTCCATCTCTTGCCCCACCACTACAGTGATGAAGTTCCTTCCGTCACTGGCCTCATCAGGCCTTCATGTCACCATAAAGGATACTTTGGCGGCTTTGTCTGTTTTCAAAAGGTCTCCGGATCAAGGGGCCTTCTTCCCGGTCCCAGTTATGGCCCAATTGCTGAAGGGCCTTGTGAATATGTTTTCGCCTGCTCACTCTGTCATTTCTGACTGGGACCTCAATGTGGTCATCACCTTTCTTATAGTGGCTCTGTTTTGAGCCTTTACATTCTTGTTCTTGTTCTTTGCGGTTGCTTACCTTGAAAGCGGCTTTCCTTTTGGCCATCACATCGGCCAGGTGGGTCAGCGAGCTGCAGGCCCGGTCCTGCAAGCCACCTTTCCTTTCTTTAGAGAGAAAGTTTCCCTAAAGGTCCGACTTAATTTCCTGGCAAAGGTGATGTTGGAATGTCACTTGTCTCAGGCCATTGACCTCCCAGTGTTTTATCCACCTTTGCACCCCTCTAAGGAGGAGGAACGCTTTCACAAACTAGACCCTAAGAGGGCGTTGAGTTTTTATGTGGCCAGGATGGCATAATTCAGAAAAGTTGACCAATTGTGTGGCTTTCTCTGTGGCTAGTAAAGGTTTAGCAGTTTTAAAACAAACCATCTCACTGTGGATCGTGCTGTGCATCTATGAATACTATCGCAACACGGGCAACGAGTTGCCTCTGGACATCAGGGCCTATTCCACCAGAAGGGTCTCTACCTCTGCGCTGCTGCAGAGAGGGGTACCCGTAAAGGACATTTGCCCAGACAGCGACCTGCTTCTCACTACATACCTTTAAGTATTACAGCCTGGACATCACTCGATTTGGTAGGGCAGTTTTGCAGAATCTTCTGCTGTAGTGTACTTTCATCCCGCCTCTAACACAAGTACTGCTTTGGGAGTCTATCTGATGAGGAACCTGCAGGAGAAAGGTAATCCAATGAAGGAGAAATTACTTACCGTAATGTTCTTTCTATGGATTCTTCTGCAGATTCCTCATCACTCCTCCCGTCCATCCCTGCTATGAAAGGTCTGCAGTAAGTGGCTATCTTTTTCTTGAGAGGAAAGAGGTGAACAGTGGTTTCAGGGACGACTGTCCTCTTTTGGTTCAGAGCCGCATTCCTTCTGCGGTTTCTATTTCCCCTTAAAAAGAAAAGAAAAAAAGAAATCACGGTTGAGATTTTCCTTTTCTATTGAGTTTTGGCTGTTTGGCCCTATCGCTAGTTTTCCTCTGCAGTGGCTGAGATCGGGGGGCAAAAAGGTGGGAACTGAGGTACGGCGGCATAGTGACACAGTATATGAGCGAAGACCGATGTCACGTCGGGAGCGGACGACCACGGCATTGAGGTAATTTCTCCTTTTCACCAGTGGTATGTGGCCCATTAACGACAGGGGTAATCTACTTCAGAATGTCATGGATCGCTTCACCATGTTCTTTGCATGGATACTCTCCCGTGTATGTGTAATGTGTATGCCCAAGTACCTGAATGTATTACCTCCCGCAGTAGTCCCAGGTCTGGCAAGTCTCGGGCATCATATGGATGCAGTCCCGCCGGGGGCGGTGGGGTGGGGGAACAGGCACGACTTCTCTCAGCTGAAGGAGATACCGGACAATCTGACAAAGTTGTCCAGAACCTCCAGGTCCATGGGTAGATTGTGCTTAGGCTCGCCCAGGCACAAGAGAATGTCATCAGCATAGAGTGAAATTACATGTCTAGTCCCTCCCACAGTCTTTCTGGCGTCTGAAAACTCACCCCGTAGGAATACTGCCAGTGGCTTTCCTACCAGTAGGTAAAGCATTGGTGACAGTAGGCAGCCTTGCCTAGTGCCTTTCTGTATGTCCCAAGTCCCAGATATCTGTTTACCCATTCTGACCCTTGCAACAGGTTTGGAGTACAATAACTTAACTCACTGAATATAGCCCTGGCCAATCCCGAATCCCTGTAGCACAGCATACATCCATTCCCAGTAAACTGAGTCAAACGCTTTGATTGCATCTAAGTATGCTAGTGCGTACGGAGTGTGGAGAGTTAGTCTGATGAATGATATGTTGCAGACAACGGAGATTCATAGTTATTCTGGCTGGGGACATTGTTTGTCTGGTCCTCATGGATCAGAGTGCCAATAACTCGTTTAAGGCGTCCAGCTAGCAGCATCTTTAGGATTTTGGCATCCAGATTTAACGTGCCAGCCGTTGGTATGATTCGTAGAAGTCTGCCTGCTTCCCAGGTTTCAATATTGGACTATCGCCGTCCCTCGCATACTCTTTGGAAGCTGGCCCAGTTGGTATGTGTGATGCTGGAAATGCATTTTAAAGGGACAGGGCTGCCTAGTCCTTATCCTACTACTTCCCTGTGTGTGTTTTTCTTATCTTTTCTGCCACTGAGGTCCATCCAGCCTGAACCTCTAGCAGTGCAGCTCTTCATGTTTTCCTTTTGGTGAACAACACCAATGAGATACCCTTATACCACCCATGGCTGGTGGTACACCCTTTATGAGTGTTTTTGGGTGCCTGTATGTTGCCCACAGAGCAGAGTATGGGCTGGTGGCAGCTACATGCTGACTTGGCAGTGGCTCGGAGTGTTCTCCGTTTTTTGGGATACCCAGGCCCTGCCATAGGAATCAATGGATTCCTGAAGAAAGGCAATATGGCCACTGTAGCCTCTTGGTTTTTATTGCCTTTACGCCTCGTTCCCTAAAGTCCTGGGAAGCCCCAACTATGTCCCTTTCTTCCTGACTGACTGTTGGGTGGAAAGACCATATCTGGTCTGGGGCTGCCTCCTATCAGACTGAAGGGAGCCTTCCAGGGGCTGTGTTGTGGGTACACCCTTGGGGTGTGACCTGTATGAATGGAGTATGAAGTGAACTCACATTCTGTGTTGTGGGTGTCTGGTTTTCGTTGTATGGTACAATGCCTGAGACATCCCTGACTGAAACTGGAGTGAATGCAGTGTAGTGTGCTGAAAGGCTAGGCGCTTACTCCAATCCCGATTCTGTGTTATGGGTGTCTGGGTGGAGTGAATGGTCTGAATGCCTGTGAGGCTGATTGGCTGCCTGCATGCATTAATGCATTGTGAGCCTGATTGGCTGGCTGCCTGCATGAATGCACTTGTGAATTATTTGTATTTTATTTATTTATAACGTGCTGTAGCACGTGGGCATCAAGGGGCACAAGA
Organism: Ambystoma mexicanum; assembly: GCF_040938575.1. NCBI lineage: Eukaryota > Metazoa > Chordata > Amphibia > Caudata > Ambystomatidae > Ambystoma > Ambystoma mexicanum. The sequence goes on along the minus strand of NC_090937.1, from coordinate 30,277,030 downwards.
ACACAAAAGCAAAAACGTATACAACAGGACTGTGAGAACAAGAAAAGAGAGGGAGGATCGGCAAAAATTACTCAGAGAAAAGTCTTTAGCGATTGCCTGAACGCTCTTGTATTTGTCTCTTGTCTTAGGGCCAGGGGAAGAGTCTTCCAGATTCTGGATGAGCAGACAGCAAAGGATTTGCCTAGACCTTTAGTTTGTTTGAAGCTCGGACAGTTCACCTGCGTCACATTAGATGAGCGAAGGGATCTAGTTGGCTCATAAGGGGTCATCATCATTTTCAAATAAGCTGCAGATCTCCTGTGTAGGCATCTAAGCACAATGGTAGCTACCTTAAATTGTACTCTGGCCTTCACTGGGAGCCAATGCAGTGCCTGTCTGCAAAGACATGGTTTCTTCTAGCTGTCCTTTTGACGATGTGTACGGCATCGTTTTGCACAACTTTGAGTCTTTGGAAGCATTTCTTGTCTGCGCCTGCAAGGATGGCATTGCAGTAATCGAACCTGGATAGAATTAAAGCTCGTTCTATATTTACAGTTGTTTTCGGAGAGGAATAGACCAATGTTTTTAAGAAGTCGTAGATAGTATGCCCAGTTTTTTTTTAGGCCTGGTTTGCGTGGACTTCCACACTTAAGGAAGAGTCAAGGTATGTACTGAGGGTTTTGGCTTGCCCAAAACCGGGATGTTACAGTCTTGGATGGGAAAGGACTGGTAGTTTGGTTTCAATTTGGCTCTTGCCTGAGATTAACCAAAAATTAACAACTCAGTTTTCCCTCCATTGAGGCACATCAAATTTTCCGTCATCCATGACTCAAATCAGATTGTAGATGTGTTCCAGTTTTGCTGCATCCAGGTCATAGTGCCCAGTGATCTCCAGGACCAACTGGGTATCGTCTGTGTAATTAGTGAAAAAGACACCTGTTTCTTTCAGGAAGCTGCAGAGGAGGTCTAGCATACAGATTTAAAAGTACCAGGGACATACAGGCTCCCTGAGGCACCCCATAGTTTGTTGGAGATTGGGGGGGGCGCATTCCTCCAGCAGACCCTAGACAACTGGCCAGTTTGTCTGGAAGAATTGGACCCATTTGTCTCAGGAGGATAGCTCAGGGTCAATGTGCTCGCCTTGGAAGCAAGACGACACGGACCACCACCGGTTTGATCTCCGGGTCCGCGCTTAGAAACCTTTGTGTATTAAGCGTGTTATAAATAACCTATCATGTCATTTAGATCTTTTGTCTGCACAGTGGCCAAAGTATCTCAAGTTATGAAGGAGGCATTTGTGGTGCAGCAGGTCAAATGCTGCCGACAAATCTAATAGGACCAGTAGCCCAGTTTTTCCCTTATCCACAATTTCCAGAATATGTGTCTGGAGATCGCTGAGAGCGGTTTTGGTACTGTGGGATGGTCTAAAACCTGACTATCAGGGATGTAGCGCTTCTATAGTGTCCACAAAGGCCTGAATTTGTCGAGTGGCTACCTTGTCCATCATTTTTAGTAAGAAGTTACAATTGGTTATGGGCCTTAAATTATTTGTATCATTAGGGTCTAGCCCTAATTGTTTAGTAAGGCGGTCAAAGTGACGTTCTTGATACTTCAGGTGACCAGACAGTTGTGGAAGGAAGCATTGACCATCTAGCCAGGAATGGGGCAAATATGTCCTTGTTGTCTAAGATCATTTTGGGCAGTTTGGCTTTTCTTGAGCAGGCTGACAGGTGCATAGTGCCTAGGATACCCATTAAGTCCGGGATAGACACTGGGTGGAATTTAAATTCAGAATGATATTTGCAGAGGGATGGTGCTGGAATAGTAAGTTTAGTACATTTTTGATCTGCACGTTCTTTTTTAATTTTATCCAGGGCCTTGGTTACTTTTGCCTCGAAAGCTGATTGTGCTTTAGTGCAGTCCTGGTTCGTGGGCACAAGTGGAACTGACTGTGCTTTTAGTTTTATAAAAGCTTTAAGTTTCAAATAGCTTCTTAGAATTGTCTGCATTATCGATCTGCTTATTAAGAAAGTTATTTTTAGTTTCAATAATTGCAGTTTTGTATGATCTTTCTAGTGTTTTCCAAGAACTTTTGTTTTCAGTAGAAAGCCAGTTTAGCCACTGTCTCTACTTTTCTTTTATCTGCTTTCAATAGTAAGTTCTTGGGAGAACCATTTTTTATGTCCTACGTTGTCCTGTTTAAATTTGTTTTTAAGTGCGGCTAGTTTGTCTAGTAGACAGCCCAGGGCAATGTTATGGGTGTTAACCAATGAGTACGGGGGATCTAGTGCAGATGTGGTAGCCATAATTGTAGTGATACATCTCTGGATGACAGTGGCTTGCACTTTTTTAAAGTTACGTCTCGTAGCTTTTTTTTTGTGGGTTATTCATATTGGTAATAGGTGCTTGCACGTGGATTGAAAGTCCATCACAGTACTCACCATATGCATGGTGTAGTGTTTTTGATATGTACGGCAATATTTTTTGCAACAATCCAATCTAGGATGTTGCCGTTTGCTGCTGTTGAGTCGCTGTTGGCTACATGGTGGTTAATGTTGTTAAGGGCTGTTTCTAGGGCAATGGCTTCTTTATCGGTGGCATTATTACGCCATCGATTTAGGTCACCTAGAAAAAGACTAGCACTTGTCGGGGTGATTATCCCAGGGCCGGCAGAGCCGGGCTGGGAGGCCCCAACTCCTCCTGTGTTTCCCAAAAGGAGTATGAGACACACACAAGGAGCAAGGTGGTTCTGCTGTTTATTATAACAACGGCAGGGATGGGTCTCGGATCGTACGCGTCTGTCCAGACTCTCCCTCTTAGTGAGGCTCGCAGGCCCTTTTTACAGAAGTATGACGTGCTATCTGTGTCACCTGGGAAAGTTAGCAAAAATACCTATTGCCACTCTGGATTGGTTCCCCGAGTGGTATGGTTAGTATAGGGTACATATGGAGAAGGATGTTCGTGGTTAAGGATGAGTCAGGTGGTATACTTGGGCTCTCCCCACTATTAGATACTTGAAAACTGTTACAAGGGGACCCCTGGTGATTGGCTAATACTACTGACGTTAGTGATGAGCCCCCCTGTGTTCTGATTGATTCTCCCGCAAGCCCCCAAGCCTGGGACCATCGTCGTTCCCAGCTCGCGGTGTACCTGTCATTAGCAACAATGTGCAACTATGTGTTTGTGCAGGCAACGGACAGGTCTGCTCATAGGCTTGTGAGCGGGTCGTTCCCATCGCTGTAGGTTTCCATCTTGCCGCTTTGTTGTTGCAACCTGTGTCCCAGACGTGGGGCCCAGGCGACTTTCTGTCTCGTGGGCCTGGCACCTTGTTAGATCGGCTTGGTCACGTGTGGAGAGACTGTAGCTGGAGCAGAATTCTGAGCATTAGATTTGTATTTCGTTTCTGTGGGCTTGGCTTTTTTTACAGGTGTAACCTTGGCGCTGGGCTGGTAGTATGCGAATTGCAACATCGTGGCCCTGGCTGTGAGCTCTCGCTGGGGCTCGTTCTGCATGATCAGCACTTGTACTCTTGCTCTGAGAGGATTTTCATGGCGAGGCTCTTGCTTGCGGGCCTACTCAGGCCTAGTTCATGGGTGGCGGTACATAATCCATTTTATGGAGATCGCGGGTTGACAGGGCGTCACAAGCAGTGTTAGGTATACATGATGGTGTCGTCACAGGGCGAGTGGTGGGAGAAGCGTCAGCAAGCGTATACACAATCTCTTCAGGCCTCTTGCGTTTCTGCATTACTATAAAAAAGGCCTATGTGAAAAATAACAACGATGCACGTCAGTGGATGTGTCAGTCACCTACGTCATAGCACTGAATATGTTCTTCGTGTAGGTTGGTTTGTGAGTGACCAGTGTGCATGGTGGCACGTGTGTTCTTGGCAGTTGGCTAGGTCGTTATGGCATCTCTAACGATGTGGATACTTGTGGCTGTTGTCTTAGTCGAGCTCATCCATGCCGCAGGTGTCGGCTTGAGTCGGACAGGCTGGTGGCATACCCTTATGTTCCTGAACCAGGGTATTTTGTCTTCTGGTAGATAGAATAACTCGTCCCATGGGGGGTGCCTGGGCCGTGATCCTCTGGGCCATGGTCTTGATGAGATTGGGGGGAGCTTGTTTTCCCATTTTCCCATTTTCCCACTTCAGTCCCCCCTCTGGACGACTTGTCGACCACAAACCTATCTTTTTCTTTATCTCCTCTTACTCTCCATACTTTGGTTATTCCAGCCAAGTGTCCATAGTGGTTGACATGATCTTCGAACGACCAGTACATATAAACACAGCTTCCGCCTGGTTTGCAGTATACCCATTTTCCTACATAGCTCCTTGGGTTTTTTGGATTCTCCACTTTCACAGATGGCAGATCCAAGTGGTTGTTAAGGATCTGTTTACACAGTCTTTCCTTTATTATCACATCAGTGTGCTGGTCATCATCAGTTGGCATCAAGTGGTGCATGCCGACCATTTCTATCATTTCGTCTGTAGTGCGTGCTTTTCTGGCCTTCCAGAACCTTATTACAATCAATACTGCTGCAGCTAATATTATGCATCCAACTATAATCTTCAGTCCATCTGACAGCCATGATGGCATCCATGACCATATGAATGAAAACCAACTGGTATCCTTCTTTACTCTTTTGCTTTCTTCCATCATTTTGGAGTGCATCTGGGCCAGTTGTGATACTGCTTCAGTAAGTGTCCCATTATCTGCGTCGTTAGCAGGGTTAATGTGCAGCATGATTGTCCAATTTTCGCACAAACTCCTCCTTCCATGGCCGTGAGAAGATCCAGCACATCTGTTTTGTAGTGCTACCATTCTCACCGCTCGTCGCTCTTCTTTTATGGTGTTGAATCCATTTACTGTCGAATTAATTGTCATCATCAGTTCCCACCGGGTAATCTGAAGCCCTTTTGCGTTTGCATATGCTTGTAGTCCTGGGTGTATTATTGACGAGAAGAACATTGCAGCCCTGCTAAATAATCGGTGTTCTGGTGGGATGGAGGTGAGTGCTGTTTCCGATCTTCCCCACAGGTAGTTTCCTGTCGGGGGTTCTCCTTGTCTTTTCATTCTTGGTAGAATGTTATTGTTGTTATTTTTGTCTCCTTCTTGTGATTGTATAGACCTTTTCCTCCTCTTGTTCCCTTCGTCCATTTTGGGGAAATTTGCCATGTTAACATGTTTTTGAGGCACTTCCAGTGATGGTACGTTGATGTGTACTATGGTACATATTCCATTCCATAATGGAGGCAAGGTGTGGTATGCCTTATCACCGCAGGCCCAATAGTGGTCCATTATAACTGCCGTTCCAGCACCCCCCTCTGGTAGTTCCACTACGCTTCCACAGTTGGTGTTGTATCCCACACCCACATCTCCTTTGTGTTGGTAGCATAGTTTGGGTGCAGTCAGTGGTAGTATGCTTATTGGGTCTTTGTCCTTCTCCATCCACGTCAGCATGGGTACATATTTACCCCACGTCGTCCAACATCTGTCGTTGTGCTCCTGTATGGTGGCAAAATTTTCTCGTGTTATCATGTTGCTCCCAACCACTCCTATTTCCCATTCATTGCTCATATATATTTTCCCAGTTATTGTTATCAGTGGTCTTTCCCAGCATCCTTGTAGACCAGGAACTTCAGTGGCGTACCAATCACACGGCAGGTATTCTAGCCTTACTTTCTTCGTTTCTCCTTTTTCTGGGCCATCCGTCATTTATCTGAATGCTTCAGCATGTAAGATGCTTTTATGGTAGTTCAAATATGTCTTGAGGAAATTATTTTAATATGGGTATGTGTCCCTCGTTTTCCACTGCATTCTCACCACCATCCCTTGGAATCGTCCCCTCGTTCGGAATAGTGCCAGATATATTATACATTGCACTGTTTTTTCCTGTATTTCAGTGGCAACAAATGTTCTTGATGCGCTCATGGCCTATGGGTTCAATGAGCACACATAGCAGTTGTCTGCTTACCAATTTGGGTCATGTGCTGGTACCACACGTTGTTTGAGACGTGTGCTGAATCTCTTATATAATTTTCGATACCTTTATTGTCAGTATATGTGCTGCGTTTAACTCTACCTCCCTTACCTTTAAGGTTGCTAGTACCACCTGATATCATACCTGTTGCAGCTGTGGGAGGGGGTAGGTTAGTTTTGGATGCAGCCATAAAATTGGGAGCATAGTTTTTCTGACATACAGAGGCAGCCAATAGACCAGTGATGACCAACACTCCTATCAATTTTATTACAAGAGCTAGTCTCACTGGCATTTTTTGCTCTTACCTTGCTGCAGTCCGGCAGCTTATTCTTGCGACGTTAAAGGTGCCCGCCTGAAAATCCTGAATCTGCTCGTTATTATTGTTAGTATTTGTTAGTTAAGCTCTCCCTATCAAGTAATCGTTCAGTGCCCAGGCGAAGAGCTGTTCCCACGCTAATCTTAGTGACCTATCTCTTAGAGCCGGCAAGTGCTTGTGAAGATGGGGAAATGATTGTTCTATGGCCAAAACAAATGCGGTGTGATATACGTGTACCCTCCTCCTTTTCAGGTACTTTGGCCTTCTTATATGATATACAAATTGGTGTGATAGGGCCTCAGGGGTGTTATCACCTGCAGGCAGCATCTACTCCTGGGCAGAGCACACTGTTAGTTATTTTACTTTCTAAACAATACAATGATATGCGGTACCTGCATGTGCGAGAGAAAATAGAAGAAAAACATACAAGTGTTTTATATGTGTGTGTGTGTAACATCCAAGTTTGTTGTACAATGTCCTTCAATCGGTGGTGGCCTGTGCGGGGCTGGGGCTCGGGGGACTGGGGCTGGGTTGGGCAGAAGTTTGTTTACTTTGTGATCTCATGATCATGGGGTGGGCTATGGGCAAGTGTCCAAAGTCTATGGCAGTGTTTGCGACTAAGGAGTGGTCAGGGGCAGTGTCACAATTGTCCTCGGCGGCGGTTGCTCTATCCTTGTCTGTAGCCGACGTTGTTGATGTTGCTGGTCTTGTAATTGCCCTGTCGTCATCGCTAGGCCGGGTCTGATGTTTGTAGGGCTTCACGTCGTGTAGGTGATTCCAGGCGCTTATCGTGTAACTTTACTGCTCTGGGAGCCACTGCCTCTACCAAGTGGGGCCCGGTAAAGCGTGGGCTGTTCCACTTTCTATTGAAGTTGCGGAGGAGCACGTGATCTCCCTCCGCAATAGTGCATAGTCCTTCCTTTTCTTGTTCCTCGTTGGTGTCTTCTTGTTGAGAGCTCTTCGGCCCGCCCCGCGTGCGCTCGAGCTGTTGAGATACAAAGGCAACACTAGTAATCAAGGAAGACACATATTGATACATTTCGTCACCAAAAACATTTGCAGTGTTATCATGGTCAGTAAAGGCTCTTGATGTTGGCATTAAAGGAAGGCGCATTTGACATCCTGTCACCACCTCGTGGGGAGTGAGGTGGTTTTCAGATCCTGGCCTATTCCTCAGCTCAAATAGAGCCAGCGGAAGGCAGTACAACCAGCTCTTTTTAGTTGTCTGCTGAATTTATTGCAGTTTCCTCTTTTAATAGGCCATTTAGGCATTCACATATACTGTTGGCCTGCGGATGGTATGCACATGCAAATTTGGCCTGCGGATGGTATGCACATGCAAATTTATGTTTAATACCCAGCAAAGATGTGATGTGCTCAAACATTTCATTTGCAAAGTGTGGGCTGTTGTCTGACCGCAGCACTTTGCAAACACCCCACCTGGGGAAGACCTCTCTCACTAGAAATTTAGCTGCTCTGAACGCATCCGCGTGTGAGCAGGGTCCGGCCTCGATCCACCTGCAAAATGGACATACCACTACAATCATGTACCTATGTCATTGACATACATTGATCATATCAACGTAGTCAATATGAAGGTGTAGGAAGGGTCCTTCTGGCCGAGGAATAGTACCTTTTATCACTTGCAGCGTGTGACCGGCCGTAAACTGTTGGCATGTGAGGCAGTTGCTGATGAAATTAGTAACATGAGAATTTAACTCAGGGCAGAACCAAGCCTCCCTAATTCGTGCTGCAATCACTTCCTTTCCTGTATGTGCTGGATGATGGAGCTGGGCCAGCGTGGTGTTCAACAGTGCCAATGGCATGACCAACTTTCCAGTATTATTTTGACGCCACAGCGCGTCTGTTGGAGACATTGTACATCCTCTCTTTACCCACAGTTCTTTTTCTGCCATTGGTGCAGCTGCCTGCAACTCCATTATCTGTGTTGCAGGGAGATGAGTGTACCCATCTTTCATCAACATCTGTCTTGCCATTGACCTCCCCCTCCCTCTTTCTGATTTTGGGGGGGTCCACATTTTGCCAAAATATGCAACATGTGCGCTGCTGTTTCATTACCTATCGAGATATAGTCATCTCCATTAGTGTGTGCTTGACACTTAACCAAGGCTATCTCTTGGGGGTTGTTAATTACTTCAATCAATTCTGCTAGTAAGAGGGCATGTTGTACTGGGGTGCGATCAGCTCTTCTAAACCTCCTTCTCTGCCATTTTATTAACCCGGAGTGCACCGTTGATGTTACATAAGTACTATCATAGTATATAGTAACCCTTTTGTCAAAACTTTCCTTTAGTGCCAAAATCAGTGCAACCAATTCCGCTGCCTGAGCCGAATAATGCTGCGGTAATTGCACGCATTTTACTGGGACATACATCAAATCTTCCGTCATTTTAACTACTGCTGCCCCTGTTCTCCTTATCCCATCGCTCTGATCAATGGTTGATGACCCATCAATGTACATTATCTCACCCCCCTTAAGGGCATGCTCCTCCACCTTCCTTGTGCTGGAGTACATTTCAATAGTCTGTGTGCAATCGTGGGCATAATCACCTTTCTCAACAACTTCTGCTATGAATCTGGCTGGGTTTACGTTACTGCATCTGACAATTATCAATTCAGGTCTGGGTAAAATTATTTCATAACCTGATGCCCTCTGTGTGGTCAGTGTGGACTTAGGTTTGTTCATAATTGCAAACAGTGCATGTTCCACAAACAATGTGGTGGGGCACCCCATTGTTATCGATGATGATTTTTCCACCCAAATGCAGCTGCGGCGAGCTCCTGTTTGTGAGGGAAATGTCCTAACATGACAGGGTCCAAGTGACTGCTGTAGAAAGCTACTGGCTTGTGTCCCATGCTAGTTTTCTGAGTCAATACTGCTTTCATTACTGCTGAGTCGCAATTTGAAAAAATGAAAAATTGATGTTCGTAATTTGGAGTGGCTAGTACGGGAGCTGTGGATATGGCGTGTTTCAACTCATCAAACTCCTCTTTCATTTCTCTTTCCACCCCAACCTCTTGTCCTCCTTTTGTGCCTCTCTTAGTGCTTCGAGCAGGGGTTCTATGTATGGGCTGTAGTCGAAAACCCATGCTCTACAGTAGTTGCATAGGCCCATGAACTGCTGCAGCTCCCTCACAGTTTGTGGTTGTGGTGTGTTCGTTATAGCTTGTGCTCTTTGTAGGGCAATGTTTCTTCCGTGCTGGGATATTAGTTGGCCAATGTATAGTACCTCTTCCTGACAGTACTGTAACTTTTCCTTGTCTACCTTGTACCCCTTTTCAGCCAACACTGTCAGCATTTTTACTGAGTCTTCCCTGCACCTCTCCTCAGTTGTGCTGCAAATTATTATGTCATCAACATATTGCAGAACCGTGCTCTCCATTTCAATGTTTCCCAAATCTATCTGTGTTACTCTGTTGAAAATTGAGGGTCACTCGCAGTACCCTTGCAGTAACCTGGTGTGTTTCCATTTTGTATTCCTGTATGTGAAGCTTGTCAAATCTTGTGAATCTGGGTGCAGAGGTATTGAGAAAAAGGCATTTTTTAGGTCAATCACAGTGAACTGTGATGCCTCTGCTGGTATTCCACATAGTATCGTGGCTGGGTTTGCTGCTATGGGGTATTCTGCCTCTACGGGGTATTCTGCCTCTACAATGTAATTCAAGGGCCTGAGGTCCTGGATGAAACGCCAAGACCCTCCTTTAGCTTTGCGCACTGGGTACACAGCCGTGTTACATGTTGATTCTGATGGTACCAATATGCCATTTATCAGGGCTGTTATTGTTTCGTATATGCCCTCATCTGCCTCTTTTGATAGTGGGTACTGCTAGGTAGTATTGCGCCCTTTTTCAACTTTATTTTTACTCCAATGCTCTTTATGCAGCCCATGTCATAGGGACTGGCGGTCCACAGTGATGCTGGAACTTTAGCCATGTCTTCCTCGTAAAATGGTACTGGGGTAGATGCAGGTGCCTCGAGTGCCATTGCCATTTTCAGTGCTACTTGCTTGTATGTCACTCTTAACCAGATGCCAACACTCATCATAAACACCATCTCTCCTTCTCCTTTGTTCTCTGAAAAGAGCTCTTCGTCAGACACCTGCGTGAGCCAGCATCCCTCAGCCAGTGTTATTACTGCTCTCCATGCTCTTCCTTCCCTGGCTTGGGCATGTACTGCGATGTAATCTGCAGTTGCTATAATGCTCTCGATGCTCACCGAAATCACCTTCCCCTCTGGTTCACTAGCTGGCTTCTCAGGCCTGAACAAATATCCTGCTGCCGCCTCCAAATCTTGCCTTCTCTTTCTGGCATCCATGCAAATGCCATGTCTGTTCCATATTGGAACAGTTCGCCATCCACAGGCTCAGCTCGAGCTACTGTTTGGCCACAGTAAGCTTGCAGTATTTGTTGTGCAGTAAGCATGTTTATTCCTGGTGTGGAGCAAATGATGCCGTTCTCCGTGAAGGAGATCGTCATATTTAATCTGCTCATTATGTCCCTTCCAAGTATGTTCACTGGTGACTCCTTTGAATACAGGAGTGGGACAGACATGTCATAATCTCCTATAGCTAAGGAGATGTTATCAGTAAAGGGAACCAACCCTCTAGCCCCAGAGAATCCTTGAGTGTGCATGGCCTCGCCTGACATTTTAAATGTACCCTCCCTTATGCAAGACCTAGTTGCCCCAGTGTCAACAAGGAAGGAACATTTTTTGTCACCTATCGCTACCTGAATGCGTGGTTCTTCCGCACTATTAGGTGTTATCTTCAGGATGGGACATACCAAGGACGTTTGTGGGCTGTCCTGTTGTGGGTACAGTGACTGACCGCTTCCCGTGTAAGGGTTGTGTCCCAAGACAGTCACCCTCCCTAACTGTGTCTGTTGCAGTGGTGTATTAATGGTTGTCAATTTATTGTCATGCATTTGGGTGAGCTGCTGTACTGGTTGCACTTGGTGGTGTTGTGTAGCTACCACGTGTTGCTGCGGTGGTGTGTATGTCTGTACCTGTTATTGTGATGCAGCATAGTGTTGCACCTGTTGCTGTGGCTGTTGTGGTGATACTTGCTGTTGTGTGTTGCTCTGTTGTGTTCCCTGTTGTTGCTGGTAAACCTGTTGCTCCCCTATAGGCCCTTGTGGTCCCTGTTCCCCGCAGGCTGGTGGGGTGGGCCTCATTCTACATGTGCGTGACATGTGTCCTACCATTCCACAAACCCAACATACAGGTGGTTCCCTGGCCTGCAATGGAAAATTCCCCGAATTGTCTTGGTACCCTTGCTGCCCATTGGGGTAGTAACTTCGAAATCCTCCCCCTTGCTGTTGTGCATTTTGGCCATACCCTCTCCCTCTCATCATCCCGCCCCTCCCCCAGGGGTTGATATAATATCCATTTGCCGGTGGCATGTACCCTCCCCTGTGGGATTTGTGTATGGTGGGGGTGGTGGCATGTGTTGTGTTATAAGTTGTGGTGGTTGTGGAAATGGTACTATTTGTTGTTGTGTGGAATCTTGTGCAGCCACTACTTGCGTAGGGGTTGGTGCCACTATTGCCGGTGTAGTTATTAGTGCTCCTTCCATGGTATGCTTTGTTAGTTTTTTCTGCAGTAATTTTGCCTCTTCTGCTTTCCTATCTTCTTCCTTTTGTTTAATCTTTTCTTGCCACATCCTACAGTGGTGTATTATTGTTAGTTGTATTTCCGGCCAGGCCTTAGCTTCCATTCCCACTATCTTCTTCAGTTGTCTTTGTACTTTCTCCGGGAGCCCTTGTATACTAGTATGTGGTAAAAAACGGCTGGTGTTTTGTCCCATTGCTCCCTAGTTTCCAAGCGCCACTTCTCCTGGATATAATCAACAGGATCTTCATTCTCACGCATCTTGCGTGACGTAATTGCTCCTATGTCTGATGTGTCTGGCTACTGGACCCTCATGGCCTGCCACAATGCATGCCTGCAATTGGCAAAAGGCGCCCCATCATGTGACGTGTTTGTTATTGTTACTCCGGGAAAGCCTGCCCTCTTCCAAATGTCATCTGCCGCGTCCCCCAATATTGATATTAATAGTCCCTTCACGTCTCCCACTGCTAGTTTCTGTCCCGTGGTGTTTTTCCATCTCATATATCCATTTCCCTGCTCCTCCGCTTAGTGACGGGAGCCTGCACTTTATATTCTCCTTATCAGCATGCTTCCAGGGGACATATTGTGGTCTGGCTCCTCCCCTCTCCAATAGTGGCATTAAATTGTACCCCAGTTGCCCCCCCCCCCGTGGTCGCGGGGTGGACTCCTTGTACTCCTCCTCTTTCTCTGTGTCAGCTAAATCTGCTGCCATATTTATATTACCGCTGCTTGTCGTATCTTCTCCTTCGTTTCTCCTCACTCTCCTATTACTCTTTGTTGGCTTCAGGTGTGAGTGGCCGTTCGTCCTGCCTGCGTCCTGGGAGGTCTCTGAGCCTGCCGATGTATGGTGTGTGTTCAGGCGTGGGTGTGGGTGGGCGTGTTGGGCGTGATGATGTGGATGTTACTGCGTGTGTTGTTCCTCCTGCCACTTCTCTTACCTGTTCTTCACTTCTCTTCTTCCCTCTTCCTGAATGCCCATGGTGATTCCCCGTTAGCGCGTGTGATGTACAATTTATCTAAGCTCTCTCTACCGCCGCTTCTTCCTTCTCTTCCCACGCCCTCTTCTTCTTCGCTGCAGAATTCATCCAGGAGCGACAACCCCCAATCTGTCTTTTTCCCCCTTATTGTCACTGTTTTAAAATCTATTAAATCAGTTCCCTTCTGTTCGCCTCTACTAGTTACTCCCCCTTGCGCTGATGTTGTAGCCACTTCCGCATCCCGACGCGCATATGTTCTTACCCCAGGCTCCAGTTTCCTTTCTCTGCTCTCTTCTTCCTTCTTTTCTACTATTTCACCACCTATTTCCTCTCTCTTCTTTCTCAATTCCTCCACCACCTCACTACTTACCTTCGCTAATATCCTTTCTTCCTCTCTCCTCCTCTCCCATTTCTCCTTTTCCCTTTCTAATATACTTTCTATTACTTTACCTCCTTTGTATTTCCTGGTGCTTTCAGAGAGTATTTTCTTCTTCCATAGTTCCCTTTCCTTTTCCTTTTCTCCCTCCCTCCTCTTCATGTCGCGCTGTGCTACTCGGGATACCCTTTCCGCTATTGCCTTCATCCTCTCTGCTTCCCTCTTCCTCTCTTCTGTATGCTCCTTCATCCTTTCTAGCTCATTCCTACTTTCTTTCCTCTCCTTCCTCGTGCCACTTGCGCGAACTGCTTAATCAGTGCACTCGCTCATCCCTCACTTCAGCCAATCGTTCCTCCAAGAAACCCTCCTCTTCCTGTGACAGCTTTCCTTCCCTCATTTTACTCTCCTCACCCCCTATTCCAGTACTACCTGTGTCGTCCTTATTCATTCTCCTCACCACATCTTTTTCTTCTCCTGTTAATGTCCCTCGCAGCTTTAAGAGCACCTGCGCTGCTATCCATTCGTCTTGTCCTATGTTCGAAATGTGCTCCTCGCTGTTCTTCCCTCCCTTTGTGCGCGCCTGCGTGCAACTCGAACCCACCGTGCTTGTCACCTCCTCCCCCCTCTGGTAGCTACCTGTAGCTGTATATGGTGGAGGGCTGTATGCGGGGATTGAGTACCCCTCAGCTGCCGTCAGTTGTTGCCTTGCTGCTTCTCGTAACTCCGTCACTGGATATAACCCACCTTCCTCCTTCTTCACTACCTTCGCTAGGGGCATGTCTTCTGTCCCTTCCTTCTTTACTTCTACTTCATGTGCATTACCAGACCTTTCATCCCCCTTCTTGTCTCTTTCCGCGCATTTTGTGTTACTGGTCGCCGTTTCCCCGTTCCCTTCTTCCTCCATAATCTCCTTCCCCTCCTTTGTTTCTTCGCTCCCCTTCTCTTCTGCCGTCCCTTCTACGGTGAACATTCCGGTTGGTCCTGGCCGGGATCCCTGGAACATCCTCCACAACTTAAATACCTCCACGTGATGTGCCAACTTCTTCCCTTTCTACGTGTTGTGTATGTGTGTCAGCAGTGAGTGTTGGACGTATGGTTCAAAACTGCCGTTAGGCGGCCATGGTGTCATTTTGTTGTCTGTTCCTTGTGTCCATTCTATGCTGTATTTGATGAGTTTTTCCCTGTGGGGTGACAGCGTTTTGCAAATATGTTGGAGGGGGGTAGTCAGAGTGTTCCCCCACCCTCCAGATCCCGACCCGTATGACATGGTTATACTGTGCTTTTAACTCTCCTCAGCACAACCTTCGTTACTTGGTCCCGTAGATTGGGGACTTTCGACCGTCCGCTAAAAGTAAAACAGTTACAAGTATACAGTCCTTTTCCTCTGTTTGTTTTCCTCCTTTGATACCGTTGGTACGGCCCCCTGCGGCCGAGGCACACGAAGCCCCCTGCGGCTGCGTGCCCTGTGTGACGTGCTTGTACAGCCGTCCCACCTTTTCCACTCCCCTCTTTCTTCCACCTTACTCAGCGTGGCCGGCGTTCTCCGTGCACGGTCACTTCCCCCTTTTCACCCTTCCCGTATTTGGGGGTAGCCGGCGTTCTCCGTGCGCAGCCTCCCCACCTCTGTTATGCAGCCCTTATCCTCTGCTTACTCCCCTACCACCCCTCAAACAACGCGATGTGGTCAAGGTGTCCTATGAAGGCCCTACGGGTGACGTCCCCAACCTCTTCAACTATTACCGGTAAGATCTTTAGACTTCAAGAGAGCGCACAATATGTTTTAACTTCTTGTCCCCGTTAACCCCACAGCTGTCCTCTTGCTACGCCCGGAACAAGGTAACCAACAATACACTCTTATAATCGGACTGCGCAACCTGCGTCGCCTCGCGTGTGACACACCCCTCGCCGGGGGGGCTTAACCAGCCAGTTATCTTCCGTACTTGGCAACAATCTAGCTACCTCCTACAGGAAAACGTCATCTATCTGTCGAGTTTCAACTGCTCGATCGATAGGGATCCTCGTCTACTCATTGATCGAAAATGCCAATTCATAGGAAAGCCACACACCCCCTCTACAAGTGCCCACGATCTGGACCAATCAGTGTCTACGAGCAACCGCACATGGTGCCTTCTGGCTCCACCCACCCTGCTTCTGTGATGTGGTAGAGGACGGCCCTCGTGCCTGTCCCGTTACCGCTCACTCGTCTATCAACACTTATTAATCAAATCTTCGCAACACACTGTAATAACACCTCCCGCCGCCCTTATTACAATTCCTCCCCCCTCCCTCAAAAAGTGTAGCACTTGTCGGGGTGATTATCCCGGGGCTGGCAGAGCCGTCCGCGGACCTCCGGGCTGGGAGGCCCCAACTCCTCCCGCGTTTCCGAAAAGGATTATGAGACACACACAAGGAGCAAGGTGGTTCTGCTGTTTATTATAACAACGGCAGGGATGGGTCTCGGATCGTACGCGCCCGTCCAGACTCTCCCTCTTGGTGAGGCTCGCAGGCCCTTTTTACAGCAGTATGACGCGCTATCTGCGTCACCTGGGAAAGTTAGCAAAAAACCTATTGCCACTCTGGATTGGTTCCCCGAGTGGTAGGGTTAGTATACGGTACATATGGAGAAGGATGTTAGTGGTTAAGGATGAGTCAGGTGGTATACTTGGGCTGTCCCTACTATTAGATACTTGAAAACTGTTACAAGGGGACCCCTGGTGATTGGCTAATACTACTGACGTCATTGATGAGCCCCCCTGTGTTCTGATTGGTTCTCCCGCGATCCCCCAAACCTGGGACCATCGTCGTTCCCAGCTCGCGGTGTACCTGTCATTAGCAACAATGTGCAACTATGAGTTTGTGCAGGCAACGGACAGGTCTGCTCATAGGCTTGTGAGCGGGTCGTTCCCATCTCCCTAGGTGTCCATCTTGCTGCTTTGTTGTTGCAACCTGCGTCGCAGACGTGGGACCCAGGCGACTTTCTGTCTCGTGGGCCTGGCACCTTGTCAGATCGGCTTGGTCACGTGTGGAGAGACCGTAACTGGAGCAGAATTCTGAGCATTAGATTTGTATTTCGTTTCTGTGGGCTTGGCTTTTTTTACAGGTGTAACCTTGGCGCTGGGCTGGTAGTATGCGAATTGCAACATCGTGGCCTTGGCTGTGAGCTCTCGCTGGGGCTCGTTCTGCATGATCAGCACTTGTACTCTTGCTCTGAGAGGATTTTCATGGCGAGGCTCTTGCTTGCGGCCTACTCGGGCCTAGTTCATGGGTGGTGGTACATAATCCATTGTATGGAGATCGTGGGTTGACAGGGCATCCCAAGCAGTGTTAGGTATACATGATGGTGTCGTCACAGGGCGAGTGGTGGGAGAAGCGTCAGCAAGCGTATACACAAGCTCTTCAGGCGTCTTGCGTTTCTGCATTACTATAAAAAAGGCCTATCTGAAAAATAACAACGATGCACGTCAGTGGGTGTGTCAGTCACCTACGTCATAGCACTGAATATGTTCTTTGTGTAGGTTGGTGTGTGAGTGACCAGTGTGCATGGTGGCACGTGTGTTCTTGGCATTTGGCTAGGTCGTTATGGCATCTCTAACGATGTGGATACTTGCGGCTGTTGTCTTAGTCGAGCTCATCCATGCCGCAGGTGTCGGCTTCAGTCGGACAGGCTGGTGGGCATACCCTTATGTTCCTGAAACAGGCTATTTTGTCATCTGGTAGATAGACAAACTCGTCCCGTGGGGGGTGCCTGGGCCGTGATCCTCTAGGCCATGGTGTTGATGAGATTGGGGGGAGCTTGTTTTCCCATTTTCCCACTTCACACTATTTGGCCCATTGAGGTCGGCAAGGAGATGTATGATTTCATCATTGAAGGTCGTCCTCTCCACAGGGGTCGATATATCAAGATGAAGTTAACACTACTACAGAATGTTGGTGTGATTTTTAAATGCAAAATCTTAGTTGTTACAGTGTCTAGAGGTTTTACAAAGTGTAAGGTTTATTTTTGGGGATCATTGCTACACCACCTCCCAGGCCCTGGTCTCTGTTTTGGCAAAAATGGTATAGCCTTTGAGAGTGGTCAAAGTGATAATTGGGCCACTTGCCTCAGGTATCCATGTTTCAGTTAGAAATAGAATACCAAGATCGTGGCTGGCAATGTAATCATGGATATCCAGAGCATGCTTATTTAGGAATCTGGTATTTAGTTGGGGATAAATTAAGCATTTTTATTGTTTGAGGTGGGGGGGGCAGGCAGTTTGTCCTTATTAGGTTCCTTGTTGAGCTCTGGGGTGAAGGAAGGGGGTTGTGTTTTTGAGGGATAGCCTCATTATTAGGTTGTATATAAGGCGGTATGGTGAGACTAGCAAGAGAGTCATGCCTGGTAGTGGGGGTCTTGAATATGGCCTTGTAAGAATTTCCCTGATGAGGGGGTGGCTGCAAATCCTTTAGAGGAGAGGAGGTTCAATGTCCTAGTGATAGGCTGTCTACCCCACAGTCCATATTTCTCTGGGATGTCATATTAGTAGGCGGTAAGTATTCAGAGGTTTTAATTATCACAGTGGTTGTAATCACCTTGTTGTGGGTGCTGGTCATACCTTGTTCACAATGTGGGCTAGAAGCTGGGGCTTTGCAGGAGCTCTGTCTCCAATGGTAAGCTGGCCAGCCCATCAGATTTAGTCTATAGGTACTTGGCTACTATAACTATGCAGTTAGCTTTCTGGCTTGCCAGTAAGATGCTTAAATCTTTAGGGTAACCCATTATTTTTAGGTCGCACAATTGGACGCGGTAGAGTACTGCGCAGACTCCTTACTGAAGTTCTTTTGGGAGAACAGCGAGCTACTACTGTGTTGCAGCTTAATACATGCCGAGTAGATGTAGGGGAACCAGTAGATAATACTGTATAAGGACTTGTAATACGCCAGAGCTTACTTGCTATTGGGCTTGTAGCAGTCTTCCGATGAAAGCTGTGTCCCGTTGTGGTCTGGCGAAGACTGGCTGGTCCCTAAAGCGCTGCAGCTGAAGCGCCTGACATTACAAAATAATCGGCAAAATGAAAATAAACACTGTTTTCAGAAAATGCTCAGCCCTCCAAAACAGCCCAAAGCACTTTCCCACAAAACACTGTCACAATTGTTCTAAATATAAAGCTAAACTGCTAGAATGCTAAATGTCAAAGAGCGCATAGTAGCCGCTGACCTATAAAATCCAGAATTACTTGCATTATCGTGGCAGCTCCCTGAGGCACCCTCATTGGCTGCCTGGCTCAGCTTGAGTGAATGTGGAACTGGTGTGTGTATCTGTGGACCTCTCGCTCACCAATGTGTTCAGTAGCTGAAGTCAAAGCCGAAGCAAGAAGCCTGGAAGCCCAGTTGGAGGAAGAAGTCTGCTGCTGCATTTTCTTCACATAATCCAAAAGCTTCTGTGTTCTTCCAAGAACTGATCCAAGAGCGTATCTGGTTAGGAGACCTTTTATGAGGAACGATTATGCACCTATCATGCACCGGCTACTCTTCATCAGAAGTACCCTGTCCTGTGTGCCTGTTGCCCGGAGAATGCATTTTCATGAGTCCAGAAGAGGAGTGCAGGACATCTTGAGTCGAAGAAGACCGCCTGGGTCCGGAGGAGTGTTTGTGACCGCTAGAAGCCGATTGCTGTCTACTGCCCAGAAGAGCGGGTACCCTAGCAATAGTGCTGCTTGACATTTGGAGCTGCAAAAGTTCCACCTGATCAAAGAATCCTTCAAGGGACACCCCTGACATGACATCTGACCACTTTGTTCCGTCGAAGAAGATTCCAATTCGATGTGTGCAGAGGAAGATCCACTGGTGGGTTTCCCACCACCAAACTCCCAAGGATCCAGCCTTGGTGAGGGTCCGTAGTCCGGTCGAGTCCAGGTCGCTAGAAGCCTTCCAGAGGTCTGTGCTGCGGCTGCAGCACTAAAGATCCAACAGAAAAGAAACCGCAAATTCCTGAAACCCCACACCTACTTCTGCCATGGGACCCTTCATCACCGAACAGCATCCAAGGTCCCGAGGGGTCTTATCTTCTTTAACCAGGCCTTTTCTGAGTCCACAGCAAGTTTCACCTTCCTAGGACTTCCACAACCGGAGTAACACCCGTCCAACGGAGATCACTGCGAAGACCGAAACTGCTGCCTTTCAGAAAGCACCTGGTTCCTCTTTTTCTCTTGGCCTCGGCATCACAGCGACTACTCCTTGCAAAGGGGGTCCATCCTTCAGGGGTCCCTTGGAGTGAAGCCAAGAAACTCTGCCCCTTCGCCTGCCAAGCCACCAAAGTTACTGTGACGAGGAAGAGTGCCTTCCAGCCTCAGGAGTCCTCCAGGGGTCCCGGAGTCAGCTTGGATACTGTTCTCCTGTGGCCTCTAGGGTATATTGAGGTGGTAAAACCTGTAAGAAAGCAGAGCATTATTTATATGTTTTGGACTTGGCTGTAAAAGACAAGATAAGGTACTCCCTGAATTTTCCATTACAGGTTGCCCAGGGTGGGGGATCCGCAGAGTATTGCTATTTGAGTCTCATGAAAGTATACTGCCTATGTTCTGAAATTAACCTGCCTTTCTTCCTTACTTAAGAATTCACATGCCCGTTTCAAACTGTCAAAAGTTGGTGCACTTTTACTGAATTAAGTCTAGTGTGGTACCAAATCAAGTTTATATCATTGCCATTCTTTAAAAAGAACTGCCTGAGTTCACGCTTTATTGTTTATATATCATACTGAACCTTATTTTATATAAAGAAGCTGTGTTATCACCTAGCATACTGTGTAAACATTCCTTTTTGGATGCTTGGGAACTCACTGTACTTAAGAACCAGCCTGCCATCACCACCTGAGAGCTTAAGCCTTGTTTGCTCGTCCAAGCTACCATATGGAAAACCTTGGCTGGGGTGCTCTGTGCCTCTGTCCCAACCATATAGAGGGCAGAAGTACAGATACCCGTCCTCCAGTCTTTACAGTATGACTCCTCAAAGACTTTGTGCAAAGCAGGGGTAAGGGTATCTCTAAATTCTTTATAAAACTCAGATGGGAGTCCAGCCCCCCAGAGGCTTCCCGGTCGTGAGAGACATGATCACCCCAACCAGCTCATCCTCGTTTATTGGTAGTTGAAGGGCGCAGACCTGTTTAGTGGTTGGCTGTGGCAGCTTAATCTGGGGGAGTGCAGAACGCAACTCGTCGGGATCGATGGGAGCCTCATGCTGATACAATTTATCAGAAAACACGCCAACTGTGTAATTTATCGCCACCTAGGATCACCAGTGGGGCAACACATTCATCTCGTATCAGCGTAATCACTTTCATTTTTCCATAGCCACAACAGCAACTCCCAGACTTGTCCCCCCTACCCATGCTTGCACACTGTATACACTTCAAAATCAAACCTCCTAACTCTCTCCCATGCTTCAGTGCATTGGGTTCAGAGCAGCAGCAGCTCAGATTCAATTGAATAGTCTGAGATCTTTCCATTCTCTTGAACTTGGATCCAGTCCTCTAAGGTTCCCAGGTCCTCTCGCAGCAATCCTCTAGTACTGCCCATTAACCTCCTCTCTAGTCACCACCATGAGTGTCTCCCAGACTGTACCCCATCTCTCTACACTGTCCACATTAGTCTTTAAAAGGTAAGTGAAGAAGTCCTCCATGTGGTCTCTAAGAATATCCTGAAGGGTCTCAGCAGGCATTAGCCATGCAGGGACTGGAGATTTGGGTGCCTGCTAGTTCCAGTGTACTATACACAGGGAGTGGTTGTAGATGGATCAACCAGTATACTCCGCCTCAGTGAACTCACACAGGTGCTTGATCCACACAAACTTAAAATTCCGGTGTAAGTTTTGTGAGGGGCAGAGTAGTACGAGTAACCCTGTTGATCGGCATTTAGTGCCCACCATATGTCCTTCAGCGAGAGGTCAGTCAGTATAATATTAAGAGTCACCGAGGCGGGTGAGGAGTCAGACCTGTCCTGCATACAATTAAAGCCCCCCAAGGGAACAGTGTATCTCTTAGGGGCGCTAGCATACCACTTAAGGGGCGAAGAAAGGCAGGTATCGCTTGATTAGGAGAATAGGAGTTCACTATGTATATTTCCTGGTTTTCAACATAGCCATGTACAATGACAAGTCTACCGTCTCTGTCCATTTCTTCATCAAGTAACTGGAAGGGAACCGCAGTATCGATCCACATAAAGACCTCCCTAGCATACTGCAAGTATGTTGCCCCTTATCCTGCCCCATCTAGCCACCACCCTCTCTTGGTCTGCTGGTAGCAGATGGGTCTCCTGCATTAGCGCAATCGTAATTTTCTTCCTGTGGAGGTAAGACTGTTTCTCCAGCATTGGATCTTTCATGGATTCACATACTGTGAATATTTCCCGTCGTCAGGCTGGGAAACCTCAGTAACTTTTATATAGCGGTTTTCCTATGGAAAACGTTGACATGTTGGGTGGCCTATCGACGTCTTTATGGGTGCTTTGGGCTGCACCAATAGCCCTGCTCCCGCAGCTTCCCTTCAGATCTCAACCCTCTCCAAACTGTTGGGATCACCTCCTGTTCTCTCTTGCGAATTTGTGCTCTTTGTGTTTTCTACGGCTTTGCTGCTCTGGTGTGTTCCAGGCCCATCATGTCATCTGGCGGCCCGAAGAAGAACGTGTATGAATGGGGGACGGTCATGCGGACTGTCTGTACTGCCTGTACCCCAATCACTCCTTGGAGAACTGCAAGATTTGCCTGGGATTCTCCCTGAAGACGCTCAAAGACCGTAACTGGCGGCTCATTTGCTGGTTGAATGAAGGGGCCTATCTGAGATCGGAGATTGGTTCAGCCCAAGGGGGCAAGTCCTTCGACGGCGAAGAGGTCTCCTTGACGACAGAGGGCGCAGTCGGCAGAGCCGGTGCCAAAGAAACCGCGCCCAGGGGCAGGCCCGGCTTCGGATTTAGGAAAGAGCGGTGCGTCTTCGGTGGCAAGGCTGGTCCAGACAGGCACGGGGTCCGGAGGCCCCGCTTCCGGCACACCTGCACCATGGGCTTAAAAATCGAAGGATTTGCGTGGCCGGCAGGAAAAACCTGCGGATCCATCGCGCAGATTCTCGTCTTTGGACAAGGAGAAGTCGCGGTCAAATTCGTCGTCCTCGTCGATGAAGAAGTTGTCTTCGTAGGACCGGCGTCATTCGCCGTCTGGCAAAGAGTCTTCCCAACACTGTGCCAGCTCCGTTCCCAAGCGCTCATCTTTACCAGCTAAACCCAGGGCACCAGCTGGGGTCTCGATTCCGCGATGACAAGCTCATCGACGACGTCCCTGTCGACAACCACTTTGATGCCGACGATCCCTTCGTCCACCTTGCCAACTTCGGCTACAGCCTTGCTGGCGACTACGACTTTGAAAACTGCCTCATCGACGTCTATTTCGGCGGGTTTGGGACTCTGGTGGAGCCTTTGGAGCAGGAGTTACCGGCAGTTCCCCGACAGAGGGAGGTGGGGGGTGCCCCTCGACAGCGTCAACCAAGGAAGTCTTCCCCAGGTTCAGCCGACTGTTCCATTGACTAGGGGATACACCCCTCCTTGTAAGGATCAGGAAGAAGGGGAGCTAGTGGAGTCTGAACCAGAAAGCGTTGTGCAAGACACACTCTCAGTGGTTTCGTCCTCACCCAGGCGGGCGCATACCTGGGATGCGGACCCAGAGGTGGAACCCCGAGCAGTCCAGCACAGCCCTCGCCCCCGGATGATGTGGCGCTTTTCATGCCATGATGGCCAAGGCTTGCCAGGAGTTTGGCCTTACTCCGGAGGAGGAGAGAACAGACTGCTTTTTATTCGATCATATGGGGAAAAGACGAAGGCGGTCTTCTCTATACCCATCTTGGACCACGTGTGGCAGGAAGGCCTTCGCACGATGCACCATCCGATCACGGAGCCTGCGGTCAAGGGCCGCTTGGAGAAAAAGTTTAAGGCGCCTGAGTCCACGCCAAAGGGCCTCATTTCGCAGCCCACTCCGGAGTTGGTGGTTGCCAGTAGGAAGGCACGTAGCCAGCATAAGTGTGCGACTCCCCCACACAATGAGGGCCGTGGGCTGGAGGCATTTGGCAAGAAGGTGCTGATGACGGTGAAGGCAGCCAACTCATTGGCCAGAATGGCATGCTACGACAGGGAAATGTGGCACAGATTTGCGCCGTTGCTGGACCATCTACCTGAGCAGCAATGGAAGGAGGCGATGCTTCTGGTTCGTGAGGGGGAGGACGCCTCCAATCATTGCATTAACATTGCGGTGGACCTGGGAGAATCTGGATTTAAACAGTTAAATAAAGGGGTCGTCATACGGCAGCAGGCATGGTTGCCCCGTATGGATTTTTGACCTGAGGTACAGCACAAAGTGGTGGACATGCACCTTGCGAGGGGGAGCAACTGTTGGGGAGAAGATTGACGAGGCTCTGAAGAATATGAAGGACGATTCGGCTACAGCGAGGTCCCTGGCGACACTGCAAGATAGGTGTTTGTTTCGTCCCTTTCGTTCATTTTGGGGAGCCAAGGGGAACGCCAGGTTTGTGGGTTCCCGCGGCAAAGGCTACAGTCGCTCCGGCTATTACTCCCAAGGGTTTCGTCCATCGTACCAGTCATCTCAGCAAAACAAGGACTATCAAAATCAGCAAAAGAGGGGTTCCGCCTCCTCCTCTACTAAGGGCCGTCAGTCCAAGCCTCAACAATAACTGACCCACAAGGGCAGTCGACTTGGAGGGAGAGTGGCACAACATTTTGACAAGTGGCGTTTGATTACGATGGACCGATGGGTGCTGGATGCAGTCCAATACGGCCACTTGTTGTAGTTCCGGCGTGCGCCACCCCCTATTCCACCAGTGAAGGTATTGCAGCCGCATCTACAGGTCTTGTGGCAGGAGGTGCGCCTGATGCTGGAGAAAGGGGCTATAGAAAAGGTCCCAAAGTCGGAGAGAGGCAGAGGAACCTATTCCCGATTTTTCGTCATCAAAAAAGCCTAAAGGAAAATGGCGGCCCATTCTGGACGTAAGGCCTCTAAACAAAAATGTGAAACGCCAAAAGTTCAGGATGCTAACGTTGCAAGGCGTTATTCAGACGGTGCAGCCGGGGAAGTTTCTGCCGTCATTGGATCTAGAAGATGCTTATTTCCACATCGTCATGCACCGCAAACGTCGCAAGTTTCTACGGTTTGTGGTCGGCGACGAGCATTACCAGTTTCGGGTTCTCCCCTTTGGCCTCAAGTCAGCTCAGAGAACTTTCACCAACTGCCTGGCTACGTTGGCAGCTTACTTCCGCAGAGAGCGACACCATGTTGATCCATACCTGGACGACTGATTGGTCAGGGAGGCGACTTGTCAGCGGGCATCAGAGTCCCTGCATGCGGCTATGCTCCTGTTGCAGCATCTGGGCTTTGCAATTAACTTTGTCAAATCTTGTCAGACGCCCTCCAGGGACTTGGTTTTTCTGGGAGCCCATTGTCATATGCAGCTCAATCTGGTGAAGCCACCCGTGGAAAGGATAGAGAAGCTGTTGTCCATGGCGGGTTGCTTTCTGCCAGGAACAGATCCGTCTGAGTATACATGTCTCTTCTCGGCATCCTGCATCCCACTCATCCCGAATTATCGGCCGTTCATGCGGCAAGTGCAGGAGTATCTCGCTTAAAGATGGCCAAAGGTCCTTGGTTCCTGGTCCGACAAGGTTCTCTAATCTCAGGAGCTGGCAGACTCCCTGCTGTGGTGGACTCGCTCCAACAGCATTGTGAGGGGAATTCCCTTGGTGGAGCTGGATTTTCAGTACATGATTGTGACATACTCTTCCCGGGTGGGTTGGGGAGCCCACCTCGACCATTTTCAGATCCTATGCCTATGGTCTTGCAAGGAGGCTTCATTGCACATTAACGTTCTGTAGTTGAGGGCAGTACACTGGGCACTGAAGTCTTTCCTGCCCCTCATTCAGGGCTCGGTGGTTCGGGTTTTGACAAACAACACCACAACTATGTTTTATCTACGCAAGCAAGGAGGCACGCATTCGCAGCACCTGTCCAGGGAGGCTCAGGGCGGTCTGGCACTGGGCCATAGCGCACAAGATTCTTCTGGTGGCTTACTATTTGCCGGGGGATCGGAATGAGCAGGCGGATGGCAGCTAAAGGAAGACCAAGTGGCGAGGATATTCAGGAAATGGGGGACTCCCCCGCTGGACCTGTTTGCCAGCCCAGAAAACAGGCAATGCAGGCTCTTCGCCAGCAGGGTGGCTCATCCAGACCCTCTGTTTCCTCTGATCCGGAAAACAATCCAGATGGTGCGCAAGGTGCTGTGCAAAGAGATCCTGGTGGCCCCGTTTTGGCCCCGACAGACCTGGTTCTCGGACCTTCTTCATCTGATAGTGGACGACCCTCTTAATCTCGGGTCAGAGCCAGATCTTCTGTCGCAGAACTAAGGAAAGGTGTGGCATCACGCCCCCCAGCTCCCTCAGCCATGTAGCGTGGCTCCTGACCACTCCGAATTTGGACACCCGAATATTCCACAGGACTGTTGCCGTATTTTGGCAGCCAGAAGGGCGCCATCTACCAACGTGTCTTACAGCCGAAAGTGGAAAAGGTTCTGTGTCTGGTGCTTGCACAACTTCTGTCCTATCTTCTGCATTTGGCGGATGGGGGGGTCTGGCGTTGTCATCGTTCAAGGTCCACATGGCTGCCATCTACAGGTTCACGAGACAGCGCAACTCTACACCTCTGTTCAGCGATAGATTGATTAAGCATTTCCCAAGGAGCCTGTTCAGGACGTTTCCCCCGAAGAAGTTTTCTCCAATCTGGAGTCTTAACTTGGTTCTCTCGGCCCTCATGAAACCTCCGTTTGAACCCACGTTCACGACGGCGGTGAAGTTTCTCACGTGGAAGGTTGCTTTTCTGGTGGCTATTACGTCTGTCAGACAGGTTTCCGAATGTCAGGCTCTGGTTATCGACCCGCCGTATCTGAGGTTCATGAGGGACAAGGTTCTCCTATCTACAAAGCCTCACTTTATCCCTAAGATTCTGTCAGAGTTTCATAAAAACGCTACGTTAGCTTTGCCTACCTTTTTTCCGAAGCCATCCACTCAGGCGGAGAAAGCGCTACATTCCTTGGATGTCAAGTTGGCTTTGACGTTTTTACCTGGATAGTACTCAGTCCTACAGGACTCCGAGACAGCCATTTGTGGCTTTCGGCGCCTGCCAATAAGGGGAAGCCGATTTAGAAGCAGGGCCTTTCCCGTTGGGTATCATCTACGATTTCCTTTTGCCACAAAAAGGCCGGAAAGTCATTGCATTCGGCTCCCAGGGCCCATTCGAAGAGGTCCACAGTGTTGTCAGTGGCACTGGGGGTAGGCATACCGCTCAGTGACTTTTGCCAAGCAGCAACATGGGCGGTGCTGCACACCTTCACCAGACACTACTGTCTTGGTCAACAGCATACAGAGGATGTACAGGTGGGGCATGCGGTACTCCAACACCTGTTCTAATAAGGTAAGCCTTGCAGCTTCCGGGATTTGGTTTTACCAATACTTTCGTTCTGAATTGAGGAACATTTATGTTCCTCTATTGTTGAGTTGTGGATTCCATGTTTGCCTGTTATGCACCTCCAGGTTATCTTACTGCTATGTAGTCTATTAACAGCATGGCAATCCATGAAAGACCCAATGCTGGAGAAGGGAGTAGTTTCTTACCTGTAACTCCATTTCTCCAGCGGTGGTATCTTTCATGGATTCACATGCGCCCTGCAGCCTTCCCCCTTCGGGCAACCATATGTTTCAGGTTCCTCCATTTTGGAGGGGTTAAAATCTGAAGGAAAGCCGCGGGGGCGGTGCTATTTATACTGGACGTCCTATTTGTGCAGCCCAAAGCACCCATAAAGACGTTGATAGGACACTCAGTGTCAACGTTTTATATAAGAAAACCTCTATATAAAAGTTACTGAGGTTTCCCAGCATAAGGACGGGAAATATTCACAGCATGTGAATCGATGAAAGATACCAACGCTGGAGAAATGGAGTTACAGGTAAGAAACTATTCCCAACCGCTTCCTTCTCAAATATGAGCCCATCCTAACATTTCACAGCAATACATTGAGCTTAGCCATCTGTCTAATGTACCCTTCTCACAAGCAGGCCCTTCCCACTCAGTCTACATAAACCTCTTTTCTCCTCTATCCATGTTGACTATGCAGCCTTTGGGGCCCCCTTTGTTGAGATAAGTCCCAAGAATCAAGCCCTCCCTGGTCGCCCTCCAAATGCTGTCCCACCCCCCACCTTCCATTCTATAGATGCCTTTAACCAAACAGATCAATAGAAAACAACAACCTTCGCTAACTGAGTGTAATGTGCACAAACAATGAGGTAACAACAAAGCTCAACAGCCCAGTGCTCTTAGAGTCCACCCGTTTCCACAAGACGAGACGTCTCCATCGGGATATCGGGCAATGGGTACCAGTGGGTGCTAGGTACCACTTTGGTATGTCAACCTTGGGGCTGTCGGGTGTCCAACACAGTGCAGGGCAGCGCAAAGCTCCTACTACAGGGTGTGTCCACTGTCAGTAGTAGTGTGCATACATGTCCTATCTGGTGCAGCACATTATTGCAGGGGTCTAAAACCTCATTGGGCTCAAGGGCTCTTCCCAGGTCGATCATGTCCTCTATGTCCCTAATATTAAGGACCCTTGCAGTAATGGGTCTTGTACTGGCACCCGGCTGTGGTCTTCTCTGTAGGGAGGGGTGTGCCCTCTCTATTGTGAAACCTTGGGACAGTTTGTCCGGGCCCACGTCCTGCAGGATAACATTTTCTATATAGTAGGTTGGGTCGGTACCCTCCTCGCCTTCCGGCAGGGCCAGGACACAAATGTTATTTCGCCTTGATTTTCCTTCTGTGTCCTCAACACGTAGTTCTAAGGTGGCGTTTTTTGCTTCCAAATCTCATACTTTGAGGTGGCAGTCACATTTTCATTCAGTAGCGACTCTGGCTGTTATCCACTCAGCCAATGAGTGGACGTCATGCGTCAGCAGATTCACATCAATCTTAACCTTTTCTAGCTTGCCCTCCAGTGAAGTCTGTGAGGCCGCAATTGCAGCTAGGATCTTGTTCTCATGTTCCACTTTCTGGGCTATCGATGCCATGGTCTTGTCCTCCTCTCGCAGTCGCGTAGGATCCCATTGTTTCCCTCTGGCTACAAAGGATTCCTTAATAGAGGATTTGTTCCCTCCCTTCTGTTTATTAGTCGGCATACCCGGGAGCATTCAGTAAGTGCACACAGCAGTGTGCAGCATCGTGTGTGACAATAAGACAACCAGTTCAGGACTGCAGAGAGCACCTACAGCGATTGCACTTTCTCCACACACAGATTCAGCGATCTACCACCAGGGTCTCTGGCCAGATGGGAGGTGCGCACTAAATGTAGGGTGGGGTGTGAGCCTGTCCAGTAATGCCACAGCCAAAGTCTCTGACATGTAGCTGAGCTTCTTTGACCCCCTAGGGTTATCACAGCATGGCACACTGGGCCTTTGTTTGCACGACCCCGAGAGTTCTCTAGGATACATAGGGCATAGTAGCAGGGGACCCGGTGACCACCTTCTTGGCTTTTCCAGGTGCATCAATACTGTGGGGAAGTCAACACAGACCGCTGTTGTTAGCGAGCCCAAGACCCAGAAGCCATGTAGCACTGTAAGTGCCCGTGGGGGCTTTGGGGGCGGGGGGATATCAGCAGCTTCCGCAATACATTGCCCACTCGCCCAGGCCCGCGCGTGAGTGTCTCTCACCTGCTTTTATCACTGCAGGGTAGCGGAGCGTGTCCCTGTAGTACAGTGTCCACTGGCCTTAATTTTCCAGCGAGTCTGCTCCCGTCAATGCTTGCCATGCCGATCAGGCTCCCTCACCACTCACTCGGAGGTGGGTCATCGCATACACTGGTGGTCCCATTCGCTCCACGCCGCCCATACCTCAGGGCACCTGCTCCATCGAGCCACTGCGTACAAGATGCAGTCCTCCGCCGGTCCGCTTCAGTTGGTGATCCCGGCCCGCAAGATCAGGTGAGCACACTCAGCTGCTCCGTTGAAGGTGGAGGGCGCGCACATATCCCTCATGCCCACCATCTTACCACTGCCGGTGTTCCAGCATCCCAACGCAGTACTTCAGATCGCATAAATTGCATATAAAGTAGGCAGTTAGCTGCTGCAGTGCTTGAGCTGCCAGATCCATCTAAAATAGGATCCTGCACACCACTTAAAAAGGATGAGTAAATGTTCTGTGCAGGAGCTTGTGCCAGGCACGTCCCCACCGCATGATCCCGGGCCACACCCCTTTCTTGTTCTGCAGGTTCCAGTTGGGGGAACCAAGGGGGCACAGGATACTTCCCCAAGCTAGCGGGTCATGAGGCCGGGGATCGACCCCCCCCCCCCTCGTCACCTTCACTAGACCCTTGGCTCACAGCAGGAGCCAGTCATGGATGCCTGAACATCTTAACTTGGTGTTCAGGGAGAGGCTAACCTTCCCCCACTGAGGCCGTGTGACAATGGGTCAGAGGACGGGCAGAACACCTTGATCCTACTCTCTGCACATAAATTAGCACCCCCAAACCCCCTTTGCACAATCATTGAACCTCTCAACTCCATAGGAAATCAGCGCTGATCAGTCATGCTGACCTTGAACAGTCCCCTGAATCCCAGCAGGTCGCAACTATAGAAGGCTGACAGGATTTTCCCATGACAGATCTGTCATCTGGGATTAATTCCCTGAAAATAATTGAGCACTGACAAAGCCAAAAGTTTGGCTTTTGCAATTGTATACTGAATTGTGCATGTATTGGCACGATTAGGCTCAGGAAAAGGCTGTCATTTTTTCTTATACCTTCAGTGGGATAAAGTACACAACTGTACCCTTGCCCTTTCCTGGAAAACTCCTACAAATCGGCAATTTAATGCTTCTGGCTAGCAATCTAGCTTTTTGCATACAAATTACAAAAATGAAGAACAACTTTTATAAAACAATGATTATACAATATACACAGTGTACAACATAGGCAGTATTGAAAAGAAATGCAACAAATGAGAAACAAATACACATATTTCTGATGACCAGTTGTTGCAGTTACCCGGTTCTATAAAGCAGCAATTTTGAGAAGAACACATTCCCACACATGCAAGGCCGCAGCCATGATCACCAAAGAGTCGGCGGAGTATATGGTTGACCAGAACTGATCGGAACCTATTCTATTAATTGTGCAAAAGTTGGTATAACCCTTGATGTAATAGTCCTTAAAGTGTGCAAAACCTGTTAGTATGTGGTAACTGGTTTCTTTGGTACTTTCACAAAAGTGGCACAATCTCTGCCTACAGGGAATTTTAGTACAGGCTAACATGACCTCAAACACTGGAAGCAAATTCAAACGCATGTATTTAATACATTGAGATTGTTTCTGCAAATTTTAGTAAGGTAGCCATAGGGTTATAAATCTGTAGCATATAAAACGTAGCGTTTCTTAGTTGTAAGATATTCAATGAAGGACATGCAGTACGAGGCTATAGATTTTATTTTTTTATTTCCAAACAAAATTCATGTCATCTAGCAAATCGCTGAATTGGTGACCGATAGCCTCCAGATGTTTGGTGGCTGTAAGGAACAAGTCTGTGTGAGCAGAGTTGTCAGATCTACGTCCAATATGTGCCGCAAAAGATGTTAACGTGCTGCGTTCTTCATCTTGTGCCAGCAATATATTTCTCAACAACTTGCATTGGGGTCATTTAAAAATTTATCACGCATACAAATAGTTGTATACACTGACTTTCCTGATGCCAACTGAGCTGCAGTCCCCTCACCAAAAATGGATGGATGGCTGCCTCAGCCATGAGACCTCAGCGTTTCACTCGCCCATGTGTGCTGTTATTGATTTTACAAAGATTATGTAGAGCCACAGAGAGGCTGCAGGGCCTGAATACTGACACCCTGATGGCTTCCTAATGGAACCAAGTTACTCTATTGGCGTGAAGCGGCGAATACTGGATGCAACACATAGGAAATGCGCTTAGAGCCGTACACAACCCTGCTCCATCTTGCCAGCATCCATACCAGTTCCTGCTGGTTCCGTGCCATGGGCGTAATTTTGGGCGGGGTGGGCAGGGGTGTTCGTCCCCTCCCCCCCAACTTTCATGGCACACCATTTTGTCCCCATTCATTTGGGTGGGGCGCCTTTTCTTCAGATGTCATGTCCCTCCCCTCCCACCCCCCAACATTTTCAGCAAAGATACTCCACTGATCCGTGACTTACTGCTGGTTTGCAGCAGAGCTGCATAATTCACGCTAAAGGAAACAAAGATCTATGTTTTGATTTTCAAAACGTGCATCTCTTTCCCTAGTGCCTAGAAAAAGGGCTTGCACCCTTAATGCGTTTTTAATAGGGTGTAGTATTATCCGAGTACTTATTTAAACAGATAGTACTCTTACATCCCTTCCTCTTTCCTCCATATCCATATATGTGTGACTTAAAGGTATATACTCTTCAGTATGTCATTATGGTGTATTTCCTATGGATAAGTGTGTGGACAGATTGTACCTCTGTGTCAGCCCTACCTAAGGGTTAAGACTTGTCTCTTTGTCCAAGTTACATACCTTAAGAGGGGTATGGCTTCCCTTTCTTGTTAGATGTGTAAACCTTAACCCTAGGGTTAGTGATTGTAGCATCCTGAACAGAGGGTGGTACAAACACTGTCGTAACACCTACTTTCCTGGCGTGTTGGAATCAGTTGCTTGGCTATTCCTTTGCTTCTTCCAGTCTTATTCCCTACTACTCTCCCTCTCCCCTTTCACTGCCTCTCTCCTCACTACTACTACTACTACTACTACTACTACTACTACTACTACTCCCACTCCCCTCTTGTTACTTCTTCTACTCCCCTCTCCACAGTACTACTATTCCCTTCTCTTCAATCTACTACCCACTCACCTACATCTTCTCCCTCAGTCACCCTCCTTTCACTTTCCCAGCCACCTTTTCTTTCACACCCTACTCTCCATCAGTCTTGCACTTTTCAGGCAGACTCAAATGCAAATACCACTCTCTCCCACCAACTAATACCTCACATTTTCAATGCCTTCAACAATTCTTCTCCATGCTCCTCTGCTCCTTCGTTTCTCCTTCTGGTATCTTGGTTCTCATGCTACTCCCTTGACTTCACTTGAACAAACCACACCTTCCTCTGGCCAATGGCTGTCTGACCTTTCCCCATGGGAGGTGTTACAAGAACATTCAAAAACTGTATTAAGCCATGCCCCTTTTTCATCTGCGGGACCGCCGGTCTCCATCCATGGTGGCCCACAATCTTTAATGGCCCAGGTGTGAGGGTCTTCCGGCTAATGTCTTTGGTTGTGCGAGATATGTCTGGTGCAACAACGCCCTAAATCACGCTGGGGTAGTGCTGGTACAGGTCACTGATTCGGATGTGGGGGAGGATTTGGCTAGAGCCCCCTCGCTCAGACTCAGTCTAATGTTCCAATTTAGGTGGGCCCGTAGTGCCTTTCTTTGTTCAGGCTACTGCCCGTTTGTACCTTTTGCTTGTTTGGCTTAGTTTTCTCTGGGTATTCGCTAGCTGTCTCATTGCAACTGCTGTTTTTGTACTTTCTACAAAGCAAAGAGAATAACCCTGGCCACAACCGTTCTTTGCAGGCATGGTGTGATACATTGATACTTTTATCACACAACCAGGCACAGGGTAGGAGACAGAGACTGTGGCCATCCCAACTCCCACATCCCATCTCAAGGGTAGGACTGGCTTTGGTGTAAACCCTGGTAGGCCTCCTAACCCAGACATTCCCCCACCTGACAGGGACAGATCTCTTGCCCTGTCACATCATCCATGCAAAGAAGGCCCCAGGACAGATGTTGCCTGAGGTGAACAACACAACAGCCCGATGAGGAGCACACTGTAGCAGGTCAGGAACAGTGCTATGAAGAAGACAACTGCGAGTGACCCAGTGTGTCCTATTACATTTACATTGTGGAAGACAAAGCAGCTAGCAGCCAATCAGATTTCCAGGACAGCAAGGAGCAGCCCCCTAACCCCGATTTCTGGACCCTTGGTCCAGAAAGATATTAACAGGGGCACAGCAGTACTGCTGGCTAGAAACTGTCCAGCAAGGACAGCCAGCCCAACCCAGCAAAGGTGCCTTGGGAAGTGAAAGTAGAGTGACTGAGGGATAAAGTGTGGGTGGAGTGAGTAGTTGTATGAATAAGGGAATAGTATTAGTGTAGAGAGGGGAATTTTAGTGTGGAGGGGGGAGTAGCAGTAGTAGAGAGTAGTGGAAAGGAGAGAGGGAGTGTAGTAGGGAGTAAAATAAGAGGGTGGTGGTACTGACTAGAGAGAGGAAGTACGGAGAGACCGAGGGGGAATTGTCAAGGAGAGGCGATGGGGGGAGAAGGCGGGAGGAGAGTGGGAGGTGATAGGAGAGAGTGATAGCTAGACATAGGGAGACGAATAGTTGGGCAAGTTAAGAGTTAGCTCAAGTGGAGCCTGAGTGTCTAAAAGGCTACAATTCATAGCCTACATCATCTTGGGAACCTTGCAGCAGGAGCCACCTAAACTGTTCCCTGAGGGAGTCTTTGGTAGATGAGGTGTTTTGCATTTAGGCCATAACACTTAGATGAGACAGATCTTTGGACATTTTGGACTACCTATCTCTAGTGATTCGTTCATGGTTTGAGGGACACCTGGGTTAGGGAAGAAACGGCTGTCTAGAGATATTGGCGGCCCTTAGAGAGCCCCATGACTACCAAAACAATAAATACCTTTGAACTGTCTTCGAGAGTTGGTGTGTTCCCAAGCCCAACTGTGACTACTGCTCCTCCAGGCTTGAGCTGGGTCATGGGTTCAAGTCATGCCACACAAAGTGTCAAATAGTCATAAAGGGACGAGGGTATCAATCCCCTCTCCCAAACCACAGAAGCCGAATAGATCGACCCTCACACCGTGGTTGGCACGGGTACCTGAATACTAAAAGCTACAGGAAATCACGTGGCAGCCAATGGGGAGGAAGACGGAGTTGGGGAAAGGGGATGGAATGAGAAAGGAAAGGAAAGGTAGGGGTAAGAAACATGCACATATAACAAAGCAAAACTTATGATGCCTTACACCTGAAAACCAGATCCTGCCTCTCTATCCTATAACTTCTACTCAGCACCCTAACCCTATCATATTAATGCATGTCACACATAGAATGCATAGAGGATTACATATTCATAAGACACACAAAGCACTGCACAGACGAAGGTTAGAGGTCATGACTAAAGTTCCACAAACACCAATAACCCACATCCCCTACACAGTTGGCATAAGCGAAAATGGCACAAACAAGGGAATTCCCTGTAATGACATGAACAGAGACACATGGCCCTAATGGGCAAGCAGAAGCCACAACACACAGAACATAATGTAATACATGGAACATGAAGCTTTCCCTGTAAGCCCTTGAGTGAAATATGGCAATGTATGAAGCCTTCGGTACAAAATATGACAATGTACTAAGCCTGTCGGTACAGCCCTGTAGGTATAACACAACATGCCTTGAGTATCCTAATATGAAAGGTTATACATCCGTGATTTGTTTTTGCACACCCTCACAGCCACCAGCATATCAACATATTACATGGACACAGTTTGTTTTTAGACAGCACTTAACTGAATGCTCGGACGCCTCGTCCGCCTGTTCATCCGCTGCTGCCACCACCCGTGCTCCATAACATCAATCAACTGCACCGGAGCGCTGGTGGTTGGCGATTATAAACCCGCCCCTAATTGCCTGCAGGCTGAACTACACCAGGTCCCATTGCCTACTGGGAAATGTAGTTTTTTAGCCATTCACCTCATTTTACACACCTTTTCCGGCCCAAAACCTTAATTCTGTCAGTACCTTCTCTCCCAGTGCCCTTCCCAGGTCCTGGTTTTTTCCGGATGTCGTAAATGAAACAGTCTTACCAGACGCAGAGCATTCACTGAAGTGGCGGATTCCCAGGAACAGTCTTCCAGGCCATACCCAGCCCATTGAATCAGGTACCACAAACCTTGCCGTCTTCTCTTTGAGTCCAATATTTTCTTCACCTCATATTCCACCTGACCTTCCTTTGAATAGCTGGTGGTCTCTGCACATGTGTTCCAGGCACTGCGGGTTTAAGCAAACACACATGGAATACTGGATGTATCCGTAAAGTTTGAGGCAATCATAATTTCATAGCTACTTCTGATACACATTTCACAATTTCATAAGGACCAATTAACTTGGGTGCAAATTTGCGAGGTCCAATTAAGGGCAAATTTCATGTGGACAGCCATACTTTATCCCCCACCTTATATTGAGGCGCTTGCCGTGTCTTCTTATAAGCATACATTTTGTATTGTGCTTTTGCCTGTTCTAAATTGGCTCGAGCCTTCTGTCTGATGTTCGGAAGTAATTGTTTCCTTTCCTGGAGCACTGGAAGGTTTGCCACCTCAGGTAACTGTTCCGGCAACATTTCTTGCACATGTCCATATAAACACTCATTTGGAGCCATACCCAGGGATGCATGCTCTGTATTTATTCAGATACCTCTTTCCTCTGGTGCCACGCTCCTTGCCGGCGCATGTCGACGTCATCAGCTTTAGCAGGTGTTAGCCTGCGAGGGGCTATTCCCTATGTCCGACCCCCATGCTTTTTGCCTCCAATGCCTTGGGCCGGGTCATGGGTGGGAGGGTTGCTCCTCGTGTGACGCTCTGAAGAATAGGTTAGCTCGGTGGAGAGAGCTCTTCGGAAGGTCGCATCCTGAGGACTTGAAGGGCTTCATCAGACACAAGTCAAGGCCCAGGGTAGGGCCACTGTTTTCATCCACACCCAGCAGGGGCGACTCCTTCCCCAGGAAACATCCGAGTGGGAGGGACCGGTCAGGTCCTAGCACCAGCACAGGTACCAAGGCTGCTTCAGCTACCGGTCACCAGGCCGGGGGTTCGCGAGATCCTACCGGTGATGTCGCTGAGGGACCGCAAGGCTCTATTACCGGGTCTCGCCCAAGGGGCTATGCTCTACGACCGGACACATGTCTGAGGGGGTGTCTGTACTCCGCACTACCGGCGTCACTGCCGAGGGCACATCACCTACCCGGTCGCGACCTGAGTTGCAGGGTAGGCCTCCGCGTCTACTGCCAAGATTCCAGGAAGAGGCCGGGCCCAGCGTGGCAAGCATCACGACACAGGCACGTGGAATGCGCCAGACAAAATGGCTGCTCATCCGACATCATCCCCCTTCGGGGAACAGGTAGGAAAACGAGTTTCTAAGTAGGACTGGTCTTCACCAGGCACGTTGCCTACAGCGTATCCTTCAGCGTTGCAGGGCAGATACACCCCGCAAGCAGCGAGGCAAAGTGTGCCCAGGCTTAGACAGCCTCAGGGCCCTGCGCCTGCGCCCACACCATAAAGCGCTACATCGGCCTGTGAGGACAGGTTTTTAAAAAATGTTCCTCACACTTTTGAGGTCCCCACAGATGGGCGTCGTCCTCAAGGATGTGACCAGGGACATGCTCCCTCCAGTCTTGACTCCAGTTCTGCTGCTAGCACCCACGGCCCTCCACCCATGGTTCCAGCTCCTCAGGCCCCCGTGCAGCCTCAGCTCCGGTCAGTACACCTCAGCGCTCGGCGCCCAGTACTCCTCCAGCTGCACCAGACCAACAGGACACTTTGGTGGACACCGATGAGGAGGAGGACCCCGACACACCTTCTTTGGCCAAGGCATTTCATGAACGACTTGCAGGGCTTGCCGAATACCTGGGACTCCCACAACCCAAGGTTGAACAACCAGAGGTGAGGGGTCCTGGCAGAGGTCCTCACTCTGCGCCCTGTGGCTGGAACAGGGATTCCTATGCAGAAGGACACTGTGGCTTCGGCCAAAAAAGGATGGCTTAAACCCCATTCGGTGCAGCCTACCAGCAGGCGCCTCGTCGCCAAGTACAGGTAAATGGAGGGGGTCCAATCTTGCTGTCGGCACACCCTCAGCCACACTCGTCAGTGATCACCGCGGCCTCACTCTGCTCCATACTGCAATCCACCTTGGCTACCTCAGCCTAGGCACTCCTGGGTAAGGAAGAGAAGATCTTGGAAGTGTATGATTTGATATGTCATTTATAACGCGCCTATACACAAGTGTTTCAAGACGCGACGAGGCAAGGGGGGTGGAACAGTTGGAAGACATAGACTACGATCTTAGTAGTCCAGGTGACATTGAGATCGTGCCAGTGCAGGGGAAGGGGAAAGTGCAGGGGCAAAGGAGAGGGGGCAGTGCAGTACGTGGGAGCAACAGTAAAAATAGTCCCCCCTCCTCAGCACCTACCTCAGAGTGGAAAAAAGGCATGAGACACTATCTGGGTCCACGTGTCTCCGGGGGAGGCAGGCTTGCCCTTCACTCCCATTGCTGCTGCACAAGGTTCGCGAACCCCTGGATCCTCTCAGTAGTGTCCAGGGGCTACTGCCGAGCGATCCCTCCTTCCCCTCTCTCCTCTCCTCCGCTCCCACAGATTGGGACAACAACTCTGTTGGCGGAAATTCAATCGCTCGTAGAGAGTCAGGCAGTGGAAGAAGTCCCAGCCTCCCAATGGGGTCTGGGCTTCTTGTGTATGGTGAAAATATGTGAATAGAAGAACCAGAAGAGCCTGAGAGTTGCGTTGGACCTTTCCACCTTGAACCTTTCCCTCCCTCTTCAAAAGTTCAAGATGGTTACCTCAGCACTTATAGCAGAGACATTGTGCATGGGCGACTGGATGTGCTCCCTGGATCTGAAGGTTGCGTACCCACACATCCTGATCTGGCAGCCTCATCGGTCCTTGCTGAGGTTCAGGATCATGGGCTTTCACTTCCAATACAAGGTTTACCCTTTGGCCTCAATTCAGCTCCCAGGGTGTTTACCAGACTTATGAATGCACTGGCAGCCCATCTCAGGGCCCAGGGTCACCACGTCTATTCATACCTAGATGACTGTCTCATCAGGGCAGGTCTTCCGGAGGCAGTCCAACACACAGCCTCTGCCCTCATAAATATGCTGCATGAGTTGGGATTTTTCACCATACTTAAGAAGTCACAGCTGGACCCTACACAGAATCTAACTTTCCTGGGCCTCTTCTGGGATACGAGCTCCGAGAGAGTTTTTCCCTCGGAGGACAAGATCACAGTCATCAAGAGAGCCACAGGGCGTTTCCTCAGCAGAGCAGTGATTTCAGCATGGTGGTACCAATACCTCCTGGGCATGATGGCAGCGTGTCTCCTAGCAGTGCCACACATGAGGCTCAAGATGAGACGCTTGCAGCTGCACTTCGCAGCCTCCTGGAGTAAGAGGGGTTCCCAGGCAGAACTGGTCAGCATCCCACTTCAGCTCCACCAGGACCCAGTCTTGCGGCTGGGCAGGCCCTTCAGGCAACCAGCACTGCAGGTTACCATCACCACAGACTCATGCCTAGAGAGTTGGGGAGCCACCATGGTGTCCACAGGGCCTGGTCCTGTCCAGAGTAGGAAGCTCACATCTACTGGCTTGAGTTGAGGCTCTAGAAGTCTTCCTCCCGATGGTTAGTGGCAAGTCGATCCTAATTTAAACGGACGGCTTCACCAGCATGTATTACATCAACAAGCAGAGTGGGACCAGCTCCCCTCCTCTCTGCGCTCTAGCAATCAGCATTTGGGAGTGGGCTCCGGTAAACAACATACACTTGGCAACAATCGACCTCCTGGGGGAGTCCAACCTGGAGGCGGCGAGGCTCAGCAGGCTGGGTGTGCACAATTCCGAATGGTCCTTCAGGAGATCTTCAACAGATGGGGTCAGCCTCGGGTGGATCTGTTTGCCACTTGGGCCAACAGGAGGTGCCCTCAGTTCTCATCCTGGCAGGGACAGTGCAGGGGCTCTCTGGGCGATGCGTTCTAGATACAGTGGAACAACATGAACGCATATGCCTTCCCTCCGACTCCCGTGGTACACAGGGTTCTCTGCAAGATAAAGGGAGTCCCGGCACCTACGTATCATTCTGATAGCTCCTTGGTGGCCGGTGAGGCCATGGTTTTCGGAACTGTTCAGCCTGTCGGATCAGCCTCCGATGCACTTTTTGCTGGTCCCAGCTCACCTACTATCTCATCAGGGAGGCACGGTCATTCACCCCGCACCCCAGAGGTTAGCCCTCGCAGCATGGTTCCTGAGCAGGTCACATTAAAGCATCTCCATCTGTCGCAGGCTAACCTAGACATCATACAGGGCGCTAGGAGTGATGCTACTAGGAGCCAGTACAAGAGTAAATGGACTATGTTTTGTCACTGGGCGGTATCAAAGGAAGTCGATCCGCTGTCTTGCACATTGGAAGATGTGCTATCGTACTCAGCACAACTCGCACACTCGGGGGTGCAAGTAGACACATGCTGCACCTATCTGTCGTCCTTCGGAGCCCATCGGAACTCGGAGGAGGAGGTCTTTTCATCCTCCAACACAATAGTTAAGACATTTGGCGGGCCTCACACTCAATCCTCACCCTTACACACAAATGTATCAATCTCTCTACACTGTCATACCTATCAGAAACAATAAGTAAGAACACCTCTGACCACCCTAAAAGAAGCCAGCACGATAACCAACTCTGTGTACCCCCCATAAAAAGAGCTTACGCTGGTGGCATAGGCTTCCCCTACTTGGCGCCCAAACTCTGGAATGCTTTACCTAACACGCTCTGAGCAGAACCCTCACTATATTCCTTTTGCAAATCCCTTAAAACCATGTTGTTCACATAGCCTCACACAACACTCGCCTCCAGCCTTCCACATCCTTACACCCCAGCCACTCCGCTAGCGCAATATATTTATTTACTCTAAGTTGAAACTAAATGCAAACTCCATGTAACAACTAAGTTTAAAACCAAATTGTAACTAAATGCAGAATCTATGTAAATAACATGCTTTCCTCCCTCTGTAACCAGCAAGATTATCTGTAACAGCGCCACGATGCCTTTGGGCTGATGTGCGCTTTAACAATATGAATAAATAAATAAATAAATAAATAAATGCTCTACCCACCTTTGAAGAAGCCACACCCCATGTAGGGCCTCAATGTAGTCTTTGGCGCCTTGCCGCATAAACCATTTGAGTCAGTGGTGTCCGCGGACATCAGGCTTGTCACCATTAAGTCAGCCCTCTTGGTGGGTCTTACATCTGCACACAGGGTCAGTGAAATCCAGGCACTGGTGGCTTCAGAGCCCTATACTACTTTTCATAAAGGCAAGGCAGTGCTTAGAACTCGCCCCGCATTCTTACCTAAGGTAGTCTCTCATAGTTTCACCTGAATGAGGAGATAGTGCTGCATAATTTCTTCGCGGACCCTAAGGACGCGGCTCAGAGGGTACTGCACTGTCTAGATGTCAGGCGTGCTCTAATATTTTACCTAGAACCAAGAGCTTCCGCAAATCAGATGCTCTCTTCGTCACCTTCTGTGGATCAAGGCCAGGCTATCAAGCTTCCAAGGCCTCCATAGCAAGATGGATGGTTAGGGCCATCAAAGAGGCTTTTGCTCACGCCATCAGAGCCAAGGCCACAGCGGTGGCTTTCCAGAGGCACTTTCCGTGGCAGGTCATCAGCAAGGCGGCTACATGGGCTACACCTTCGGCCTTCTGCAAGCACTACTGCTTGGATACCAGCCCCAGGTCGGACGTGGCATTTGGTCAGGCAGTGTTAAAGAACTTGTTTTCTTAGGAGGGTCACCACTCCAGCCTGGGGCTACATTCAGTTGTAATCGCCCATACAGTATGGAGGCAAGGGAACCGGACGTAGGAGTAATTATAAGTGACTAACACACTCCTAGTCCATAGTCCCCTTTCCTCCATACGTCCCACCATGCTCCCCCTTAATAAAACTGTTGTCATTAGGCAATGGTAATATTGACGACTCGTCTAAGGGGACTGAGGAGTGGCACCAGTGGGCTAAGTCAGGGGACTACATGCTTTTTCTGGTGAAAAAGGTTCTGTCTCCCGTCCTTAGCGAGGGACCCCCATACAGTATGGAGGAAAGGGGACTATGGACTAGGAGTACGTTAGTCACTACGGTGAGTGATTTATAATTTAGGCCCAATAATAAACACCAGTGAAGAATGAAATGCACAGTAAAAACAACACCCTTTGTAAAATATATACAGTCACTTTGGTCAATGCGGTAAAGTGCGCAATGTCGCTAAAACCTGTAAGGGAAAAGGGCAGGCAAACTTTATAACATCAACAATCTTCAGTGATGGATAACCCTAACTTTATAAGTCCAGCCTTACGATGAATGGAGCCTTGAGCTCAATGTTTGATGCGTGCGTAAAAGCGCTCGCCGTGTGTAAAGTCACAAAGTACAACATCTAAGTAGTGGCAAAGTTAGAGGAAGGATTCTGAAGTGTGAAAACGGGTTCCAAGAGTAACGGGAGTATCTACTGCAATGAAAAAAGCTATTACCAACTACCCACGCCAAAGAGAGGACCACAAGGGATACTCTATGTGTAAAAATACAATGGATGAACTAGGGGCCACCGGTAAGTGGTTTCAGTACTCACCGCGCTTAGCTCGGTTCGGGTCAAAACTTGACAGCTCCGGAGATGGTCTCTAGAGGTACGATTCCCTGCCCTTGATTTGGCTTCAACATACACAGGCGCTAGAGGTGCAGATGAGGGTCTGGTTTTTACACCAGGGGCTCTCGTCTTGGTTGCAGGACAAAGAAAACACTGATGCAGCTGGTCTCTGGGCACTTGAAGAAATGCATCAAAAGCACTTTCAGCGACCACCACTCTTGCACAGTGACGCAGGGGCACCCAACTCTCGAGGTCCGACACACGCTTCTCTCTCGCAGCCCAAAGTAGCTGGGATTATGAAATGTGGCAAAAATGTGCTTTGCAGTGCAAGCTAGTATTCCTCAAAGGTTTGAGGCAAAACTCGACAAGACAACTCTCCTGCACGGGTGCCAAGGTTCGAGCTGGACAGTCCACTGGATGGCTGAGGAAGACTTCCGAATAGGACCTTTTGCAGGGCAACCAGGAGGAGTCTAGAGTGATTGGTCCAACCACTCCAAGGAGTTGAAGCACCTTTGTAGGTCTTCGGAAATCGGGCGCAAAGCAGGGCTCTACTAGGACAACAGCGGGCTCAGGGTGCCAACCTTCTTCTGCACGGTTCTGGATAGTGCTTGGGTCTGCTCGGCTCTTCTGGATACTTGATTCTGTGTATAGGTTGATTCAGACCTATTGCTGATCTGCAGGTCTGCATTCAGGACCCCTCCTCATCTCCACAAGTCGGACGAGTGTTCGTACCCAGCTGGTCAATGAGGAGATCTGCCCTACTTATGCAACCCAGCAGTGGTCCAATCAGGTATCACTGCGGCTCTCGTATCCTCGTGCACACCAGACATCCTGGCACCAGTAGTGTGGATTGGGACCAGACAGTCCCAGCCCACTTCCTGGGCCCACACATGTGACCTGCAGTAGCCCGCGAAAGACATGGCTTTCACAGACAACTGCATGCCCAAATAAGGAATTCCCCGGGCACAAAGATCAGGGGGAAGGCCAACGGACAAAATGCCCAAAGCAGTAGACAAAACATCTCATGGCACGGCCATGACAGACTCTAGCCACAGTCATGAGCCAAACGTTCTAGGAGTGGTATGGCTCTGTAAAAAGTCGTAAAAGTATATGAAAAAGCTTCTGCTGCCAGCAGTCCTCTCTTCTCCTAAGCACATTGTCCAGTCACTAAAAATTCACTAGTGAATGACTAGGGCCCGAAAACAAAGTACCCTATTGCGCAGTATAGTAATGTACTTTGTGCAATGATAAAATGTTACCGAAAGAGGCAACAAAGTTGAAAGACTAAGAGAAACAAAGTTTCAGAGTACTGACAGCCTGAAAGACGTGTCGGTTTCCCCATAACAATGAGCGAAAGCCCAGTGGAGTGCAGCTGAAGGCTGTGCTCCATTGGAAAATGTTAGGACAGGATGCTGCAACAAAAGCAACAAAATTGGGGGGGGGTCCACAAACAGAGCTAAATTAGCCGTTAGAGAAATTTGCCCTAACAGAACAAAAGGGTGCAATATGGAAAGTGCCCACGGCCAAAGGCCATGGCTAGTGTGCCCAAAAGAAACCTAGTGGTGTGGCCACAGCTGAAGGCCATGGCTAGTGGGCCCGTTTAGGAAACCTATTGGAGCAATATATAGAGTGGTCACGGTTGAAGGCCATGGGCAGTGGCCATGGCTGAAGGCCATAGCTAATGGGACCGGAAGACACCTATTGGGATAACATGTAAAGGGGCCACGGCCAAAGGCCAGGGACAATGGCCATGGGTGAAGGCCATGGCTATTGAGAAAGAAAGAAAGGTAGTGTTTTAAAATATATAATGGGCCTGGCCAAAGGTCGTGCTCACTGGCCAGGGCCAAAAGCCTGGCTAGTGTGCCCGAAAGATCTGGTGGGTACAAAAGAAACATATCGGGGGAACATGTACAGTGGGCACGGCCGAAGGGCATGGCTAGTGGCCAGATAGTGGCTTAAAATATATAGTGGGCATGGCTGAGTCCCTTGCTAGTGGGCCCGAAAGACATAGCCATGGCCACCTAGTGGGTCCAAAGGAAACATATAGGGGTAGCATGTACAGTGGACATGGACGAAAGGCATGGCCCATTAAAAAAACAAATACTATGGTATAAGAAACCCCTTGAAATTCACAGAAAAAACCTTAGTTAAGGTGCAGTTAAGTTGCGCAGATTTAATGCAACAAAACCCTTGAAATTCAGCAGATGTGGAAGTCATGACCAGCTTAACTCAACGCGTTTCCGTTAGAAAGCCCATGAGCACATACATATTGTAAAAGAAGGGTTTCAAAATGACATACAAAATACCATTATGGGGGACATGAACGGGAGCGCGCCGACTTAGCTGGTCATATTCATCATCTGACCATTTTATGTAACATTTGTGTTTTTAAAGGTTTTTAGTCAGTGGACGGATTTAATACATCTGTGAGTTGGACCCAGAGTGGTTTTGACTGAAGGGTGTCATGGGGTTGGTAGCTGTGGTCAGATCACTCACTTCAAAGTCACAGCCAACATAGTAATGTTGAAAATGGAGGTAGCATGCTCACGAACATTTGAGGTAACTTCAGTAATATAATTATCAATAGTCTTTCACATCCATA
Source organism: Ambystoma mexicanum (assembly GCF_040938575.1). Lineage (NCBI taxonomy): Eukaryota > Metazoa > Chordata > Amphibia > Caudata > Ambystomatidae > Ambystoma > Ambystoma mexicanum. Next base: position 30,232,585 of record NC_090937.1, on the reverse strand, counting down.
CATTTTGATTAACATTATTGTCATCTAGCTGCAAGTGATTAATGGTGACTTTTCTTTCACAGGAGAAACCCCAGCCTATCATTACGGCACCCATTATTCATCGGCAATGATAGTGGCCTCTTATCTTGTTCGCATGGAGCCTTTCACACAGATCTTCTTGAGGCTGCAGGTCAGTGCTTACTGAGAGTTTTCATTCAGTGCATGTTCCCACATTGTTACTTTAAAATTGTTCTGAAAACACGTGAGCTCTGATTGTACCTGTACTGTTTCTGGCTTACATAACTGATTATTAGATTTTCAACATACCATCATGCCCTTCAGCAGCGTATCGGGGCAAGTGCGATTTCTGGAATTTTTGTTTCTGGGACCAAAATAACCATCCTCCCTCTCTGATGCAAGGACCTTGCATTTTCTATTTCCCCTACCTGCTTTACCCATTCTTCTCTGAGTTCATATCTGAGGCCTCATCAGAGACATGAATACTGACTTTACACTTTAAATGCACTAAGTTACTTATGAAGGGTGTTCATAACATAGCCTCTTACCTTTTGTGTCACCTCACAGCTAGCTTTGTGGGCTTCACTATATACTTCTATTATGGTACAGCCTTTGAACCTTGGGGGTGCTTTTACCAGGCACCTTTATGTAAATCCAGGTTAAAGTCCAACAACCAGATATTATTCCTCATATTGAGTATGATATGAATGTTGCCATATATGGCCCGGCTGGCACATGCATCACAGAGCAAAACTGCGGCTACCAGAACCGCATATGACATTTTTGTGAACAGTGCCTAGCATTCAAACTGGAAACCATACCTTGCAGTGAGCCTATGAAGAAGACTGCAAATGTTGACTGTGGAAGCCCCTCAATGACTCGGTTGCCGTCCACAGTTCGATAGAAGGCAACCACGTGTTTGGGTTGAGAGTTAGCCACCCAGGCTACAATTTTCTATATTCAGTGACAGGCTTCAGCAGTGCCCTGTCAAAGCCATAGATTAATCTGGAAGGAGCTCTGCTGGTCATTGTGCTTTTCGATTTGTGTTCTGAAGATGTAGCTCTATCCGGCATCTATGTATATGTAGATTTTTTACCAACAAGAGGCAACCAAATACCAGCAATGCCTTCCTTTGAGCTTGGGATCCCGGTCACCATTCATCTTCTCTCTGGAAGTCTTTCAGTCCTGTCCCTGCACAGACCATGTGAAGAAACACGCACCACATAAATCGCCTTCAACCGACGGAGCCCAATGAATGTGGTTTCTCTCCAAGGCACAGCAGTATCCTAGAAGTAACACTGGCACCCATGGGGTGCACCGGTGCAGGAGGGTCACCTGGTTGGGGGGTCCTCAGGGAGGGGAAGTGGGACACCGACGGATGAGCTGCCGTACCCCCTTCAGTGAGGAACTCATGGTGGCAACAAGTAAGACAGGCACAAATGATCACAGTTCAAGGGTGTTTATTGAACAATAAATGTGGTATGCAGGTTGGAAAAACACCTATGCTAAACCTAAATCTAAGATGGGAGCAAGCGCAGACCATCAAATGAAAAATGAGGCAGTCCTAGTGGCGCTGTGTCAAATAAAAATATCCTATACTAAGAAACCTATTGCCAAACCTTACAAATAACACAAAAAAAGGTGTGGGGTGGTTTTCAAGAAAAGAAAGACATGTTCTCAAATAATATGTCAGGATGCAATAGCTTGGATCTCCCTTCCCCACGTTTTGAACATGTGATAAAATGGGATCTTGGAGCACAGCACACACTTGACCTTTCCCCAGCATGAGTCGACAGTTCCACTTGCAGTTATCAGGACCGTCAATGGCTAATTCTCGTTTCCCTTGAAAGTCTCTTGCCTTCGAGGGCCTGATGTATTCAACAACAAAACAAAGCTTCCTTCAACAAAATGAACGTTTGTTTCCTAGTTTCACTTTGGGTGAGGAATTTTCACCCTTGGGTTCTCCTCTTCTGGGCGCTGACCCTTCTTTACTTTCAGCCTCCCATCTCTGGGTTCACTATGGCTCTTCCTTCATTCACAAATCTTAATGTCTTTTTAAACAGTACCAGTGGACACCCCTCGGCCGGGTTCACTCTAGTCAACACACTGTTCCTTGGTACTTTAGACCTGACCCCTCTTCATCAGCATTCCTCGGTCGGGTTCACTCTTGCTAACTTCATATTCACTTTACTTTTAAGTGTTGCAGGATTCATGTGCCTTCCTTTCGCTCAATGCGGGATTTACTTCACTTGCATGCTTTGGCTCAATTTGTAGCTCAAAGTCTTTCGATTGCACAGGGATTTTACTAGACCTCCCGTCTGACCACTCTGACCACTTTTGGCGGCTATCCTACGGCCTTCTGGTATTTGTATTTTCGCTCAGATGGGGATTGACCAGAGTCTCTCGAGATAGCACCCACATGGTGCCGGTTTTCCTCTGCAGCTGGTCTCCCCTTAACACTTTTCACAGTTAATTGAACTTGGTTCAAACTTGCCACTTTGCGATTCTCACTCAACACAGCCCGGCTCTTATCAGATCTCCCCTCGACTCACCGGCTTTGATGACCTGCTTGGCTTTTGGCTTCCCTGGAGTCAAGGCCAGTACCATGGTCGCAGGAGCTTCCCTTGCTCCTGCTCATCTGCGTAGGATTGCCCTGCATACCGTTTACATCTGCTGGAAGGCAATTGTTCTATTGTTTGCGGTCTTATGTCCTCTTTCACAAACGTGGGCCTGGGACGAAAAGGGCAAGGTCACTTCTCTCCTCGCCATCCTCTCGATTGCCGCTGCCTTTCTTCTTCTCTTGAACTGCTGTGCCTGGTTAGTTGTTCCATCGTGCTGTCTGCCATGCTCGTACTCTGCTCACTTGCTCCACCTTTTATCAGGGCCATCTTAAGCACTTTTGGAGCCCCGGGCACAGACCTCTTTGGGGCCCCCCGCCACTGAACCGATCACAACCCCAAATTTCATATGCTGCCTCACTGCAATCAAAATGAGCCGTAGTGAATGCCCACACTATGTATATCACAGTGAACACAAATCATTACAGGATGAATTGATCAGAGGAGAATGTATTTGGCAACAGGTAGGCCTTAGGTTTAGAACCTCAGCAGCATGCCATAAAATATCCTAACGTGCTATTTAAGTTAATGAACAATTGAAACAGACTTCTTTAGCTCAGGCAGCTCCATGGGGCCCCCCCTTTTGCCCTCCCATAAAGACGTCTCTGCCTTTTATCCCTGTGGGAAAGGGAAAGGTCACCAGGTGTGTGTGATTCTGATCAATTGCCTTACTTTGCCTGATCCTTGTATCGGGAAATGTCAGGTAAATGGCTCTGGTGTTAGTCCGTTCTCTAGTGTGTCGTGTGAAAGTGTCAGTGTCGGAAAAGGGGGGGGGGCAGTGGTTTTGAATGTCCTACATGGTAGGATGGGGACAAGGTGTTGAAAGAAGGGGGATACCGCGTCTCACTCCCCGACGACATCCCCATTCAGGTGATCCTCCCTCACTGGTCCACCCCCAGGAACTGGATCTAATAGCGATGGCCGTGTCCTGGCCACCTGGAGGACAGATCCCTGGGGACTATCTAGGGAGACACCTCAGGTTTCTCACACTTCCCTATAACAACTTTTCCTCATCCTACCCCGCAGGATATTCAAATGTTCTACTCCCCCGCCCCCTTTTCCAACATGAACACTTTCTTACACTGTGAAAGACAACTGACTTACACCAGAGCCGTTTACCTGACGTGTCCCCCACACAAGGGTCAGGCAGAGTCAGGCAGCAATTAACTAAAACTATGCAAACCCGGCTGCCCTTTCCCTTCCTCACATAAAAGGCAGATGCATTTTAGACGAAGCTCAGGAAGAATTTTAATATTTGAATGTTTATTTTGCTAAGTGCTTAGCGATTCAAGATATGAGTTTAGTTTGTATGGTATAGTGCTAGAACTGTGCATTTGTCAAAATGGAAACCAATCTAAGTGTAGATTGAAAGTGTCAATGCACTGTGTGTCATTTAAAGATTATGCAATACATTTTTGTTTTCCAGGGTGGCCACTTTGACCTTGCCGACCGGATGTTTCACAGTGTACGAGACGCCTGGTATTCGGCTTCCAGGCACAACATGGCTGATGTGAAGGAACTCATCCCAGAATTCTTCTACCTCCCCGAGTTTGTTCTGAACTCAAACAACTTTGATCTAGGTAGGCTCAGATGTTAACCCTAGAAAATGTTGTATTTCATCATATTGTGAGATATACATGAACAAAAGCACTGTGGTAGCGTTCTTGTCGGACTTTACAAGAAAGGCTAAACACTTCTGCTTTTTTCTCTGAGGCAGCGTGCCGCGTGTCTGAATGTGCCATTCTGAAAGGGAAAGAAGCTGTACTGTTGTTTAAAATCTTATTGAACACTCCTGTGATTGTAGTTCTGCATTTCACGCTATCCTCTTAAGTTGGATCCAAAAGTTCTATCAAATCCTCAGAGCAAAACTTGAAATGGTACAGTTTACACAAAAGCATAGCAATAATTAGTTATGCATGTAAAACAATAAAAAATCCTAAATAGTATGCATTCTCCAGCATGGTGTCTTGCATGGGGACACAAATGCCCATGAATGTTGCCAGTCATCAGGCTGGGAATCCTCTGTAAAAAAAGAAAGCAGTTTATCTTTAAGCTAAAACTGCTCCTCACCTCTATAGCCCATAAGTTTCCTGTAGGGCATACTGCCCCCAGACAATGACACGTGTCGTCCTAAGCTCCACCCCTGGTGTCCATCTTCAGATTTTACAGCTGTGAAGGCATCATGAAGAAGGACACAGACAACAGATTCAAAATAAATACTTTTATTAACTTAAATTTTGAGGGGATTGGGTCCTCCGACGTATTCCATATCTATGACATGTAATCACCACAGCTGTGCTGCTTCGAAAACTTTTTTCTGCGTCATGCGTCGATGACGTTGATGCGCCGTCGTCGAGGACCTCCTCCGACATCATCCGATGTGATAAGTAGGACGCACAACGCCGTAGCCTCAGTTCCGTTTTTTCTGCGAACGTGTTGCTTCGTGAATCTCGGTTAAACGCCTCGACTCTTTGGAGTTCTGTTCTTCTCGGTTCTTCGAACCTGTTTGTTTTTGTGAAAATCCTATTGTGTGAAGATGTCTTCTACTTCGTCTTTGACCCCGCGTCCGGGCTTCAAGAAGTGCGGGGAGTGTGGGTCCAAGATGTCGGTGACAGACTCGCACGACGCCTGCCTCTGGTGCCTCGGGGAGGCCCACGACACGGATGACTGTATTTACTGCCAGTCGCTCACGTCCAAAGCCTTACGCGAACGTAAGAAGAAGTTGTCGGTAGGTCGGGTGTCCAAGCCCCGGAAGTCGAAGTCTGCGGGGCTTTCGACGGATGATTCGAGAGGTGACTCTCTGCGTCGTCGGAGGTCTCGTGGGTCTCCTTCTAGGAGTCGGTCTCTTCACTCCTCAGACTCTTCGAGGCATTCTCGGAAGCGCCGACACCGGTCGTCTTCCAGGTCCTCTTCGGAGGACTCTGCCCGGCACGTCGCTTACCCCACCAGCCGTGCGACGCCGGAGGAATGGGCTTCCTTCGGGAAGAAAATGCTGGCGATTCTCGAGTCGCAGGGTACTAAGCCGTCCGCGCCCCCGAGTGGGGTCGGTCGTGAGAGGTCGAGAGACACCGCTCACAAGAGTGGTCGGCACGAGTCACGGGAGAGGTCCCGTTCGGACAAGGAGACTTGTTCTCGACGTACCCGTTCCAGGTCCCGGTCCTCGACGCGTTCGAGACCATGTGCACCTTTGAGGTCTTCGAGGAAGACATCGACGTCTGAGGCGTCGAGGGCGTCGACAGGCTTTCTCGAGGCTCCGGCTCCGTTGACGCTCAGGTCGTCGAAGGACACGCTCGGGGCTCCGGCTTCGAGGGCTGTGTCGACGCCGCCGATGCTGGTGGCGCTGCATCTGACATCGACGCCGATTTACTCGACGCCGATCCTCTCGGCGCCGATGCCTGTTCTCTTGGCGCCGATTCGCTCGACGCCATCGACACCTTTCGTGTCGGAGGTACCCCGTGGCACGGGGGAACCCCCTAGGAAGGCTCTGGTTAAGAGCAAGCACTCTCGGGTGCCTTCTTTTCGCCACCTGGAATATATTTCTGAGGCGGATGAGGATTCTGATGGCCTGGTTCCTAGTCAGGTTCCAGATGAAATTGTCTCGGGCCATAGTCAGTTTGACGATTTGAGGCAGTCACTGCATGATGCCAGTGGACTGGACACCTCTCCGGAGGTGGAGTTTTGTAGGCCTGAGCCTGGCTCTCATGCCGATTCCTCGTACTGGCGCCTTATGGCTAGGGTTTCTGAGTACTTGGGATGGTCTGCTCCCCCAAGGGAGTTTGTGCAGGATGATCTCACGGACATCCTTGATGTTGGTCCCCCAACTGACCCGGTACTGCCGTTCCATATGGCTTTACAGAGAAGGGTGGCGGCGGCTTGGACTGCTCCGGAGAGTCTCCCGGCGGTGGGCAGGTCCTTGACGCGAAAATACCGTCCAGCCAGTAGCGACCCCTGCTACTTGACCAGGCACCCCACTCCGGAGAGTCTGGTGGTGCAGGCGGCCACCCTACCATCCCTCCTGATAGGGACGACAAACGTTTTGATGGCTGGGCGAAGAAAGTGTTTTCTTCTGGTGGTATGACGCTTCAGGCAGCCAACTCCATTTGTGCCTTGTCTCGTTTCACACACACTCTGTGGAACTGTGTTGCGTTAGCGGCTGAACATATTCCCGAAGGGGACGAACGGGATGGTTTCCTTGCTATGGTCCAGGATGGTAAGGATGCCATGTGTGAGTCCGTTCAGTCGGGTTTGGACTTGGCTGAATGCGTCAGCAGGTCCATGGCGGCGAGCACCGTGATACGCAGGTTTGCGTGATTGCGGAAGTCAGGGTTTGCTCCTGATGTGCAGTCCCGGCTCCTCAACATGCCCTTTGACGGTGAGCACCTTTTTGGCAGCAAGGCTGACAAGAGCCTTGAGAGGTTGCAGACCTCAAAAGCTGCAGCGAAGTCGTTGGGCGCTGCAGTTCGCCAACCTCCGCCTTTTCGTCCTAGGGGACAGCAATGGAGGGGTGGTTCCTTTCGCTATTACTCGTCCTTCAGTAAAGCGAGAGGAGCTGGCAGTCAAAGAGGCCAAAGCAGTTGCCTCTTTGCCCTCAGGTAACGCCACAGCCGCTACCACTCAGTCATGAGGCCATGCCCCATGGTTCGCCGGTTGGGGGAAGGCTGGCGCAGCATCTTGTAGAGTGGCATGCCATTACTTCAGATGTGTGGGTTCTGGAGATCATAACCCACGGCTACTGTCTTTCCTTTCGGCACAGGCCTCACGACAATCCACCGGGGAACCTCTCTTTGCAGAGTCCGGATCCGCTCCTTGCGCAGGAAATTCAAGCCCTGCTGGAAAAAGGCGCCATAGAACTGGTGCCTGTAGCGGAGAGGAACAAGGGATGGTATTCCCCTTATTTTTTGATTTCGAAGAAAGACGGGGGATTGAGACCCATCATGGACTTGCACGGTTTGAACAAACTCCTCAGGAAGGACAAGTTCAAGATGGTTACTCTCTCTCAAGTCCTCCAGGCCCTTCAGCTTCAGGACTGGTTGGTGTCACTCGACCTCAAGGATGCTTACTTCCATGTGCCGATCCATCCCAAGCACAAGAAGTACCTGAGGTTCGCGTTTGGTGACTCGCACTTTCAGTTTCGGGTCCTGCCGTTCGAATTGACCTCCGCCCCGAAGGGTTTTCACCAGGCTCATGGTGGTGGTGGCAGCGCATCTCAGGCAAGGGGGGATTCACGTCTACCCCGACCTGGACGATTGGTTGATCAGTGGGAGCTCTCCCGAGCAAGTCCTGGATCATCTGTCCGTCGCCTGCCACTCCCTTCACAGGCTGGGCTTCTCCCTCAATTTAAAGAAGTCCCATTTGACGCCAACGCAGCGGCTCCAGTACATCGGAGCAGTGCTCGACACTTCGCTGGGGCAGTGTTTTCCTCCCCAGGTGAGGGCTCTTCACATTCAGCAGATGGTGCTCAAGTTTCAGCATGCCCAGACGCTCCCAGCGTTCGAGTTCTTGAGGTTGCTCGGCCTCATGGCATCCTGCATTCTTCTGGTGCCAGAGGCTCGCCTGCGGATGAGATCTTTGCAGTGGGCACTCAAGACGCAATGGTCGCAGTCCTCCGGCAGGATGTCGGACCCGGTTCAGGTGCCGCCCTCGGTCGCCCGGGACCTTCTGTGGTGGGCCGTCGAAGGCAACTTGATGAAGGGGGCTCCATTTTGGCTTCCCTGGCCGAAGGTGACGATCGTGACGGATGCATCCCTCACGGGATGAGGAGCTCATGCCAACGGGCTGACAGTCAGCGGTCGTTAGTCTCCGTCGGAGTCCAGACTCCATATCAATCGGTTGGAGCTGAGGGCCGACAGGCTAGTCCTGAAGGCTTTTCTGCCGACTGTGCGAGGAAAGAGTGTCCTGATCCTGACGGACAACACAGTGGCCATGCACTACCTCGACAAAAAGGGGGGGGCAGGGTCACTTCCTCTGTGCAGGGAGGCGATGCAGCTCGAGTTCTGGGCCATCCAGCAGGAAGATTCGATCTCGGCAGTTCATCTGGCCGGAGACGAAAACGTGACGGCGGACGCTCTGAGCAGGCAGAGCGCGATCTCTCACGAGTGGGAGTTGGCTCAGGAGATTCTCCTGGAGATCTTCGTTTTTTGGGGGACCCCTCAAGTGGATCTCTTCGCCTCCAGTGTCAACCGGAAGTGCGAAAGGTTTTGCTCGCGGGAATTTCCTCCAAAAGGAGCCTTAGGAGACGCGTTCGTGGTGGAGTGGTCATTCCCGCTGCTGTACGCGTTTCCTCCAGTCCCCGTCATCCCGCAAGTGCTGCGGAGGTTACGGAAGTTCGGTTCCCGGATGATCCTCATTGCTCCGGCGTGGGCTCGGAGGACGTGGTACCCGGACCTTCTCGACTTGTCCATCTGCCCTCCACGTCGTCTTCCCTACCGAGACGATCTGCTCTCACGGGAGGGGGTGTCAGGTTCTCCATCCAGAGGTCGGATCCCTCAACCTTCACGCTTGGCTTCTGAAAGGTTGAGGTATAAGGATTGGGACCTCCCTGAAGACGTGAATGAGGTGTTGCTTTCGGCCCGAAGGCCAGCAACAAAGTCTCTGTACCGTTGCCGTTGGCGTAAGTTCTGCGACTGGTGCAGAGTTCAGAATGTGGATCCTTTTGCATGTGACATCCCCATGGTTCTGTCCTTTTTGCTTTCTTTGGCCCACAGGGGCTTGCAAGTGGGTACCATTAAAGGTTACCTGGCAGCGCTGTCCATCTTTAAGCGCTCGTCTGAAGAGTGTTCTTACTTTAAAATCCCTTTAATTTCACAGTTTCTGAAAGGGCTCACTAATGTGTTCCCTCCGTCACCTTTCCTGGTGCCCGGTTGGGATTTAAACCTTGTTCTTAAGTTTCTTATGGGTGCTCCGTTTGAGCCTTTACATTCTTGCCCTTTGAGGCTGTTAACTCTGAAAACTGTGTTTTTAGTTGCGGTTACTTCCGCTCGCAGAGTGAGTGAGTTACAGGCACTTTCAGTTAAGCCACCCTTCACTGTATTTCACAAGGACAGGGTTGTCCTTAGAGTTCGTCCTTGTTTTCTTCCGAAGGTAGTGACGGAATTTCATTTGGCCCAGAAGGTTGTTCTTCCGGCATTCTATCCTCCTCCGCATCCTGGTAAGGAAGAGGAGAGGCTCCATAGGCTTGATCCTAGGAGAGCTTTAAGCTTTTATGTTTCACGCATGTCCCGGGTCAGAGTGGACGATCAACTCTTTATTGGTTACGCTGGAAAGCGTTTGGGGCAAGCTGTGATGAAACAGACTTTGTCTCGCTGGATTATTTTGGCCATCTCGGAGTGTTACCGCTTGGCGGGTAAGGACCCACCGGCTGGCTTGCGGGCCCATTCTACCAGGGGTATGGCTGCATCTACTGCCCTGCAGAGGGGTGTTCCTATTCGCAACATCTGTGATGCAGCCACCTGGGCTTCTGTACATACATTTGTACGTCACTATTCCCTCGATTTCATCCGAGGACAGGATCTGGCCTTTGGCAAGGCGGTCCTTTGCTCTGCTATTTGATTGGCTATTCTAAAATTTGATTCTAAATTCTTTCCCTCCTCCTTGCTCTGGTACTGCTTTGGGAGTCTGTCATAGATATGGAATACGTCGGAGGACCCAATCCCCTCGAAGAACAAGTTACTTTCTTACCTGGTAACGTTCTTTCGATGGGATGGTCCTACGACGTATTCTATATCGCTCCCGCCCTGCCTTCCCCGCTGCAGAATTTCTTTTGCGATTGCAGCTTACGTTCCGCAAGGCTTTGTGTCTGACTGGCAGTTGACTAATGTCACACGTTCTGGGGGAAAAAACTACAACTGAGGCTACGGGCGTCGTGCATCCTACTTATCACATCGGATGACGTCGGACGTCGGAGGAGGTCCTCGACGACGGCGCATCGACGTCATCGACGCAGGACGCAGACGCCGAAAAAAGTTTCCGAAGCAGCACAGCTGTGGTGATTACATGTCATAGATATGGAATACGTCGTCGGACCATCCCATCGAAAGAACGTTACCAGGTAAGAAAGTAACTTGTTCGTCTGGATGAAAAAGGCCTACCACACCTGATGCTAACGTAGGATTTTCCTACCTAAAGTAAGGAAAGTCTGAATCAAAGAGTCCAACCGAAGAATCTGTCTGTGTCCAAAACCTATACTTGCCCTCACAACTAATTCTGTACAATATCTAGGGATGTCAGCAACCAAAAAGTAAACAGTGTTTCACACTTGGGGAAGGGGGTTGAAAGGAAGCTGCGAGCTGAGAGAAGCTCAGAACTTTGGGTTAAACAGTTCCACAAAAAAGTCTCAAATTATCCTCTGTAAACTTAAAAGGAAAATAGTCTGAATCAGAACCCGGGGTTCGCTTACCCAAGTCAGGACTTGGGGGTTCCCTTGCCCAAGATTTCAATAACAGTTCAAAAAGCAAGGTTTGCTTTTTAAAGTTCCAAAGTTCAAGTTGCAACACCTCTTGTATGTAGGTTTCTTAAAGTTGTATTCAATTTAGACCTTAACCTGCTGTGGTTTGTTTATTCTTGAAAGTTGTACTCTCTCCAGTATTTTAATACACCATACGTTATTTGAATTTAAGGTTCTGTTCTCTGTTTTGCTTCAAAATGACTTATTTCTGATTAGTAACAAGGTTTTGATTCAGTTCCGTATTCAATATTCATTAGCTTTTCTTATTATTCCTTTGCACTTATCTGTTGTTAAATAAACGTTTATTTCCCCTATAATTGGATGACCCGGTATTGGCAGACCTTCGAAAACATTTTTCTTGCTACTCACGCCCACTCGGACACATAATATCCTCAGCCTTTCCCCGCTCTTCGGTAATATACAAGAGAGGATCGGAGACTATCAGAAACATGCTCATTCAAGCCACATGACCGCTCCGATACAAACTATTAAACGTATTGCAAAGTTCACACACTCACGCACCAGGTTTCCCATTCATTAGAGACTCACTGGTTGCTTTCCCAGTTCTTATTGTTGTATGGATCACACAGCTTTCTGGTTTTAGCTTTAGGGCTCCAACTTCTGCCCTTCAGACACCCCTGTGTAGGTACTCTCACACATCGGAACAAGCATCTCAATCAACGAGAAAAGGGGCAGCCTTCCTATGCGGCTCCCCTCACCATGCTCGGCTAGCTCCAGGGAGTCCCAGCTTCCCAGACACGCTTCAATTGACCGCCTCTCACCTTGGTCCACAGCGTCCTGCTGCTTGCACTAGCATCCTGGCTGCTCCTCTTGCTACTCTCATCGCCCCTGTCACTCTTGCTTCCAATGGACAGGTCTCTTTTTAAACACCGGCAGCCTCTTGAAAGGCTGCAAGTGTGAAGACTCAATTAGCCCTCCATGCACACAGTTACAGGGACATGCCTGGCCTTCACAGATCTTAGCAGGCATCTTCCACGTTCCAGTACCAGAATGGTAAAAGAGCAGTCTTCATTGCTCTTAGTTGATTCTTCTTCGTCCCAGTACTGTCAACGGTCAGTTGTGGAGAAATGAAAGGAACTGGCTTATAACAGCCTATGAAGGTTCGGGAAGTTTTTGAGTTGGTTGTCAATAGGAAAAGGGCGAGACCATGTCTTGCCGAAGCGCACCTCGCTCCCCTTCACCAAGGATCCTCCACCCAGGTGATCCTCCCTCACTGCTCCGCCCCCTGGGTTGTGATCCAATAGTGATGGCCTATCCCTGGCCACCTGCACAGAGGAACCAGGGGTTGAGGAGTGAAAATACCCTCAGGTTTCTCGCACTGCCCGTTTGTAGTGTTTGGGAGTCCTTGTGCTTCGATCCTCAAAAATAGTTTGTTTTTTGCAGAAGGTCTCCATCCGCAACCGCCATGCAGCAACTACCCGCAACTGGGACCCGTTGTCGGCGAAGATCTTCAATCCATCGTCGGATCTTCATCCCATGGCGCCACAGGCCCAGGCTTGGGCCTACACCTCGACCATGGTGGATGCCACAAAGAAAAGCCTCTTCAGATCCTCTGAAAGCTGCGGCCTGAAGAATATCTTTTCCGATGATGGGCACCTCCAGTGCATTTTCCGTCTTCATCACAACACAGATGGATATTCAGTCTGTCAGTCTTTTTCGTCGAAGACTCAGAAAGACCGCCACCGGAGGTTGATAGTTTGGATCGAGGAAGGGGAAGGCCTCTGACGTGACCTCCGAGCGTAGTGATGCCTCTTCCAGGGCCGACAAGTCCACTAAGCGTACTCCGTCTTGCAAGAAGATGTTGAAGCCCTTTGAGGATGCTTCTTTGGTGAAGATCCAAAAGAAGGTGAAATCCCACGCTCCATCCCCTTCGTCGGCAACGGTCTCTGCGGATGCGCAAGCCAGTTTTGTGAAGGTTCCGTCACAGACTCAGTTGGCAGTTAGCTTCACCAGCATGGGGTCTGGCATGGATTCACATGCTCATGAATATTCCCCGTCGTCAGGCTGGGAATCCTCGGTAAAGAAAAAATCAGTTTCAGTTTCGTTTCTGAACTGTCTTTCTCCTAATAACCAATCACTGGTCTCCGGGTCATACTGCCCTCTACCTAAGCCCCTCATCTGGCAGCCATCTTCAGATTTTTACCGCACGTTCAAGTGTTGGGAGTCCTTGTGCTATAGCTCTCGAGCTTTTACTGCGTTTCACGATTTTTCAAAGAGTTTAATCTCATTTTTTCAGTCAATTGGCCCTCAATCTCCACTGTTCCTACTTCCTATCAACGGGGACCCGTTTCGGAATTTTCTACGCCCCTCAAGGGCGAAGTTCTCGGCGAGTTTCGCTTCTTGGAGGATTCCGGAAGATCTTTGAGGCCTACCATGCGTGGACATGGCCCAGGACAAAGGAAACACGACGCCCGGATCCAAGCTGTTCAGGAGCTGTCCTGGATGCGGATTGCAGAATGTCTTCAAGGAGGATGAGCATTCCAGATGTCTCCACTGCCTTCACAAAGACAAAACACACGTGGAGAAGGACTGTGTTAGGGAGAATTCTCTGGTAAGGCTAATTTCCCAAACCTAGTGAGTCCCCCAGCAACTTTGTTGGATTTTTGGGGTTTATTTTGTTCTCCTGCTAAGAGTGAGACTCTTTTTCTCTCACTCTTAGGCATGATTTGAGAATGTCCTTTGACTAAGTAATGTGTTTTATGGGCTATGGGGTCTTTTACTCCATAGGGCATCATGTGTTTTTGGTATGTGTGTTACACAGCACCCTCAGTGCAGTAACACAGGGGTATCATAGTGAACCCCAAACATAGACTCCATACCCTGGGACAGACTACTGTCTCCCAGGGCATGTAAAGTCACCATTGGCTTTACTAGTCTCAAATTGTGAACAGAACCGGTACAAACCATCATATTGTGGAAGTACCTGTAGGGGTAATTTTGATTGCCCCTGGGTCTGTTTTCCAAGGGGGCACTGTCCAGTCCACCCTTGTCGAGTTTCTGGTGGCAGTGGATCCCACAGATGGGATTTTCCCATTCATTTTAAACGCACCACTTTTTGGTGCAATGTTAAAGATACCGCTGGGTTATTTATTTAATATTTATTCCCCGGTTGGGTCTTTTTGCCAGGACTCATTTTTAAAATGGCGTTTGTGTTCGAATCTGAAGCTCTAACCCAAGTCGAGCCCTTTGTTCCACTTCGAAGACAGGATCTCGCTCAACGCGACCTTCCGCCAAGCGATCTGGTGGTGGGGCACCCGCGTGCATCTGGCGGCGGGTATGGACTTCCAGACCCTGGTACATCAGGAGACGGTGACGACGGACGCCTGCCTAGAGGGATGGGGAGCGCACACCGAAGATCTCCACGCAAGAGGCCTTTGGCTCCCGTAGAAGAGGTCACTACAAATCAATGTCCTGGAGCTCCGAGCCGTGTTCTGGGCCCTCAGGTCGTTCCTCCCGTCCCTCAAGGGCAAGGGGGTAAGGATCTTCACCGACAACACCACCACGATGATCTACATCGGAAGCAGGGAGGCACCAGATCCCAGCCCTATCCAAGAAAGTCAGGATCTGTCACCCAAGGGATGTTTCTGGTGCCTTTCCATCTGGCAGGAATAAAGAACACCATCGCCGACTTGCACAGCAGGGAGCTGCGCTCGTGCCACGAGTGGGAACTGCATCAGGATCAAGTGGATCTACTTTTCCAAACGATGGGGCAATCCCCAAATTGACCTATTCGCGACGGCGACGAACACCAAGTGCCGGAGGTTCGCCAGCAGGTTTCCCCAGCCGGGGAGCATGGGCGATGCCTTCTCATCCCCCTGTATGCGTTCCCACCATTGCCGCTGTGACTGATCAACCAACTCAGACTGTCCCGATGCAGGATGATCCTTGTCGCACCGGCGTGGCCGAGACAGATCTGGTTCCCGGACGTTCTGGACATGTCAGCGTACCCCCCCAGGTCAAACTGCCGACAGACGCGGACCTCCTCGCCAGAGGAGGCAGTGCCATCCTCCACCACGACCTGGGGTCGCTGAACTTGCAGGCCTGGCTCCTGCAGTATTAGAGTTTGGAGGGTATGATATCCCGGCGGACTGCAAGGAGGTGCTTGCAAAGGCCAGGGCGTCCTCAACTCTCAAGTGCTATGGACACAAATGGAGGAGGTTCTCTGTCTGGTGCCGTGCACAGAAGATTAACCCTTTGCGGATTACGGCCCCTCAAGTGCTGCCGTACCTGCTGTCCCTGGCCAAGGCGGGGCTAGCTCATGCCTCCTTCAAGATACACCGAGCGGCGATTTCCTGCTACACCAGAACTCCAGGGCGATCATCTTTGTGGTCTCATTGCGTGGTGACGGAGTTTATGAAAGGACTGTTCCGATCATTCCCGCCGGTGAAGGCTCTGGCCCCGGCCCCGGCCCGCGGCCCCGGTGTGGGAGCTCAACGTCGTGCTGAGCAGGCTCATTGGGCTGCCATTCGAGCCTCTGCATTCTGCACCGTTGAAGTTACTATCGTGGAAGACAGCGTTTCTTGTGGCCATCACCTCCGCACGACGAGTGGGAGAGATCCATGCCCTCTCCTGCAAACCACTCTGTGACATTCCACGAGACCACGGTGGTGCTGAGGACACACCCCTCCTTCATGCCCAAGGTGCTGTCGGACTTCCATCTCAACGAGCCCTTGGTGTTACCTGTTTTCTTCCCGTCGCCTTCGTCGCCGGCCGAGAGTACTTTGCACTCGCTGGATGTGACTAGAGCGCTGAAGTTCTACGTGGACCGATCAAAGAGTTTTCAGAGGACATCACAGCTGTTTGTGAACTTTGGACCTGTGAACCAAGGGAAGGCCCTCTCGAAGGCTTCCATTTCCAGATGTCTCTCCGGCTGCATCATGCACCGTCACCGGTTGGCAAACTGACCGTTGCCCGGCCGTCCGAGAGCCCATTCAACCAGAGCGATCGCTGCTACCACAGCGTTCCTGTGTGGTGTGCCCTTGCTGGACATCTGCAGGTTTGCACACCTTCACCTTCATCTGGAGGTCGACGCACACCTTCACGAGATTCTACTGCGTCGACCGGGATTCCAGGGAGGAGTCCAGAGTCGGCCAGGCAATGATGCGCAACCTGTTCGCCTGAAGGTGGGCCTGGTGAAGGGGTAAAAGATGCTTAATGTTGAGTTGATGTAAATGCTTAATGTGGAGTCTTGCCACCTCCCGTGGTTGTGCATGTGGGTGCTGCTATGTATTCTTGTATTCATGAGCATGGGAATCCATGCCAGACCCAATGCTGGAGACTGAACAAGTTACTTACCTGTAGCTGTTGTTCTCCAGCATGGGTCAGGCATGGATTCACATGCGAACCCTCCCTCCTACGGCTCTTCTCTTGGTCCTATTGACACTTTACGTGCTACCAAATCTGAAGATGGCTGCCAGAGGAGGGGCTTAGGTAGAGGGCAGTCATTGGCTGGGGGCAGTATGACCCAGAGACCAGTGATTGGTTATTAGGAGAAAAACAGTTCAGAAATGAAACCAAAACTGATTTTTTGTTTACCGAGGATTCCCAGCCTGACGACGCAGAATATTCATGAGCATGTGAATCCATGCCAGACCCATGCTGGAGAACAAAAGTTACAGGTAAGTAACTTGTTCTTTACTGGCTGGTGGGTTATCTCTGCTCGGAAATCACTGACCTCGTCGGCCAAGCACAGGTCTTCGTTGAATATGAGCAAGTCATCTAAAGACTCGTCACAGGCTCCACCGTTGTCAACATGAGCCATGTCAACGAGAACTTCATCCATCCATTCCATCGCCCCTTTGACGTTTTCCTGGTTGATGACTCTGTCTGCAAAGTCAAGTCTTCCTTCGAAGGCTGCAGCCCCGAAGGGTTCATTAACAACCATCACGTTTACCTCTACAACAGTCACGATTCCCAGGGTGTCTCTGCCTCCGAGACCTCCATCAGCGGTTCCAACGACAAACCCGTCGACGAAAGCACCTATTCCTGCTATGCAGGCTCCAGTTGTCGCCTCTTTCCCAAGGGGCTCTGATCTAGTGAGAGACATGCCTCAAGCTCTGGGATTCAGGCCAACCAAGGTTGTGCCACTCTTGAATCTGGCTCCTCTGGGATCCCCCAGAATGTCACCAGCCATCTACACCTGTTCTGAAGAGAACATGCTAGAAGGTTTTCATTCGGCTCAGGAAGGGCGCCAAGGAGAACCCAACCCCATTCTGCCTATGCCTTATCAGGGTTCACTGATGTTTGGGCCTTCGCAGCTGTTTGGCCCTCCAAGGGACTCAGGCCCGGTTCATGCTCCGGCTGTACCGGTTCATGGGCCAATAGACATGTCCTTTGACATCCTAACCACCCTTCACACTATGGTGTTTGAAATTCAGCAGTGACTGCCCACTGCTCTGGTGAAGAATCCTCTAAGGCCGCCTCTGCATCAGCCTACACCGCCTCATAAGGCCCCTCTTACCCCTCCGCCTGTGCCAGGGGCTCTGCCCCCTCACTGTGGTGGAGGAACCAGTTCAAACTGACACGGACACTAACACCAACGGAAGTCGATCTGCCCGCCAGGGCCTCTTCCCCCAGACGAAATTGGCTCTTTGCACTCCATCATCTCGAAAGCTGCCAAACTCTTCAACCTGGTGCCAGAGGAGAAGGAGGTTTTCCTTTTTGAACGGCGGGAGTCCTCCAAGAGTCCTCCAAGAAGACCATCATATCAGTCCCTTTGTTGGATGACACATGGGGCAATGGCTTGGCAATCATGAAGGCTCCTAATACCATGCCTTGTAAGTGTGACCGATTGGAGGATACGTACCTGGTTCCAGACACGGCCCCTAAGTGCCTCAGGTCTCAGCCTTCCCAGACTTGGTGGTATCGGCTGCTGCCAGACAGAGTCCCTCTAACCCCTCATTGTCACCCATGGTGCCTCCGGAACAGGAGGGCAAGAAGCTTGATGCTGCAGGAAGGTGCATCATCATTATCATCATCACCATAGCAGCTTCCACCATCAATGCCGCCAACGCCTTTGCCATCCTGTCAAGGTATGACCGGGAATTGTGGCACAAGCTGGGGCCCACCCTTGACTTACTCCATGACGATAAGACTGCCGAAGCCATGCCCTGTTCAGCAGGGGGAAGTAGCTTCCAACCACACCATCACTGTCGCTCTCGACATAGCAGTCTTTGGCTTCCACCAGATGGGGCAATGGTGTGGCCCTCTGATGCCAAGATTGGGTCAAATCCACACATTTTTGCACAGATGTGGAGACCAAAGTCATCGACATGCCGTCCGATTGTGACAACTTATTTGGTAAAGAAGTCGATGACCCTCTCCAGGCCATCAAGACTGACACGTAAACAGCATGCTCTCTGGGAACCCTGCAGCAGAGGAGGCCATCCTTACGTTCCCTCCAGATCTTCCAAGGGTTACACCACCCCCTATTGTCAGCTCTGCCGCTTCACCACCCGGGAGGCTTATAGGGGACGCTCCCAGGCCTACGGCAATGGTACCCATCATCGCTGTCGCCCCCCCCCCCATCCATGACACAGATGCTGGCATGCACCGGCCCAGGACCCACCCCACTACTTCTGCACCCCAGTGGGAGGCTGACTATCAAACTTTGGCGATCAGTGGCGTAAGATCTCCACAGACAAATGGGTGGTGAACATTTGTCAACAGGAGCATACTTTAGGATTTCAAGACCAGTGCCCCACCATTCCTCCTGTCACGCTATACGAGCAACACATGGCACACTGTTATAAGAGGTTCAAGCCATGCTATGCAAAGGGGCAATAGAACCAGTCCGTCAGCGCCTCCGGTGCTCCGGAGTGTACTGCATATACTTTCTGGTAAGGAAGAAGTCGGGAGGGTGGTGACCAATCCTAGTCTTGCGATGTCTCAACAAGTTCATAAAATCCCCAAAGTTCAGGATGGTCACGTTGCAGCATGCGCTCAACCAGTTGGAGGAAGGAGATTTTGTCAACTCTTGACTTGGATGCATTCATCGCAAACACCTGAAGATCCTGCGGGTTGTCATCCAGGGGCAACATTGCCAGTTCAAGGCCCTTCCCTTTGGAATCCAAGGGTGTTCACCAAATACTTGGCCCTGGTGGCAGTGCATCTGCGCCACAAGGGAATGCACGTCTACCCTTACCTAGACGATTGGGTCATCCGGTACCGCTACCACACACTGCCAACCCAGCACACAGTGGAGACCATCCAGCATCTCACTTCACTAGGATTCTCGATCAACTATCCAAAGTCCTGCGTAGTGCCATCTCCGAATGCACTGTTCCTGGGCGCCCGACTCAACACAGTCTCATTTCTGGCGACTCCCTCAGAAGAGAGGGTGAAGGCCTTCCTAGTTAAGGTCCAACAGCTGTCAACAGCATCCGTTGCTAAAGTCCAGTCCATCAACTGCCTGCTGGGGATGATGTCTTTTTGTATCCATCTGGTCCCCTTTTTTTTTTAAACATCTCTTTATTCATTTTATCACATGACCATTAACAGAAGAGAAAAAGTCCCCTAGCCCCCACCTGGCCTCCCCCTCCCCCCCAGGCAATTTTTGCCTCCTTTCCAGGGCTGCTCCCACTTGGGTGAGTTTGTTAAGCTTATTGCAGGTCTAGGATCTTGAGGCGTCGGGCATCAGATTACCCTATAATCATCTCTTAAAAAGGCCAGCGCCTCTCCCCAGTCCCCAGAAAATTTTGACAGATCCCCATTCATAGCATAGGTCACCCACTCAAGAGCTATTATGTCCCACAGCCTCCGCAGCCAGTCATGGAAGGTCGGTACATTAACACTCCTCCATCTCTGAGCAATTAGTGTTATAGCTGCACGTGTCAATATCACTCTTGCTCTCTCTCTGCTGCAAGGTTCTCCTGCTGTTCTGCCGACCTGCAGGCCAAGTAGCACCTGTTCCGGAGGTCTGCTCCCTCCTTTCCCAAGTGCCTGATCTTGCCCCTTCTGTACTTCCTCCCAGAATGGAGCGATTTTAGGACACCTCCACCAGATATGCTCAGCTGTTCCCCCGTGCCCACACCCTCTCCAACACTCTCCTGATATCTCCGGGTACATTCTGTGCAGAGTTTCCGGCGTGCAATGCCACCCATATATTATTTTATACCAGGCTTCCTGTGTTTGTGATGCCTTAGCCAGTTTATGGATTTTCCGCCACAGATTGAACCATTGCTCCATTTACATACCCCTCCCTATTACACGCTCCCACCTTTTCATAAAGGGCCAGCATTCATGGGGGGCAGACTCCTCCAGAATCTTATAAAGGTTACCAATCAGACCCTTGGTCCCATCATTTGTAAGTAAGAATTTCTCAAAGGCGGTGACCTCCCTAGTTAGCCGCTCGTTTATTTGGCGGATGTAACAGCCAGTGGCGCAACTGGGCATACCTAAGCCTTTCCCCTTCCCCGATCCCAAAGGCTTCTTTGCATTCTCTTAATGACAGGATCTTACCAGTCCGGAACATGTCTCGGATTCTTCTACACCCCCCCCTCCTCCCATTTCGTGAATGCTCCCTTCTCGTTTCCAGGGGTGAAGTCAGCGTTATTAAAAATCGGTGTAATAGGGGATTGGAAGGTCGTAATTCCCCTCCTCTTGTCCAGTCTGTCCCAGTTATTCGCCATTAAACTTGTGATGGAGCTTTCGTACATATGTTTAGGCTGAAGGTCCTTCCTCAGCCATACCACCTCCCCTAAGTCGTATTTAGTCATTGCCCTATCCATTCCCACCCATAATTGCCCCGCTCCTTCCCGTAACCACTCTCTAATAACCCGCAGTTGTGTTGCTTCATAATATTGTCTAAAGTTTGGAAGGGCTAAACCCCCCTCCCTCCTGGAAGCCTCTAACGGGCGTCTGCTGAGTCTCGCCCGTTTTCCGTCCCAAATGAATTCCTTCATCAGGGATTGAATCTCTCTGAAAAACGTCTCCGGGACCGCCTGCGGGATGGCTTGAAAATAGTAAAGCAAACTCGGCAGTGTGACCATTTCAATCGCAGCCATTTGCCCCAACCAGGAGATGTGTAAAGGCCGCCATTTCCGAAGTTCCTTTTTAATCCCTTCCAAAAGGGGGAGATAGTTTGCCGCATACCAACCCTTGAGCGTAGGGGTGATCGAACTCCCAGATACTTGATGCCCCCCCCGGAGGGGCCAAACAAATGGGGGTCCCGGTTGTAAGTCTAATACTCATCTCCCTCCCCAGGGACAGGCCCATTAGCTCTGATTTTCCCATGTTGATACGAAGGCCTGAGGCCTCCCCAAAGTCCTCAAGTCCTCAAGTACCTTCTTGCTGGCACCGATGGATTCAACTGGATTGATTACAGAGAGCAGCATGTCATCGACAAATGATGTGACCTTATGCTGCTTTCCCCCAAATGGAATACCCTGCACCCCCTCCTTGTCCTGTATCTGTTGCAGGCATGGCTCCAAGTATACAGCGTAGTGCAACGGGGACAGGGGACAGCCTTGTTTTGTACCCCTATTCAGTCTAATCAAGCGAGAAAGTCCCCCGTTCACCATGATCCGAGTTTTCGGATCGTGGTAATTAGCCTTCACCATTTTTAAGAAGTCACCTCCCAGCCGCATCCCCTCCATGGTGCGAAACAGATACAACCTCTCCATGCGGTCAAAGGCCTTCTCGGTGTCCAAAGAAAGTAGGACTGCGGGAGTCTTAGTTTTCTGCGTTCTTGCCACCAAGTGCGCTACTCGTCGTAGGTTATCTGCTGTCTGCCTACCCCGGATAAACCCAGATTGGTCCCGGTGGGTTAGCTCGGGGAGCAGTTCCTCCAGTCTGTTGGCCAAAATCTTTGTATAGATTTGTGCATCAATATTAATCAATGCAATCGGCCTATATGTTGACCTTTCCAATGGGTCCTTATGAGGTTTTAGGATCAGGTTCATTTTAGTCTTCTCGATAGAGGGGGTTATACGTCCGATAGCTTTGAACGTTTTAAATAATTGGGTCAAATACGGTGTAAGAAAACCAGCGAAAGTTTTGTAAAACGCTGCCGTATACCCATCGGGGCCCAGAGCTTTTCCAGAAGGGAGATTTGATATCGCCCGTCCCACCACCTCTTCGGTAATCTCCTGACATAAGACTTCTTGGGATTCCTCACTGATACTGCGTAAGTTAACTTTCCCCAGAAACTCTTCCTGGGATTGGGCCGTAGGATGCTGTGACGTGTAAAGTTTCTCATAGAAAGCTGCTAGGTGTTCCTACATGTCTTCATTACGCATTACGCGTTATCCTTTCTCCCGCCTCTGACCTAAGCGCCCCATCACCCTTTTTGCTGCCTCGCCCCTATGAAGGCGAGCCAGGAGGGTTTCCGTCATGTTCGCCTTTGCATAGAATTTCTGCCGTACAGACAGTAAAGCCCCTCCTGCTTTTTTAGTTCGGAGGATTCGGAGCTGCATCTCAGCACTCCTATACTCTCTCAGAGAGGCTCTATTCAGCATTATTTCTGCTCTTTGTCGAGCAATTTCTACTTCTCCCTCCAGCTGTCTCTCCAACTCTCCCATTTGCCTATCCTGGTTGGCCTTGGCTGCTATGAGCTCCCCTCTAATTATAGCTTTAAACGCATCCGATCTTTCACCCTCAGACGTACCCCCCCCTCTTGTTTTCTTCCATGAATTTATTCATTTTCCCTTCTACTTCCTCCCAGAGCACCGGATCTCTCATAAGGGCCGCCGGGTATTTCCAGTTCCAAATCCCCCTCCTCCTCTCCCCTAGCTCCAAATGCATAGTGATGATTTTATGATCTGCTATACCTAGGGGGCCTACATTTACTACTTCTACCCGTCCCAAAAGGGTCACTGACACCCAAATATAATCTATCCTAGATTGAGTCCCATGCACCCCCGAGAGGAACGTATATCCCGCCTCGTCCCCCTGTAATTCACGCCAGACATCCCTCAGGCCCAGCCCCATCATTCTATCCCGTATATCTGCCGAGACTGCTCTCACCAGATCCGTAACCCTCTTCCCGCATCTGTCCAAGCCATGTCCCAGGCTAAGTTGAAGTCTCCCATTGCGACCACTGGGCCCCTTGCTGTGTCACCACAGATATCGAGGAACTGTCTCAAAAAAATTTCCTGTCCTGTATTTGGAGCATATAGAACTGCGATTGTGCATACAGCCCCCAGACACGTGCCCCGCACTACAAGGTATCTGCCCCCCTTGTCCCGGACTATACACTCTTCCCTGAAATGCACTGAGTTTTTAAACGCCAAAGCCACCCCTGCCGTTTTTGTACTCGCTGAAGCCTGAAAAATTTGGTCAAAGCCCCTGAGCTACAGCCTCTTTTGGTCTTTGTGTAATAAATGTGTTTCCTCCAAGCCCAATAAATCCAGCCCTTCCTTCTTCGTAAACCTCTCCAACTTTTTCCTGCTTAGGGGGGAGTTAAGCCCCCTTACGTTCTGGGTTATCCACTTGAATTATCTAATTTATTCCTTAACCCAATGTGATCACCCAATCATAGGGCGACTTCTCGTGGAGCCTTTCTTCCTTTGGCCCACTATCCTCCTTGCCCATCCATAGACCTCTCGCACTACCCCTTTTGAACCCTAAACTGCCCTTCTTGGTCCTTGAAATGTGTCGTCCATGTCCCCCCCTTTGCCCACAACTCCCCCCTGGCCCTCCCCCACCCAATTGGGGTTTCCCCCCTCCCCTCATCCCCTCAGGGATCACCTCTTCCCTTACCAGCCCCAAGATGTTTGCTCCTTGTCACTCCTTGCCCTGATGATTGCTTCTGAGCCCTCCACCCCTTTGAGTCCATACCTTGTCTTCAGGGATTCGATCCGCTAGCTGTATCCCCCTCTCCGTTCTGCTTTTCTCCTCTCTCAGCCCTCTCAGGGGGGGCCCTCTCAGGGCCGGCTTCCTCCTTCTTTTCTCCCCTACCGTAGACCATTCCCAAGCCCTAGGTTTCTGCGAATGATCTGCTCCTTGTGATCTCTCCGACCTTCTCCTTGGCTCGTCCTGGTCTAGATCCAATTGCAGCAGGCTTGCCGCTTCTTGCAGAAAAGTTATCCTCTTTTGTACCCCCTGCCAATCAAAGAGGAGGCCGAAGGGGAAGGTCCATTTGTACTTAATCCCCTTAGCCCTAAGGAATGCCAGGATAGGGCTCATTTGTTGTCTCTTCACCAAGGTGCTACTGGCCAAGTCCTGAAATAGCTCTATTCTGTGGCCATCATGGCTTAGAGGTTCTCTCTGCCTGGCTGCTCTCAAAACTGCCTCTTTTTGTGCATACCTGGCGAAGGCTGCTAGTACGTCCCTTGCTCTGGCATTTGCTCCGCTGTTGATACGGCCCACCCTGTGAACTCTATCCAAGTCAACGGATTCCGTAGGGGATGCTTCAAATCCTTGTCCTGGACTGCTTCTGGTAGTCATTTCACCCGAATGATGACTCTCTGGGACCTATTCTCCAAATCCTCCATACTCGGCTCCCAGTTCCTTGTTGCTGTGTCCAGTCTTTCGATCACCTCGCCATTCTCCGTGACCTCCTTGCCCACTTCCTGCAGGCCCTTTTCAAGAATGTCCGTCCTCTCTCCTAATTGGCCCACCTCCTGCTTTATCTCAGCCATGGCTTGGCTAATGTCCGATCTGAGTAGTTGAATTTGATCTTGAAAGGTTTTGGCCAAGTTGTTCTGCAGGGTTAGCATCTCACCATGGAGGTCCTGACGCGACATCAGGGCCAGCTGAACATCCTCAGTTAGGGGGCTTGGACTCAGACTTTTCTCGTGAGCGTTAGCTTGTTCTTCACCCACCTCTCTCTGCTGCCACAATGTCGGCAGGGTACCCGGGATCTCCCCTTGCGGCAGACCCGCCTAGGTCTGCCTGCCTTTATTCTTCGAGGACATTATCAAATGGGAAATGTTGAACTGTCAAACACTTCCTTCTGTAACGGCGCAATGCCAGTATGAACCGCAATGGTCCCGGGGCAGTAGCTCCCACTTCCTTCTGTCTGGGACCCGTGCAGCGCCTTTGCCCTGTGCAGCGCCTTCGCCCACGCTCAGGTTCAATGGGGTCTCTGTGGGGGGAGGACAGTCCCCTCGCCTGCTGTCCCTTCCGTCATGCCTCAACACCGGGTCTAGCCCCCTGCCTTCGAATCCACCACTCCACGACCGTGGCCGGTCTCTTGCGAGCCCTTCCCTTCCAGTGATACGGCGCTTCGTTACGGGTGCTCCAATCCCTTGCGGTGTGGCGGAGGGGGAGTCAACTACTGCCACTTTCTCTCTTTTTCCATGTCACGCCTCTCCCGATGCCGCTCTGCCACCTTCTCCCCCAGCACCGACTCGAGGCTTGCTCCCTGCAGCCCCCGGTGTTGCACAGCTGTTCCAATGGGTCGGTCCGAATCCCTGGGGACCGGCTCCCTCTGCTCTCTTTCTTCCTCACTCGCGG
The DNA here is from genome assembly GCF_040938575.1 of Ambystoma mexicanum. NCBI lineage: Eukaryota > Metazoa > Chordata > Amphibia > Caudata > Ambystomatidae > Ambystoma > Ambystoma mexicanum. The sequence continues at coordinate 30,207,109 of NC_090937.1, read as the reverse complement.
TGAGCCGGGGGCCGTGTAACCAAGCAGCGTAAAATGGCGGGGGGAGCAATTTCCATGCTGTCTTCTGTCCTAGTGTCTCCCCCGTTCCTTCGCCCTTTTCGCCTACCTTAATGTGCCGGGGTGAAGTCGGATTTGTCCTCCCTGTTGCTCCGATTCCTCGTCTCCTTGTTCTCGATGAGTCCCTTGCCCTTGCTCCAAAGGGCTTTGGTTCAGCGCTGATCTCCTCTCCCTGTGACCACCGAGCGGGCCCACCTCTGTCCGGCAGCCTCGTCCGACACACCGCCAATCCTCCTGACAGCTCGGGGGGGGGGGTAATTTACCCGACCGCCCACGCCAACGGTCTCAGGTGTCCCTCTCTCTCCTTGCCGCGATCCGCCGGTCGTTTCCTCCCGTGGCTCCTTGAACAGCACGGCTTATTCCGACCCTTTGCTGCGCTGCGCCCCTCCTGAGGGCTCGGGGTGTGCTCGGCTTCCGCAGCTACTACGGCGTTCACGCCTGTTGTCCCCTGCCGGGGCTGCTGGTTCTGCCTCGAGGCTGCCGCTCTACCACTCTGTCTCTGTTTACTGGGCGAGGGGCTACCCCCTCTGCGGGTCGCGTTTTCACTGGGCAGACTCCACTGGTAAACTGCTCCTCCTACCCGTGCAGTCTCCTCCTTCCGATGCATTCAGCACGGTGGGTGCTACATTCCTCCCGGTCACCCGTATCCCGAGTCCAGCTTTCTCCTCCGCCTACGGCAGCAAACTCCACGCCTTCTCAGCAAGCTAAACGGGGTGGTGGGGCCTTTAAAAACTGCTGATGGGGTCGGGAGCGCCGTCGACACGTCTATCTCGTGTCGGTGGCCATCTTGAAGTCCATCTGGTCCCCTTTTGCAGGCTTCGGATGACACCCCTTCAAGACTTTCTGAATGCCAAGTGGCAGCACGTCACTGGCACATGGATCGCCAAGATTGCTCTCAATCTGGCATTCTGTCAAGCCCTCCAATGGTGGTCAGTTTGCCCACTCCTCTATCAGGTAGCTCCCTTTCAGATCCATCTGCACCAGGCTACAGTTATGACCAACGCCTTTCTGGAGGGTTGGGGAGCCCACACAGGACATTCTCGCGCCAGAGCCCTCTGGCTCCCAAAGGAAAAAGAGTTGCAGATAAACATCCTGGAACTGCTGGCAGCCTTCTAGGCCCTCAAGTCTTTCTTGCCTCAACTCCAGGGGAAGGTGGTGCGGGGTCTTCTCAGACAACACCACCACCATGCTCCCTCGCTGTCTCCCTGGAAGCCCAGTCTCTATGGCACTGGGCCATTCTTCAATACATGATGGCCGGCATCAAAAACACTAGTGCGAACCCTCTCAGCAGGGAGCTGCGGTCCTGTCACGAATGGGAGCTGGTGCACTGATTGCTTGAAACTGCTTCCTCAAAGGATTTTGAAACCTTTATTCCAAGGATCTTGTATTATAACTAGTGCAAAATTGTGGAACTTGTTATTTCATACCACAAGGAAATCACTTAGATATGCTATTCTAATTTTTTTTAATATAGTTTCAAACTGGTCGAAAAAATGTCAATTCAGAGTAAACTGTAATCTTTCTAAACCCGATCAAGGAGAAGCAAACTGGAAATTACCTACTAAAGAAGTATTTAAGTTTTAACTCACATTTATAATAATTGCTTATGTCATATTTTACTTTATGCTGTATTTTATTTCTGTTTGTCATATCTTTTATTATTCTTTGTGCTTTTATTAACAAATTGTAGTAAATTGTATAAAGTATGTTTCTTTTTTATATATTGTTGTATGTTGAAAAATCAAGTTTTTTGATTAAAACAACAATAAATAAAAACAAAAAAAAATGATGGGTGAGGGATGCAGTTTTTAGCTGGATTTTATTGTGGGTTGAGAGCCAATTGTTTTGACGCCTAATCTGAGATATATGGGTTCCTCTAGCTACTCCGAGGGCCGCTCCAAGTGCATTGTTTTGGAGGATTTGGATTCCTTGGGTAATCGATTTGTTGGCGCCAATGTAGAGGGCATTACAATAGTCTAGCCTGGAGAGGATGAGGGCTCTGGCCAGGATAATGCAGCTGTCATTGGAGAGAAAGGGTTTGTCAGTTCTAATAAGCTTACATGTGTAGGCGGTGGCAGAGGCCATGGAGTTCACTTGTTTGGTAAAGGAGAGAGTGGAGTCGAGGTAGAAGCCAAGGGTCTTTACCTCTGTGGCCACTTTAATGAGGTTACCATCAATTATGAAAGATGAGTAACCCTGACCTAGTTTTTTAGGTTGTAGGGGTACCCAGGATGATGAGCTCAGTTTTACCATTATTCAGGCATAGACCGTGGGTCGCCATCCATGCCTGGATGATAAGGTACACCTCATTCACCAAGGCCAAATCCTTAACGTAATCCCTAAAAAGAGGGAGAAGAATCTGAGTATCATCTGCATAGTTAGTATAGGTGATACCAAGATGGTACAGATCATCGAAAAAGGGCTTAGTGAATATATTGTATAGTGTGGGAGAGATGGCGGAGCCCTGGGGCACCCCACACGTGATAGGGATGGGATCCGCTGCTGCTGAGGGGGAGAAGACCCTCGTGGTTCTGTCACTTAAGAAAGACTCAATCCAGACTATGGCATCTTTGGAGAAGTGGATGGCTGAGTCTAGGTGGCTGCATAAAACCTTGTGGTCCACGAGGTCGAATGCAGCCGAAAGGTCGAGGAGGAGGAGAGCTGATTTCCCTTTGTCCCTTAGCTCATCGACTTGAGTCTTCAGGTCGATAAGGGCAGTCTCCTTTCCGTGTTGGGGCGGAAGCCTGATTGTCTAGCTCCTAACAGGTGGTGAAGCTCCAAATATTTTTGGATTTGGAGGTAAGAAACCTTGTCAGGTATTTTTAACAGAACGGCTACTGTCGTAATAGGACGGTGGCTGGTAGGTATGAGTGGATCTAGGGTTTGTTTTTTTAATAGTGGGCGCACCCATGATTGTTTGAGGTTAGTAGGGATGGTGCTGGATGCGAATGAGGCATTGATAAGTTTGGAGATGAAAGGGGCGAGTTATTTCGCTGCATCCTTTATAAACTGGACTGGGCAAAGGTCACCCTGGCAATTGGAGGGCTTAAGTGAGAGAATCACTTTTTCTACCACAAGAATTGAGGTTTTGGTGAAGTTGAAGCGGGCAGGAGAGGTGTCAGATATCATGTTCTTGAGGGGGAAGTCGGAGGTCGTATTATTAGGTGGTGATGGGGAGTTTAGGGATACTTTTTTTTGGCTATTCTATTTTGGAGGGTAGTTACTTTATTGGAAAGTGCCTGTTGAGTGTCTGAGGACCAGGTTTTGTCTTTGGTGCAAGTGTCAGGTGTAGGGTTGGGAGTCTACAATTCCTTAAGGATTGTGAATAATTCCTTCATACTAGAGTTAGCATGGGAGATACGGTTGTTGTAGGAATCACGTTTGGCCACACCGATTTCCTTTTTGTATTGGGATGAGATTTCAGTCAGTTCGATTCTATTAGCTTCTTAGGGGCGTGATCTCAAAGAGGTTTTGCAGTTCCTTTTTTTTGTCGTAACGTTTTTAGCTGTGGGGTGAACCACTTGTTCAGGTGGGTTTTGGGTTTACTAGGTCTGAGTTTAACTGGGGCAATGATATCAAACGAGGTTAGCATGATTTTATTATACTCCTTAACCAGCATTTCTGGATCTGAATTGTCTGCAAGCGAATTAAGGGTGGAGAGAATGGCGGGAATCATTTTGTCCACCATAATATTCTTTTTGTTCCTTGTTAGACAAGGTGGGGCAATGGAGGGTAACTAGGGGGAGTGGTCTAGTAGTCATGAGTGCAAAAGACAGGAGGAAGTGGTCCGTCCAGAGTTGCGGGGAGATGGAGGTGATATTAGCCTTGCAGTTGTAGTCGGCCACCCAATCTAGGGTTCTCCCTTTGTTATGAGTAGGTTCGCGAATTTTGGCAATGGACGTGGCATGATTATCCAATGGGTCATTGAAGCCCCGGTTGAAGTCACCTAATAGTTGTAATTGTGAGGTGGTTTTGAGATTATTGGAGAGTATAGTGTAGATATCATCTTCAAATGTCCCGATGGGGCCAGGGTGTCTGTAGATTAGATGAATAGCAAGGGTCTGGGAATTGACTAGTGGGGGTTTAGCTGTGAGGACTTTGCAGGATTGGGTGACTTGGGAGGGAGCGAGTCTGAGAGAGGCTAGATTTAAAGATAATGGCAATGCCTGCGCCTTATCTCTGTCCTGTCTTAGTATTGTGTAGCCGTCATGGGCTGTTAGCAAGAGCATGGGTCCTGCCGCATCGTGCAACCTTGACTCGGTAATAGCGAGAAAGTCCACGTTTTCTGCCAAAGCCAGGTCGGTAATCTCAGTGGCATGAGCGACCAGCGACCTAGCATTTATTAGAGCCCTTTTGATAATGTGGGTAAGGGGAGTTGTGGCGGATGTGGGGGTAGATACAGAGTCTACTTTCTTGGGTTGGTGGGCAAAATGGTGCTTGGCAGTAACATGGATAAATGGCCTATTGGGCGTGGTGTTAGCACTTTGGCTGAGGAGGAGGTTAGTTTTCAGGTTACCCAGAGGTAGAAATCTGGCAAGGGATTCAAAAAGTTTGGTTAATCTAGAACGGCGTCTGGTCTTCCTAGTGCCTATGTTGCACGGATTACTTGGGGGATGGGGGGGAAGGTTCAATGTGGAGGTGCTAGATTGTACAGTCTTGGATAGATTGTCTGTCGTCATATTGGTCAAACTTAAGGGAGCTCGAGGGTGGGCGGGGGGAGGCCTAGCAATGCACAGTAGGGTATTAAGAGTGAGTAGTGTGCCTAGGGCGCAGCAGTTGTGAACTGTGGTGAACATACTGGAATCAAAGATTTCAGTTGTTTCTCCGATAGGGAGGGCAAGTATAGTTGGGGGTTAAGCAAGGCTAATATAATAAGGTCCCCAGAATAGGCTAGTCCAACATTGGCAAATGTGGGAAAAAACAGTGGAGTAGACAAGGCTAAGCAATTGGTAATGGGCTAGTACATTTGACAGAGTAGGCAAGTCCAATATTCGCATAGATTAGTAAAAACAGTGGAATATCACAGGTAGTTTAGCTAGGAGGGAGGAGTGCTAAACATTGGAAACACGGTAGGCTAAGTGCAGTGTACACGTAATATCACAAATCATACGGGACACGGTATGTGGATGAGGAATCAGCAGGGTAATGAATACTAGCAATATGTTAGCAGGATATTGACATTACATGCTGCGGCTGAAGTTGAGTCGTTCATTAGTACAGTGGAGCAGATAAACAACGAAATACAGTTTTATAGGATGAAGTTTGGCAGGAGCAGATCGTATGGTGGGGCAAGGAGGGCCTAGGAGTGAGTTTGGACAATAGTGGAGCTGTTAATGTCCAGTAAATTGGGCTTGGATTGGTCAAGTTGCCCCGAAGTTCTCAATGAATCATAGGTGATAGAACAAGCTTGGCAAATATGAGTCACAGAGGCGCTTATTAGCGATGTACTTACAGCAGAGTAGTCGGGGGCCGCCTCAGCCGTCTGCGGCCAGTTGCGGACAGGCGCTGACAGGCAGGAAGCCTTTTCCAGTCAGCCTTCTGCAGGCATGCCGGCTAGTGCCTACCAGTGTTTCTGGGGCTTTTTAGTAGATGGTTTTGCCCAATGAGGGCTTGGCAGCTGATTGTAGATCGGGTTGCTATGCAACCTATGCATACAAAGGTGCGTCTGCCATTTTAGATGGGCCTGCATGTGGAAAATATGAAAAAGATGGCTGCTTTAAATCTCGATGCTCGGCAGGAGCATGGTATGGCGTTCTGTGATCGTGTGAGCGCCGGTCACCATCCTTAGGGCAAATAGAGAGTCAGGGGCATAGGCAGCAAGACATGCCTTACCCTGTGTGCTGTCCTGGTTGCAGCAGGCGCTGTATCCTCGTGCTGTTGGGGAAGGACAGGATGGGCTCCAGCCCTCTCCTCCTGGCAGAGGGACGTCTTCGAGTGGGTCCTGGACAGGCAGGAAGCCTTTGCGGTGGCCTTTATGGTGCCTGCGGCAAAAGATTTTGCTGCTGTGCCTGACTTCTCCACAGCTCCTCCCATACCTGCTCTCACTGGCCGAGGCTGGTCTTGCCCATACATCTATCAAGGTCCACCTGGTTGCCATATCCCAGTACACACTGGCTCCAGGCAAGTACTCACTGTGGTTGCACAGGCTGGTTAAGGAGTTCCTCCAAAGATCTTTTCAGAACATTCCCTCTGGTGAAAACTCCTGCCCCAGCGTGGGAAATGAACCGTAGTACTGTCTATACAGAGGGAGCCGTTTGAACCAATGCATCATGCCCCTTTGAAGTTTGTCGCAGAAGACTTCCTTCCTAGTGGCAATCACATTGGCCAGGTGGGTCAAGGTGATACATGCTCTCTCCTTTTGCCTCCGTATTTGTACTTCCATGCCGCTAAAGTGGTTCTGCAAACTCATCCTTCCTTCATGCCAAAGGTTCTGTCGGACTTTCATCTCAACGAGCCTTTGGTTCTTCCAGTATTCCTCACGAACCCTTCTTCGCCTGCTGAAAAGGCATGGCATTCGCTGGACCTTGCGTGTGCCCTGAAGTTCTATGTTGCACGCACGAAAGACTTTCGGAATATGCATATTGGACCTTCCGTTCGAGGGTAGCAACCTCTTTCACTCTACCACAGACGAGGAATTAGATCAAAAGAAGAACAGCTCCCAAACTGCAAAGTCTTTATCCTAACGAAGGCCACGCCCGAGGCGTATACCAAGTCGCATCAACGCTGCGACAGGGGGCGGTCGTTCGGTGGGTTCCGGGCCTTCCAGGAATAGAGGTCGAGACAACCTGACCGGTCGCCCAGTCAGCACCAGCGCAAACAGCAAAAAGGTGGGGAGGAGCAAGGGCTTCTTCCAGTCCCCCTCCTCAATAGCAACCTCAGAAGGAAAAGCATTACGCGTCCCTTCAGGTCCACGTGTCTCCAGTGGGGGACAGGCTTGCCTTCTATGCACAATTTTGGCACCAGAATTTTGCGGACCCCTGGATCCTCTCTGTAGTGTCCTCGGGGTACTCCCTACCGGTCCCTTCTCCTCCTCTTTCCTCCCCTTCCACAGATTGTGACGGCAACTCTGTTAGCAGAGATCCGGTTGCTCATCGAGAGCCAAGCCGTGGAAGAAGTCCCAGCCTCCCAGAGAGGTTTGGGCTTCAATTCCTGGATGTTCGCCATACAAAAAAACGGTATGCAGTAATAAAATCACAGCAAAAATGTCGCCTTTCCAAAAAATCCCGTGGTTTGACCCGGTAAAGGTGTAACCCATTATACCTTTATATGGATTGTGGCGGCAAAACCACAGCCTTTTTGGCGTGATTTTTTGTGTAAACAGCCATTTTTGCCATTAGACAAGGGAGACTGGATGTGCTCCCTGGATCTGAAGGACGCCTATCTACACGTCCCGATTTGGCAACCCCATCGCTCCTTCCTGCGCTTCAGGATCATGGGTTGCCATTTCCACTACAAGGTGCTACCCTTTCGCCTTAACTCAGCCCCAGAGTATTTACCAGACTCATGAATGCGGTGGCAGCCCTCCTCAGCGCCACCTTGTCTATCCGTACCTGTACGACTTGCTCGTCCGGGTGATAACTCATGAGGGGGTTACCCATACTCCCTCCGCACTTATGAACACGCTCTAAGACCTGGGGTTTACTATAAACCTCAAGAAGTCCCAGCTACAGCCCATGCAGAGCCTCACCTTACTGGGCCTCATCTGGGATACAAGCTCCAAGAGGGTCTTTCCCTCGGAGGACAAGATTATGGCTCTCAAGAGAGCCACTACCCAATTCCTTAACAGAGCGGTGACCTCGGCCTGGTGGTACCAACACTTGCTGGGTATCATGGAAGCGGTCTTCCTGGCCATGCCACACGCAAGACTCAGGATGAGGAGATTACAGCTGCGCTTCGCAGCCTCATGGACTCAGGAGAGGGGCTCCCAAGCGGAGCTTATCAGCATACCTCCTTCTCTCCACCGGACCTCACATGGTGCTCCAAGGACTGCAACCTACGGACCGGCAAGCCCTTCCATTAGCTTGCGCCGCAGGTTACCATCACTACGGACTCCTCTCTGGAAGGCTGGGGGGGGACACTCTGGACAGCCACACAGTCCACGGAGATTGGACCCAACAGGAGCGGGAATAACATATCAACTGGCTGGAGCTCAGGGCCATCTGGTTAGCCCTCAGAGCCTTCCTTCCTCTCATTGGCGGAAAGTCCATCCTGATCCAGACTGACAACTCCACCAGCATGTACTATTGCAACAAGCCGAGGGGGTACCAGGCCCCCTCCGCTGTGTAACCCTGTGATCAGCATGTGGGAATGGGCCCTGGAGAACATCTACCTCACGGCCATCCACCTCCGGGGGGAGGCCAACTTGGAAGCGGACAGACTCAGCAGACTGGGAGTGGACAGTAACAAATGGAAGTTGAACGACCAGGTACTGCCTGATGTCTTCAACAAATGGGGGTACCCTCAGGGGGATCTATTTGCCTCCTGGAAGAAAAGGAAGTGCCATCAGTTCACATCTTGGCAGGTACAGGGTCCCGGCTCCCTGGGAAATCCATTACCGATTCGGTGGGAGGACATGACTGCCTGTGCCTTTCCCCCCCCACTCCCCTGGTCCACAGGGTTATCCGCAGGATAAAGGAAGCTTGTCACCTCAGGATCATTCTGATTGCTCCATGGTGGCCGGCAAGACAATGGTTCTCTGAGCTGCTCAGACTCACGGACAGACCACCCATTCACCTTCTGCTGGGTCCAGCCCATCTCTTGTCCCAGTAGGGAGGCAGGGTCATCCACCCCGCACCACAGAAATTAGCCCTTGCAGCGTGGTTCCTTATCAGGTCACCCTCAGGCACCTGAACCTCTCTCAGGCTAACTTAGAGATCATTCCGGGGGCCAGGAGCAAGGTTACCAGGAGCCCATATACGAGTAAATGGACTAGGTTCTGTCATTGAGCAGACTCTAAGGAGATCGACCCCCTCACATGCACACTGGATGACGTATTCTACTTCTCTGCACTCCTCGCTCACTCAGACATACAGGTGGACACATGTGGCACCTATCCGGCAACCATATGGGCCTACAGAAATTCGGAGGAGGAAGTCTTCTCCTCCTCCAACCCGATAGTCAAGAAACATCTGACGGGCTTGTCCAGGCTCTACCCACCCATCAAGAGGCCACACTCTGTGTGTGACCTCAATGTGGTGTTGGGCACCTTGGCGCACAAACCCTCGGAGCCAGTGGCGTCTGCGAACATCAGGCTGGTCACCATTATGACAGCTTTGTTGGTGGGCCTCACCTCCGCTTGCAGAGTCAGCGAAATCTAGGCTCTGGTGGCCTCAGAACCCTATACCATTTCCACAGGGATAAGGTGGTCCATCTAAACAAGGAAATAGTCTTACCTACGTTTTTTGCTGACCTCAAGGACGAGGCTCAGAGAGGCTTGCACTGTCTGGATGTCAGACCGCTCTGAAATTTTATCTGGACAGAACCCAGGGCTTCTGAAAGTCAGACGCACTTTTTGTCACCTTCGGTGGATCCAGGCCCCATGTATCAGGCATCCAAGGCTTCTATTGTACCGTGGATGGTTGCGGCCATCAAGGAGGCCTAAGAGGGGCAGCACAAGCTACTGCCAGCTAACATGCATGCTCATGCTGTCAGAGCCAAGGCCATGGCCATCGCATTCCAGCGGCAAGTCCTGTGACAGGTCATAAGCAAGGAGGCCATCTGGGCCACCCCTTCGGCTTTCTGTAAGCATTACTGTTTGGACGCCAGTTCTAGGTCATACGTGGCCTTTGGACAAGCGGTTCTAAGGAATCTGTTTGCTTAAGGAGGGTCTCCTCTCCACCCTAGGTCTACATTCAGTTGTAATCGTCCATGCAGTATGGAGGAAAGGGGACGGGACATAAGAGTAATTACAAGTTACTCACTGTGGTGACTAAGTACTTGGTCCCCTTTCCTCCATACGTCCCACCATCCTCCTCCCTAATAAACAATGTTAAATATTGTCGACGCGTCAATGGGGACTGAGGTGTGGCGATGGTGTGCGGGGCCAGGGCAGCTCATACTCACAGGGCCGTACCCTCGCGTGCCTCTAAATTTAAAGGGCAAGGTTTTTTCTGGTGAAAAAGGTTCCGGAACGCCCAGGCAGTATGGAGGAAAGGGGACTACCTTAGCGTCCTTAGTCACTATTGGTGAGTAACTTGTAATTTTTACATGATTAAAATTGCCAGAAGCTGGGGGGTCTGAGTATGGTGTAAGGGAGCAAAATATCTATAATATTGCTGTATGATATGCTTAACAAGTGCAAAAATAAAGATACAACTGAGAGATTTAATAACAGGCCACTATCTGTGAAAGAATAGGAGAAACTGTGAGAAGTCAGTTGCAAGTCAGTAAACCCAGCTCAGCCTCTTCTCTCTAATACGATTCTGGTGAAAAATCTTTTCTGGCTGAATTTTATGTGTGACCTCTGCATCGCAAAGGCTTGGTAGTTATTGGTAAGAACCATCTTAATGCTGGATGTTTTAAAGTTTAGTGCTCATATAAAATGTATTTGTTTGGGCAATAATGGCAACTTTTTTTAAACATTGCAATAGACCATTCTGTAATTGGTGTACACTTTATAAAATGGTTAAAGAAGCACTCACCTTTCGTTGCTGGAGATTCTTTTGGAATGTTCGTTTGGTGGGTTAATGTGCCTGCTGCAGTGATTTATGTGAAAGCTGCCGCTAGAGCTCTGCAGCGGCTTCTTAACCCACATAGCTATTCCAAGGATTCACTGGCTTTAAACACTTAAAATAATTCTCAAAGGAATTATTTAGAGCTTCTTTTAAAATTAATAACATTTTCACAATGCACATCTTGTTCAAATCTTAGCGGCTTACCAGTCACTGGATCCAATTTTGTCAGAACCAGCTTAGATTTTCATCTTTTCCATGGCAAAAATGTGTGGTTTATAATTTAGTCCAATGTCATTTCAGCCTTACATAATTATTTATTTCACTAATGCAGATTGCTATTTAAAAAAAAAAAAGAATGTAGGTACACAAAAAAAGAGTTGCATGCATGATTTTTTATCTTCTCTTGCTATTCTACTACTATTTTAAAATCAATAAACGGGGCGTGTTATCAAGAGGGTCTTCAAGTTTGGTTTTTGCTTCAAAGGTGGCAACCCTATGAGAAGGCTCTGGTTGTGACCGCGATAGCGTATTCAAAGTAAACATGCAGTGCCAATTGCCAGGGTCTCCAAAGCGCCCTGGTGCTGCAGCGGCATTGCAGCTCATCCATGACCCTCCTGCAGTGTGTGTGCCCGCCACACATATTTCTTTAAAATGTAAAGCAGTTACCACTTCCAATACATTTTCAAACAAATGTAAAGGCATTGTGGAACTTTTGAAAAAACAGGAGGAGCGCCGCTCCTAACCTCTCCTTATCACTGCGACCACCACTGTAGACACGAGAACTGTGTTGTCCGCATAGAAGAGTAAAACTGTGCACCAGCCACAAATGACTACAGATTACCCAGATGTCCATGCCGACCTCTCGCAATGCTTATGCTGTCCCATAAAAAACAAGCATTGGCAATGCCAAAAGTTTGGGCTTCTGTGTAGGCATTGTGAAGGCACTTTCCAGGCACTGCCGCAGTGGTATTAACTGGCCATTGAGTAATAAGTAAGTAATTAAGTAGTAATACTACTAGCACTGATGCCATTACTAGTCATCATAAGTAGTAGTCATACAGTATCGGGTAATGATTATGCTACTTCTGATGTTGTACAAATACGGTTGCTACTACTAATCGTAATAACAGTATTTCTACTGGTAGTAACCCTTATACGACAACTAGGTTAGGTAGTAGTACTAAGACTACTAGTAACAGTCACACCTCTACCACTGTGAACAGTAATGCTACTGTTGGCAGCAGTAGAGGTTTTAAAGGTACTATATAATATGTTAGGGATCCCCAATGGGCAGCTGTAATTGGGGTCATAAAGATAAGAACCTAATGTTGTGGTCCACGCTGCTGGATGAATGAAATATAGAAAACTATTTAAATTATTCAACTGTTGCGTGTATCTAGACAGATATCGCGTTCAAAGGCATCCCATTATAGATGCAATCATAAAGTCAAATATCTGGAACTAAGGGTTTCATTTATTCAAATGCAATGTATATAAAAGAGTATTCTTTTCAATTCTGCACAAAGGAACACTTAGTAGATGAATATACAAATTCAGCAAAATTGTTTTCAATGAAAAAAATCAATCAAAAGTAAATTGCAATACACAAGATAAATATAGCAAATAAAACAGAATTGTGTAATACATCATAGATACCCTTGGTGTTCTTTGTCCAATCAACTAGTTTGTTAATTGTTGCAGGTCTAAATAATTCAATAATGTTGCTAACACCAATAGTCTTATCAGGATCAGTTCCTGCAACATCATAAATAGTACTACTGCTTGTTACTAACAGTGCTACAAGGTAGCATTAGTAATACTGGCAGTACTATTATTGCTGGTAGTGGTGGTATTACTGTTGGTAGAGGCACAGCGAATTCAGGAGCCTCTGAAGTGGTCCCTATGCGAATCGGAGTCCAAGGGGTGAGTTAACACACCTGTTTCTATCCCTTGTAAGGGTGCAGAAGGAAGAGACCGACACAGGGTGCATGATTGTTGGCATATACTTTTATTAATCAAAATAAAAGCGAAAACCTACTTCTCCCTAACTCTAAAATGGGTTTCCCTACCTCAACTAAAATACTAAAGAGTCGGTCAAGAGTCTACAGCCCTGTGTCAAAACCCTGCTTCTGTCCTTTAAACTTGTAACTAAACTAAAGGGTAGTTGATCTTCTTCGTCCAGAAGAATGGCTCCCTTCTTGTGGACAGTGGATCATAGTTCAAATTGTAGTTGGGACCTTTACCCGAGGGAATGCCTCCCTTCCCCAAGTCTCAATCCCTTTTGAGGCATCAAACAATGTTCCAGATTAATGTTCCAACTCAAACATCAGCATTCCTTATTGCACATAATTTCTTCACTATTGGATGACTCCCTTCCCCTGGCCTTTTCTCAGGCAGACGTTATAGTTCACAATACCAGGGGCAAAGACTCCCTTACTTTCCAACTCACAATGCCATGGATAAGGAATACCTTCTCCTGCCCGCTTTCAGGCTTGGTTTGCAGTTCCCAATGTCAGTGGATATGCCACTCTTCCCTTGGCCTCTTCTCAGGCTCCACAGTATGCTTCACAACCCACAGGCCCAGGTGGACTCTCTCCCTTCCCCTGGCTTCTTCTCTGGCTCCACAGTATACTTCACAACCCACAGGCCCAGGGGACTCTCTCCCTTCCTCTGGCCTTTTTTAATCTCTCAGGGTTTTGGGATATTTTTCCTCTCCCAAACGTTACCAACGTGGTTTACTCGCCTGCCAAGCATGATTAGCCCTGAATGAATATTTATCGTCAGGCTATGAGGTCTTTACCTTATATCGCACAGTTCACATAACACAAGGGAATATCTACTTCTGGCTTCCCTTTTCCCCCTCACGCTCTTGAGTATTTTCCCTTCTCCAAGTACTCTTCTGCCAAGTATGGTTGTTTTCTCTCAGTAGCTTTTTGCTGGGATCACCTTGCACCCTGCATCTTTCATTCGCCAAGATTTGGTTTCCCCCACTGGGATGAGGATGATATCTCCCCACTCTCTCAGGGTTCCCCAGCGCCTTCCCGGGCACCCTCCATGTACCTCTTTGCTTGACCTGCAGGGTTTCCAGTTTCCTGTGGGTCGCGTTGGCTTCCCTTTGGCTCTCGCAGTCGCTTCTTGTGCTGAAGCGGCTTTGCCACTCTGGTCTCTCACCAGATGTCGGGTGTCCTGCAGATCGCTCAGTTTCCTGCTCCCCTGAAACCGGACGTCGGGTCCTCAAGCCTTCAGGTAAGTCCTTCTTTATTCCTTCTTCGGATGCTGGTTGCCTGCCACACGTGTCCTGGGCTGCAGCGTCTTTCGTTGGCACTGCTCCACTGCCCTTGTGAGGGGCCAGTAATGCGAGCCGGACAACTGTTTGATGATTTATCAAAACATGCTATTTTATTCTCAAAATAAATGTAGTAAAAATGCCTCACTATTCCTACTCTGATGAGGATTTCCCAGCCTAACCGAAGCTAAGGGAAAACATTCTAACACAGGATATATGGCCCTCACACTAAGCAACAAATACACAAAGAAAATGTATATGGCAATACTACATAACATAAACAACATTCACAGTTTCTGAATAACCTTTCGATGTCCTGGGTGCATTCCCTTCCCCAGGATTCAAGGTCAACTCTGCTAATGTTCAACCAAGTCAAGAAATGTCTCAAATCAGTTATTGATGTTTCAAATTCAAGGTAAGGTTTGTTAACCAAAGTTACAATGATGGCAAATATCTTCTCCTTGCCTTGATGAGATATCCACTTTCCATTTCCACCAAATAGCACCAATGGTAAGAAATCCCCTACCACAATGATTGGTCACCACTTCATGAAGACTTGCCTCAGTTCAAAAGAAATGCAATATCCACAACTGTCAGTGATACAGTTCTTTGTTAACAGTTAGTATTTCCTTCATTACAGTTTTAGAATTCGCAATGGTATATTTGTCGGGATGATTTCACAGTGCTGCTGCTTCCACTTCAACAACTTCACTTGTACTTGATTCACCATGAGAACATTTGCCTTTGTCTCACAGTACTCAACTTTGTTTCGGCTACTACAATGTTGCATCTGCTGACACCCAGATATACCACCACAGCTTCAGTACTTTGGACTACTACTACTACTACTTCAGTGATTTGTACTTCTAGGTAGGCTTCAACAAGATATATTTTAAAGCACTTCAACACCTTCAAGTAGGCAAAGCACTCTTCCTCTGAATATCTCTTTTCAAAATGGGCAGCCTCTTTGCGTTTCTTGTCTGCCTGCCACAATAGCAACCTGGGTTTGCCTTTAAGACTCACTTCTCTCTGTTTTCCACAGTCCTTGGCTCTACAGATTGTGGCAACTTCAAAATAGTATTTCCAAGCAGCCAGTCTCCCTTCCCCAGCTTTACCTTCACCGTTCTGCCAGGTATCAGCCCAAGTAATTACCAAGAAGCCACTCTTATCTTCAGGTAACGCTTGCACACATATATCTTAGGCCAAATAAACTTTTAGTAACTTCACAGTAATATTTAGATTGGCTTTTGACTCGGAGAAAGGCTGGTTTCACTTTTAATATAGGGAGACTCTTGGCTTGGTCAGTGCTTGTTCTCTTCTTCAATAGTAGATACATTTTAGCTTCTTATATATGAAACGGTATGGCGCGTTAAAGTAAAGAACAGAGTTCAGTCTTTCTTTAGGAATCATAATTAGGCACACGCGACCACTTAAGGTAGTTTTCAAAGGTTAAAGACTTGTATTGCCATGTGAAAGTAAAGGATAACATTCTGTCTTTCTTTGGGAATCACAATTAGGCGCAAGCAACCACTCTTTGATATAGTTTTCACATGTCAAAGACTTCAACAATTGTTTTATCATGGTTAGGTATTCGGTAATGGTCTTCGCAACGTCCACTCCTTAATTAGTGACACGAGACCACTCCCTCAGGGGGATAAATTCTGTTAATGGTTTAACAATGGCTTTAAGCAACGTTTGCTCTTCATGCAAGTAAAACAACTTTCCTAATAAACGCGAGTGCTACTTTTCCATTGTTCATGTATTAAAACTTCAATGAGCAACTTCAACTCGCTTTAAATCAAAAAGCAAGTGAATAGGGAACTGGCTACTGTTGCCGGCAATGCCCGCACAAGTTACTAGAATTCCACGCTTCACTCATCCAGCTTGTTTAACAGTTGCTCTGCGGATCGCACCACTTCCACAACTTCTGCCACTACTTTTGCTGCTTCTGGCTTCTTAGGGACCATACCCTTCCTCTCTGTAGGTGTCCGCGGTCCAGCCATACGTTTAAGGAGCCCCTCTCACTCCTAAGACCTACGGCTTGACAACAGCTCCTCACCTCAGTCGCCAACACATTTGTTGCACAGTACCCATGGAAATCAGGCTCTCATGGGGAAAGATAGCCTCTCTGCATGCCTTCCGCTGCACAGCATCTGCACTTCAGAGTTTTGGGGAACAGGCCCCTCTCAGAACAAGCAGGTGAAATCTGCTGTCTCCACGTTCCGGCGTCCCTCCTTTTTCCCACTTCTGCTGGGTTTCTCAGATTTGTGCCGCCTTCTTTCTGCTGCTACTGCTACAACTCGCACTCCAGTCACAGTTCCAGCTCCTTCCAATTGCCAGCACCTTTTCTGCCTCCCAGGTTCCTTCACGTGAGGACTGTTAGGCTTAATTGCCTGACTACTGCAACTGCATGTTTTCAGCCCTCTTCCTCATCCTAGTACTCATGGGATTATATGACATGTAGTCCCCTTCAACAAAGTTAGTTCTTTTAAGTGTAGTTTTATTCCCCTTATAATCATTCAAAGATGGACACTTAGAATTTGTGGTTATAGAGGAAGACATGTGATTGAAGGCATTTTTGCCTGGTCCTTTCACTTTATACCTTTGGGAGTAATGAGGGTCTTTCTGTCATCAAGGTTTGCTCGGATTTAACTGAGCTTGTGCCCGGGCTCACAGATCTTATAGGAGGGTCAGGGACATTATAATGACAATATGCCATTAACTGTTTTGGCAACCCAGAGACGCACTTCCTTTCAGAGGACAAATACTGTGTCTCATCCCATGGGATCTCCTCACCACCCTGGGCCCTGTCTCCTCCCAGGTGATCCTCCTGCAGTACACCACCCCCAAGGTCAGGATCAGGAAGCGTCTGCCTTTCCCTTACCACATGGAAGGACACTTTAGGCAGGGTTTTGGTGAGAGATCCATAGGATTCTTCACACCCTGCTCGAAGCTCCTCCAGGGCCAGATTGACTCAGAAGGTTGTCTGTTCTTACTTTTTAACTTGTGATTTGCGCTGGCTTTTCCTTAGCGACTAGACTGCTTGCTGTAGTTGTTTCTGACTTTAATATTCAGGGCTCCGTGCTTCTCCCTCGTCTCAATATTATTATTGTGTTTCTCCAATGGGTGATACAGGTTCTCCTTGGTCCGAGTCCTTGAGTCTATGTCAAATATGTAGTCCCTATTCTTCCTGGTCTCAGTACTTCTCAGGAAGGAGTTTGGATTTCCTGTCTTACACACACATGCACACACGCACGCACATGGAAGTGTGGGATGCTGAAGTGGCCTGTGCATGATAGGAGGGTGCAGGAAGGTGTAATGGAGTATTGGAATGCTGTGTTTCCCTTGTACGGTCGTTCCTGTCTCTGGGGGGGGGGGGTCTTTCCCCTTGAGATACTCCCTCTGAGTACCACCCCTAGGGGTATTATCGGATAGAGGCCTCACCACTCTGGCCTCATGGGAAGGGGTCCACCTCGGGGAGAAGTGACGACATCCAAGGATTCGTCACACCCCTACCTCCAAAGGGATTAACAGGCATAAAGCTCTTACCCTACAGGTTACTTGCCTGACCCTGATTGATGGATCTCTGGTCAAGGATACCCCCACTCCCCTGGGCTTCCCCCTAAGGTGGTGGGATTGGGAAAGGATCTCCTAAGAACATTACTAATGCTGCAAAGGGCTGCTCCTGTTCCTTCCAGGGTTCAGCAGGGCGAGATAATGGCGCACCTTCAGAAATTTCGGGAGTTGGCCCAACGGGAGGTCAAGTATTTGTGGGATAGGTCTGCTCCTCTGAAGTATGGGGAGGGTCAAGCTCCGGGTAGGTGGCTCGCTAGGGCCACACGTTTGGATACGTCAGGAAGCAGAGTGACGGTAATCACGGATGGGGGGGATGAATCATATGGAAGATGAAGCGATACTTCGGGAGTTCCACACATTTTATACTCACCTGTATGCAACCCAGTTCTCTGCCTCGCAGTCGGACCTTGACGCATACCTTGACCAGGTGGGGCTGTTTTGGTGTTCGGAGGAGCAGAGGGAGTGGCTAAACAGACCAGTGTCATTGGGTGATGTGAAGGAGGCTATGAAGTTGTTGCCTAATGGGAAGTCCCCGGGCCCGGATGGATTTACTTCAGAGTTTTATAAGTGTTTTGCTGACAAATTAGCGCCTTATATACTGCGGGTGTACCAGGAGGCGGTGAGTGTGGGTAGGTTATCGGACTCTCTCAGGGAAGCTCTGGTAGTGGTACTATTGAAACCGGGAAAGCCCGAGGGGGAGTGTTCCTCCTACTGCCCGATCTCTTTCATCAATTTGGATAATAAGATCTTGGCCAAAATGTTGGCGTCTCGCCTCTCTCCGCTGATGTCCACGCTGGTTCGTGCGGATCAGGCGGGTTTTATCCCTGGGCGGTCGACATCGTTTGGCCTGCGGTGGATGTTTGGGTTGATAGCTGCCCTGCCGAGTGATGTCCCGGCGGCTGCAGTTTTGTTAGATGCCACTAACGCTTTTTATTCTATTGAATGGCCATTCTTATTTACGGTTCTGAGAAGGCTGGGTCTGGGTTAGTCCTTTCTGGCCTTGGTGTCACTGCTCTATGCGAAGCCAGTCGCAAGGGTGCGGGTCAATGGGCAGATGACCACACTAATCCCTCTTGAAAGGGGAACGCTCCAGGGGTGCCCCTTGTCCCCCTTATTGTTCGCTTTAGCAATAGAGCCTTGGGCTGAGAGAGTAAGGGAGTTCCATATCCATAGAGGGATTCAGCTACACACCCATAAAGTGGTAGTTTCGTTGTACGCAGATGACATGGTCTTGTTTTTGCGTCATTCCGTGGTTAACTTGGACCCGGTTATGTCAGATGTTCAGCAATTTGGGGAACTCTCGGGGTTAAGGGTGAATCCGGGAAAGCCGGTAATATTTCCATTGACGGATGGGCTGGTTCGCTTTCAGGATGTGTGGGGTTTTCAGTGGGATATGCTCAGTACTCTGTACTTGGGGATTACCTTGGGTAGGTCAGAGGGGGAGGTGTACCGTAGTAATTATGGGGCGATTCTGCAGCAGGCTAAGGCAGCAATGCACAGGTGGGCTTCGTTCCCGCTCAACTTGTTTGGTAGGGTCTCGGTGGTTAAGATGTCTATACTGCCCCGGTTTTTATACGTGTTTCTTAACGTGCCTATTCGAATACCTAAGAAGTTTTTCCAGGATCTCAAATCGGTAGTGTCTCGATTTCTTTGGGCTGGGAAGCAGGCGCGAGTGGGGTGGGACAAGCTCATTGCACCTGTTCACAGGGTGGGTTTGGCCTTGCCTGATTTTGAACTGTATTATCATGTGGCTCAGGCTAGTTATCTAAGATACTGGTATGGACTGGCAGCTGAACATAGGCATGTTGAGGTGGAGAGGTTGATTGCATCCCCGGCATTATTGAGATCGGTTACTCTGACAGCCCGAGCTCGCTCTGGGGCGGACCGGAATTTGGTGGAGTTAACGTGCAGGGTTTGGTCTCGGCTGGAGCATGTACCGAAGGGGGGGATACTCTACTCGCCGGAGCTTCCGGTTATATTCATTACTGGGGTGCCTGTGACGAGTGAAGTAAGCTATGATGAAGCGGCTGGGTCTCACTAAGTTTGCGGATCTGTTTCCGGATGGTAGATGCATTACTATCGAGCACTTGAAGGGTAAGGGGGCCTTGTCAGCGCTGGATGTATTTCTGTATTGTAGGCTTCGGGGGGTGCTGCGGGGGCTCTTTCCGGCCTTTCCCAAGCAGCCCCAGACAGCCGAACTACTAGATAGGGTAATTAGGGGGGGACTTGGATCGGAGGCTGCTCTCAGAACTCTATGCGACGGTGTCAGAGTGGAGGTCGCAGTCTGTGGTGTCACCGAGGGCTGAGTGGGAAAAGTTGCTAGGTAGGGAGATCTCGGAGGATGTATGGCTATTCTGCTGTGAAGGCACTAGAAAAGGGGCTATTCACTCTAATTTTAAAATTGTTCATTTTAAATTCCTGCACCAATATTATTATTCTCCGGCTCAGCTGCATCGATATTTTCCTCAAAGGTCAGCGGCTTGTATCAGGTGTGGGTATGAACCTGCTAATTTTCTTCATGTGGCATGGGAATGCACATCGCTGGCTCAATTCTGGGGAGGGGTGTTCGATGTGATAGAGCAGATTGCGGGTCAGCGATACACTCCGGATCCGGTGATGGGGTTGTTGGGTTACACCGCCCAGGTTCCGAAAGGGGTTCAAAAGTTAATAAGCCTTCTCCTGATCCTTGCCAAGCGTAGGGTCGCTATGGGGTGGGGCAAGAGTATTCCCCCGACGATAGATCAATGGTCTCAGGACATTATGTATTGCAATGATATGGAGCGGCGATGGGGTGCGATATTTGGGAGGGACTGAGGTGACACCAGAATGTGGGATGCGTACACGTCATATCTTCTGAATAGGGGTGGCGGGGAACCGGGCACCGCACCGTCACAGGGGTCCTCGAATTTATCACCGTCTGACTGAGGGGTCTGGCCCCCGCGAGCCTCGTATCACAATGGAGTGGCCCTGTTTTTTTTTTTTTATTATTTTGGAGGGGGATGGGGCGTTGCATTGACTTGGGATCTCCTCCAGATGTTGTGTGGTTTGGGAATCCGCCTCTGCGAGAGGTATGCCTGGTATGGCCGTATTGTGTGGTCTATCTCCTGGGTGCTTGGAGCCGACCTAAAATGTAGTGTACAGTTATGTCCCATAACAGGGGGGGGAATAGGGGGTAGGCGTTTGGTTTGTAGTTGCTGTTTATGTGATATGTTAATCTAGAATGGGCAGCAGAATATGGGACTTGGCCTTGCATTTCTGTGTGTAGACTTTTGGGTGCAAAGGTGCCCCCCTGAGGACTGTTAATGTTGGACATCCTTTGTGTCATATCCTGGGGTGCTTCGGACTTTTCGACCATAAAGCTCTTGGTGTGACGACTCTGGGGTGGGGGGCAGGGTTCGGGTGGCTGGGATTCGGGATTGTTATTGTTACTGTTGGAAAGTTGATATGCCAATAAACAAATAAAAAAAAAAACTTTACTAATGATGCTCTTCACTTCTAAAACATTTACAAACTGCCTGTGGGCTTTGCCACTTTTGTTAATACTACTTTAAAGACTCCTAGCCTCTTGCAAAGGGTTTTATTGGGACTTGAGATGGCGCTTGGTGCCCTTAGGGTCACGTCTAGCAAGGGAAGGACTTTTAAAGTGTAGAGCCTTATAATTATAAGGCTGTGTATTTTGTTTTTTGTTTTAACTCCTGTATGTTTACCTATTACTTTAACTGATCAAGCTGTGTTTCAAAGTAAAGTGTTGGTGCTCTGTAGTCAGTGTACCCCAAAAGTGAATGTCTATATGTTAGTGTATGTTTAGTGATTTACTTATCTGTGATTTTTATTTTTATGAGCAGAGTTGGCCGAGATCTACATCAATGTATATTTCTATACATTTTACCTAACTTGTGTTATTAAGAGTGGTCTGCATGTACTTAATTGTACCCTTCACCACTCACACTCTCCTAAGTCTTATGCCTTACTGCTTAGTCAAACCACCTTTATGGAGTTTGGCTAGACATTAGTGTCTTTCCCTGTTCACAAAAATAGGGTGGCCTCTCTGAATCTGTTGACAGGGCTGATTCTGAAAAGCCATCTTTACACTCCCTTTCTACATCAAACAAGGCATTGACTCCACACATGTCTTGGTAAACGAGCGTTCTGTAAGGTAGATTGAACCACTCAAACTGCCCTTAGAAGGTGTGCAGGAATTTCCCTTTAAATGAGTCAGAACAATGTTGTAAGAGAGGATATTTCCAAAATGGTGGCTGCATTTAAGCTAAATCTCCAAAAGATGGAAGAGTGTCCGTCACTCAATGAACGTGTGTTACAGCACCTCAGCACGACTCAAGATCAAGCTAAATCGCGGTTAGAGTCCCTGGAGCAGATTGTGGCTAACTTAGAATTTAAATTTTAACATCTCAAAAACAGTCCTTTATAAGGACTTGACACCAACAGCATTGTTGAAAAGACAAGCACTACAGCGAATCTCATCACACCTCAAATCAAATATCATTGGGTGTTCCGATTTGGGCTCCAGTTTAAAGTTTACTGGAAACCTGTTGTGGTGAAAGCCTCTGAGGAGGGGTGTTGTCTACTGGAGCTTCAATCTCATTCAAGGAAAGAGAAGTTGTAAACGCACAACAAGCTTCAAAACTGCCAATTTAGTTCTGGATCTGTGCCGAAGGCAGTTGAAAGGAAAACAAGAAAGATCCTCCCAGCCAGTGCTCAATCCACATGAAGATAAGGAGGCCTCTTTGGGAAATTGCTTTTTGTGGGACTCCTGCTCTAAAGATTGGCTGTGGACTCCCTAGACTCACTGGTCTACCTAATGATTGCAGATGTAGGTGAGAGACTCTTTGTGCTCTGTGGTTATTTTAGGCACTGTCTAACAGTGAGAGGTCCTACTCAAGAAGCCACATTGAAGTTGTTCATGTGTGGGGCGTCTCTTTACACTGTTTCGCAGAAATATGGTTACAGAATCATGTCATGCTCCAGATGGAGCATATGCATATTTTTTGAGTTGCAGGTGTTCTTGTGGCAGTTTGTAGGCACTAAGGGTTTTGACCGACTGAACTATGGTGTGAAACCTTTTACACAGGGTGTACCGGTTAGGTTTTACTCTTGAAGATGGACACTGAATTCTGAAAGGTGGTTCGGTCTGCAGATTATCACTATTCTTACTTGCTGTGCCTTGTGTTACGATTAACAAGTTTAGCTGCGGCTATGTACCAGGGGTCTGGAATCTTCGGCTCTCCAGATGTTTTGGACTATAACTTCTATCGGCCGTAGCCACTAGTCGATGTTGAGGGATCATGGGAGTCCTAGTCCACAACATCTGGAAATCCGAAGATTGCGTACCCCTGCTGCATACCATTATTTAGAAGTTATCATATGTGACTCTTTTTGTGCTTTGGTGGTTTGTTGGTGGTTGTGGGGGTAATCCAATTCGGTGGTGGGAGGGGTTCACAATCACTAATGCTCTGTTGTCTAAAAGGCCCACTGCTGAATTTGCCCTTGCAAAGGAAGAGAACTAATCTTCTGTCATGCTTTTGTGTCTCTTTTGCTACCTTTTGCAAATAGTGAGATTGCTCGTGCTTAACGTGGAGGGGTTGAATATTTGTGCTTAACCCCTAAAGCGACATCTCTCAAGCCACAGGCTTCAGAGATGTCATTAAGGAAAAATGCAAACTAAGACACCCAGGGAAAAGCATATTTGCCATATCTCCATCCTGTGGGAAGACCCTTTCTTCAGGGCAAGAACTCTAGAAATCGCCTGTCGAAAATGCATGTCAGTGGTTAGTACCTTGATTGTACTGAGGTGATAATTCTCTGTGCATCCAGCAACCTTCTAGAGCAACTTTCCCTTGTTAATAAGAAACATAAGTATGCACCTGACTTTTCAGAAGCAACTAAAAACTGAGCTCTTACTACAATAACTATTGCTAGCGCTTCAGCCCAGTAAAGAGAAGTTGATCAGTGCAGAATCGTTATTGGCCCTCATGTACAGGAAAAGGCCTCTAACAAAACAGCGTATAGACTTACCTGTTTCAGCTGAAAAATGCAATAATAGTGTCTAGTGAAGACAATATAAACTCATGAATAGTTGCAAAATAATAGGTCAATATACTAAAATGTTGCCAATAAAAAGGACGGTCATCAAAAAAAGGTCTCTAGTCTTTTTGCAAGGTAGAAAATGCTAAATCCCGAACTTCACGCCTAAATTCCAGTAACTTACCATACTGAAATAAACGGTGTCCAAATGTTTGGTGATGATCTTTTCTTCTCTTGCTGGGTGTTGGTGGTGGGTGCTAATTGTTTTAACATGGTGGCATGTATTTCTAGATTTTAACTATTGCCTATTTTTAGGATGCAAACAAAATGGGACAAGGCTTGGAAATGTGCTGCTTCCCGCATGGGCCAAGGGTGATCCCCGTGAATTCATCAGAGTTCATCGAGAGGTAAGAAGAATGTTCAATCATGGAGATAAAGCAGTCTCTATTAGATGCAAGCACTTATATTGGAATACAGACATGGTAGTACTGGATTTCAGCTGTTAAATACAGATAGAGTGATAAAAGCTACCTTAGTTGCAGGACGTTTTCCCATAATGACTGTGTTCTTATTCCATTTACTGCCCTATAGCTGCTGACTACCATCGCCTGAAATATGTTTCGCTTTGTTTGCCGGAACAGAAAAATGTTTTTAGGTACTTTTTTTTACGATAAACATCTAAGTGTTTATTCCTACTGTGACAGGGCCAGCATTGTGGCCCTGTCAAGGGAGGGGGGCGGAAGGGGCGGGATACAACACCCATGACCCATACCCATGGGTTCTTAGTGCGGGCAGACCCCCTCCACACCCCTCCTTACCTGCAACGACGTAGAAGACATCGGCAAGTCGCCGCAGCGCGGCACAGCATGCCAGAGAACAGCAGAGCAGAGGCGGCATTCCTGTCACGGGGTGCCGCCAAGCTTCACAAAACTGGCTGTGAACGTGGCTCCAGCTGAGAGTCAGCTGTAGCCCTTGAAAAGGAGATAACGAAATATATTAAAGTCTCCATGAGGCCTTACTCACTAAACCACCATGGATCTGGGCAATAATTAATTTCAAAAGCCTACAGACTTTATGAAGAATACAGTGTCCTGGTACCGCAGCAGGATTCATGTTGGAAAAGGGGTGGGACTTAGTAGCCCTTTTAAGCCCTTCTTTGCCCATCCCCTGTCACACCCCCTGGAGCCAGGTAAGTTATTGGTTAAGGTAAGTGGCCAATCCTGTGAGGGGGGTGGGGTGTTTAAGCCTGTGTGAATGTGCAAGTGTGGGTTAGTTGGGTGAGGACAGGAGGAGGTGGAGGACGTCCGAGAGACCAGAGACCAGTGAAGGCGAGAGCGTTTTGGAGTGAAGAGGATATTGTTACAGAGTGGGTCTGTAAAGTGTTTGTGTGAAAGAGGAGTGTGAGCAGGAGAGGTAAAATGGGAGTAGGAGTAGTAGAGTGGGGTACTGGTAGTGGCGCAGGTACTAGTGGTTGGGAGTAGAAGTAGTGGTTGGTGGAAGTAGCGAGCAAAGGAAATTAGTGGTGGAGTGGGAGTTAGTAGGAGAAGGGTCAGCAGGGCACCATATCCCTGGGTGAGCAGGGCATCATATCCCTGGGAGCAACATATCCCTGGGAGTGCCTGAGGGTTAAACAGGGGCTAGTACAGAAGGTTAGCAGGGCACCATATCCTAGAGAGGTTTGTAATAGTGAGAGTGGTGTGCAGAGCAACATATCCTTTTGTAATCTGGAAGGTGGTAGAGAGTGGTAGTAATAGTAGCGGAGTGGGGACAGTGAGTGGGAGAATAGAAGTAGCTATTGGTGCAGAATTGAAGAGGAGTTAGTATTAGAATAATAGTAAGAGTTAAAGAAATAGAGGGAGAGGAAGGAGGTAAAGGAATAACAGAAATAGGATAGTTGGGAGTAGAATCGTTAATGAGAACAGGAGTGGGAAAGGAAGTAAGATCGAAGGGTGGAGGTGAAAAGGCAGAGTGATGGATTGAAAGGGACGGTGACGTGGTGGGAGGAGATAAGTTTATGAGGTTAGATTAGTGAAGGGCCAGGAGTGAGAGGTTGTGCAAGGAGTGTATGTGACGATGGCTAAAAGAAGTCACCATTCCATATTTCCCCGCAACTAACCATTTATGGGAGAGGGAGAGTTAGAGGTTCTCTAGGGGGTCAGATAGCCAACGAGTTAGGGATAACACCTTTAGTTGTAGTGAGAAGAGACAGTAGTCTACTGTTCGGTAACCCTGAACTAACAGCCCGGTAGGGATGTCTGAGGTGGCGTCCCAAGCCTGGGGAAGTATACAGAGTAAAGAGACGGCCCTAGTGCCAATATTAAAACCCCCAAGAGATTGAAGAGAAGAATTAGCCATTCGGACAATTGAGATTTTAAATAAACACCCTTGAATTGATATTCAAGAGTCAGCATGGTTATTTGCGTTGGGCCATCCGGTCCTTCTAGAGGAAAATGTATGTTTTGTAGGCCTCTCAAAATCTGCTCGACTATTCGCAGAGTGGAATAGTTTTTATGAAGGTCGAATACCATTTGCATGGTACTTGGCCTTAATGGCGAATGTTATAAAATTCTGCGATGTTTTTAAACTTCTATTTGATATTTACTGCAGGCAAACTTTGTTTGCAGTAAATGTCAAATATGTCACTCCATGGCTGTCTTCTGGGTGACAGCAGTGCACCAAACATGAAGTGACCCTATGGTAACATGGACAATTTTGCAGAAAATGCTGGCAACCTTTTTGTCACGTCTCCATGGGTTGAATGCATTTCTCTTAGGTCGAGTTGGTAAACTAAGTTCCTAGACCTGCAAGTCTAGTGGTATTTTAAAGAATTTTCGAGGCCTGTAAGGTTTATATATAATGTACATTCATTTAATAATAGCTAACCAAAAAATGTTTCTATCTCATGGTTCATAGTGTCTTTTTAAATACGTATCTTTTGTAGTCTCTTTTAAAAGGTGTCTGCCTCCTAAAGTAGTTGTAGCATCAATGTCTTAGATAATCACCAATATGTATATACCTGATATTTAGGCTCAAATTCGCAAATAGTATCCAGTAGGCAATATTATTATTTTTGTCTTTAAATTGTATGATTTTAACAATGTTCTACTACAAAGCTGTGTCTGTGTTTAAGGTTTTTCTGAACATCTTTGTAATGGTCTCCTTATGAGAGTTAGTTATTAAGAGTGTAAATGTGGCATTGCAAATGCATGCCTCCTGTTTAAAATACGACTTGATTATGAGTTGGGATTGCATGAAATATGTCCTGCTTTGTAGACCTACTGCAGAAAGTAACCAATATCTACCTGATGTTCTAATTTTAACGTTCCCCCATTCAGGAAATATCCAGTGCGATCACCTGTCATAATTAGGTGGTAGTTAAAAAACAAGTGCAATTACCATCATACTCCTAATGAAGCCCTTTAATAAGCAAGCTGTGCTGTCTGCATAGCTGGATGTAGGATCTTTCTATTTGCTTATATGGACAGATTTGCCTTATAAATCCTAATGGATTAATAGCTGCCATAAATGTTTTCATTCGAGGAAACAGCTATAATCTGGGCCCCTCATATTATACAGTACATTTAGAGTCTGATTCACAAATAATCTAGCATCTAAAAAAAGTGCAGCATATACACTTCAGGGAGCGAAATTAAGATTTGATCACTAGGGGGGGCGCTGTTGGGCGCCGAGCAAGATGGCCGCCTGATACGTGTGCTCCGAGGCGGGCGGACCTCCAAATCCTGATTTAGGAGGTTTCCACGGATTACAGCCGGGCGCGGAGCACACGACTTTTCCCCCGCTGCTTCTGGGATCCTGGGGATCTGATCCCGCTTTGAATCGGAGCCGGGAAGTGCATCCCCGACTCCACGCTGCCCATCCCCCTTCCTGCGGCGCTCCTCCGCGCCTGAAATCCAGCCCCGGCGGAGGGTGGTCGTTCCCGCCGGGGGCCTGCTGCGCTCCTCCTCGCGCTCCTCCTCGCATTCGCCGGGCATCGGTGGGAGCTGGCGCGCCTCGACCTTCCTGGCGGCGGGGTCGTCGGAGTCCTGGGACCGTGACCCGCCGGCCAGGCCGCTGGTCCTGCTGAGTCGCTGCTCCCGGGTCCCTGGAGGGACGTCGGCCCAGCGGTGCGTCCACCCTGCCTGCATCCGCTGCCTGCCTGCGCTACATCGGGGCCTCCCTGCCGCCCCCGCGGCTCCGCAGCCCGTGGTGAAGACCCAGGGCCCCCTCTTCCCCCCGACAGCACACGCTGCGCTGCTGGAGCGGCGCGGCTCTCAGGTACGTGCTGCTGGGGAACTTCGCTCTTTGCTGGCCGCTCCTCCTTCCTGTGGTGACCCCGCGGAAGGCGCACAAACTCTCCCTGCATCTGTGCTCGGCTGGGGGGGCCGTGCTTTTATTCTCGCTGTTCCTGGCCTGCCTCTCCCCCCCCAGCCTGGTGAATCGCCGTGGGATCTCCTTTCTTCTCCTGTGGAATCCGGCGGGGGGGTTGTGGAGACCCTTCCCCCCCAGCTTGCACGCGCCTCGCTGCCGGAGCGCTGCGGCCTCCTGGGGTGCGCAGGGGGGGCTTCGTGGACTGTTGGGCCTGGATACCTGCCTCCCTGCCTTGTGACTCCGGGGTCGCCCCTCTCTGGTGGGACGTCCCTGCGGCGTTGTTGGAGGCCCACGGTCGGTGACGTCTGGATCCGCCTGGGGGGCCCTGACTCTCGTGGCTCCTTGTCTTGTGGCCCAGTGGCCCTCTCCCCCCGCTGGGAAGCCACTGGGCCCTCACTGCCCTCGCACGTCTGGAATCCCACGCCCTGAGCGACCCTACCGTTCACTGGGGGCTTGTTTCTCCTCGCCTCGCCGCCTTGAAGCTGCTGTCCCTACACCCGGATTGTTACTTGGCGAAAGGGTGCCGCTAACATCGCTGCTTCCTACCCTCCATCTTTAGGCACCCCCGCCCTCAAGGCCCCCTGCCGCCGCGTTCAGCGCCCTCCCAGTCGGGCTGTAGCCTTGCGGCCTACACTTCGGGACCGCTCCCCGCTCCCCTTTCGCTTACGCACCCTACCTGGAGTATCGGCTCTCGCGGCCTGGGATCTCCCCGTCTCCTACTAGGGGCTGCTAGCGATCCCCCCCCCTTCTTTACCCCACACTACCATCACCCTTGTCAAAATGACTAAGGGAGGCGCGAGGAAGCAAAGCTCCATTAACATGTTTGCGAGGGCGGCTGTGAGAGCTCCGGAGGACCCTACTGAGCAGCCACCTGTTGCGTCATCGTCCGCGGTGACACCTGAACCCCAAAACATGATGGACTTCATCAGGGAGGGCTTCACCGCCCTACACTCAAAACTGGATGACATGAACGGTACAATATCCTCGATCAAGGCCCACATGGAGAGGACTGATGGTCGCGTGTCTGAGGTCGAGACACGGGTCGGCTCTGCCGAGGAGGCATTGGGAGCACTGCGCTCTGAGTTTGTCGCTCTCTCCGGCCGAGTCCTCGAGGTGGAGAAGAAGAACGAAGACTTGGAATCCCGCTCGAGGCGCAATAACCTGCGTATAATTGGGGTCCCTGAGGACGAAGTCCATGAGCCAATGGAGGACTTTGTTGAGCACACGTTAATGACGCTTCTGGACTCACCCAAGCTCTCCCCTCATTTTGCTATCGAGCGTGCACACCGTGCCCTTTCCGCCAAACCCAAGCCTGGGGCTCCACCCCGCCCCATCATCGCTCGAGTCCTGAACTACCGGGACCGGGACACCCTACTCAGAGCCGCGAGGGTCAAGGGCGAGCTGCTACTGGGGGGAGCGAGAATTCATCTTTACCCCGACTACTCGACTACCGTCCAACGGGAACGTAAGACTTTCCAAGCTGTGAAGCGCAGGCTACGAGATCATTCCATCAAATATGCCATGCTCTACCCAGCTAAACTGCGCATAGAACATGCTAACCAGGTGTTCTTTTTCACGATCCCGGAGGAGGCTTCCAAATTTATGGATGAACACTTCCCAGGTTGACTTCCCCCTTCTATCTACAGTCTTGCAGCTTCCCCCTCTGGGCCGTTTGGGGGGCGGCCGGGCCCGGCCTTCCCCCTGTACTGATGCCGCATTGATCCTCTTTCCCGGATTCGACTTGTTCAAGATTCTCCTCTTATCTCAACTATGTGCTATACTGCTAAATGCAAAATGCCTTTCCTAAGTTGTATAAGTTATTGCAGTTGCACCTCGAGCTATACTGGTTCCGCTGCAGCCCGGAGCGCTGCGGTCAGCACGGCCTGCAGGCACCCAGGCGATGATGCCGCTAGTTTGGTTTTGGCTGAAGGGGTTTGGGATTGTCATTCCTCTGTTTGGGAGGGGGATGTGGGTGGGGGTGGGACATGTTAGGGGTGTTATTGTTAGAAAATTGGCACTGGCAGCAAAGGCGGACCGTGGCGCAGCACACACCCACTGGTCCTGGTCACCTTTTTCGACTCTACCACTACCACATCTATGGCTGAGGGGGACTTAACCTTTATGAGTTGGAATGTACGGGGGTTGGGGAATTATAGAAAGATGAGACAACTCCAGCTGCAGGCCGAGCGCCATGGGTCCAAGATCCTCTTTTTGCAGGAGACACACGCTAGATCAGCCCAATGCGTCCGATTTGCCAGGACCTGGGGCTCTCATAGATTCTTCACCGACTACTCGACTCAAAGTCGTGGGGTCATGACTCTCATTCATAAGAGTCTCCGGTTCACTCTCTTCTCCTCACACATTGACCCCCTGGGCAGGTATGTTCTGTTACACGCTACGCTTCAAGGGAGGGAGGTGGTCTTGTTGAATATTTATGGCCCCAATCTCGATGACCCGGAGTTCTACAGACAGATCACGTCTCTCCTAGATGGCTTCCCCCTTGTACCAATTCTCTGGGGGGGTGACTTCAATACTATCTTCGATGTAGCCCTTGATAGATCTGGGTCCAAGCCCCGTCATCTTTCCAGGGCAGCCTATGCTGCATTATCATCCCTGCCCCGGTTGGCCATGGTGGATGCATGGAGATTCTTCTACCCCGATTCCCGCATCTACTCATTCTATTCCTCAGTCCACGACTCATACTCCCGCATTGACGGCTGGGTGATCTCCAATGTCTTGGTCAAGGACGTGAAACAACTAATGATTTTACCCAGAACCTTGTCCGACCACTCTCCAGTGACCATCACCGTGAGTTGGGCCCCTGATCCTGGCCGGTCCCGCTGCTGGAGATTGAAACCCCTAGCCCTGCTCGATCCAGAGTTCCACTCCGAGCTCGAGGACTCAATCGTGGAGTTCTTTGAGCTGAACACGGGCTCGGTATCATCGCTTGCCACGCTGTGGGAATCTTTTAAGGCCTATGTCAGGGGGATTGCACTCTCCAAGGAAAACGGGGTTCTTAAGTCAATTCGGAGAGATATAGCCTTGAGTGAAGCTAGGTTGTCGTCACTGGAGGCTGCATGTTCACTCGATTCTACCACGGGTAACCTAGCTGCCATCGGGGAGGAGCTGGACACGTTTCGCTCCCTAGCCGACCGTGAACAGAAGTTTCTGGATAACCCAGGCATCGCATGGAAATACGGTGAGGGCGAACGCCCTGGCCGCTTCCTCGCGAGGTTGATCCGACACGAGACAGGTTCCCCACACATTCCCGGGATTGAGAGACCGGACGGCTCTTTGGCTGTCTCCTCCCGGGACGTCAACACGGAATTTTTCAACTTTTACGGGTCCCTATACTCCAACTCAGACGAGGTGTCAGTGGAGGAGATTGACTCTTTTCTCGACTCCCTTCCGTTGGCAACATTATCCCCTGAGGCCTCGGGCTCTCTCGACTCTCCGCTTACACAGGAGGAGCTCTCCGACGCTATCGATTCCCTATCCTCCGGGAAGGCTCCCGGGTCGGACGGTATCCCAGTTGAATTTTATAAGTCCTACACTTCTCCTTCCCCACTTGTTGGCAGTGTGGGAGGAGTCGGTGGAGACAGGCGTGTTCCCCCCCTCACTGCGTGAGGCCACGATCACTGTATTGTTAAAGGCTGGTAAACCCCCTTCACGTTGTGGTTCGTACCGCCCACTCTCCCTCATAAATTGCGACGCCAAAATATACGCAAAAGCCCTGGCCCTAAGGTTAGCTCCCATCCTTCCATCCATCATTCACCCCGATCAAGCGGGCTTTGTTCCGGGGCGGTCTACCTCCTTGAACCTGAGGCGTATATTCAACATAATTGACAGAATTAGCCCGGAGACTTCGGCTGTGGCGGCCACGTTGGATATGCAAAAGGCCTTCGATTCGGTATCATGGCAATTCCTCTGGCGGGTTCTCGAAAACTGTAAATTTGGTCCCTCCTTTCTCTCTTGGGTCAGGCTACTCTATTCGCTTCCTGTGGCTAGAGTCCGCACGGGCGACCACTGTTCTCCTCTCTTTGGGATCGCCAGGGGAACAAGGCAGGGGTGTCCATTTTCTCCCTTGGTTTTTGCGGTTGCCATGGAGCCGTTTGCGGACATGCTTCGTCACCGCCATGCTCACAGAGGCCTCCGTTCTGCCGGGAAGGCAGACATAGTTTCCCTATACGCGGACGACGCGTTGCTGTTCATCCGCTCCCCATCTCTTAACTTGTCTCCGGTCCTTGAGGATATCATCTACTTTGGTCGGGTCTCGGGCCTCAGGGTGAACTGCTCGAAATCCACCCTCTTCCCACTCACGGAGTGCACTCTTCCCCCTCCTGACACTCTGGGATTCACTTGGGCTCAATCTGCATTCACCTACCTGGGAGTAGAGGTGACGCGTCAACAGACACTGACCCTCGAAGAGAACTTTCGGAAGTACCTTTCACATCTGTCCGTTAAGGTTGCAGCCTGGGACAAGCTCCCGATTTCTCTTGCGGGCAGAATGGGTCTACTGAAAATGGTGGTGCTACCTCAGTTGCTCTACAGGTTTGCCAACGTACCCTTGTGGCCAGGCGCAGACTTTTTCCGAGACTTGACTCGCACAATTACCTCCTTCCTCTGGCACTCGGGGGCGGTTCGACTTAAATATGAGACCTTGTCCACCTCCATGGCTAGGGGGGGCTTCGGGGCTCCGGATTTTCTCAGATATTGGTTGGTATCTCAAATTCAATATGTCTCTTATTGGTTCGACACAACTGACCCCCCCCCCTCATGTCCGGCTCGAGAAGTTGGCGGTCTGTGACCGCGAAATCCGCTCCTTACTTATTCAACCCGCTCCTCAGGTACTGGACTCACAGAGTCCGGTCGCCTGCACATCCCTGGCATTGGCCAAAACATGGAAACAGCTCGGAATAACCCAGGCTTTCCACGGCAACCTTCCCCTCTGGAACTTCCTCCCGGGGGTTCCTCAGGTTGCACCATCTACCGTTCGTCGCTGGGCCGAGGCAGGCTACGAGCTGTTGCGGGACGTGTTTGACCAGGGCCATTCATTGAGTGGGCTGATCTCCCCCTACCCTTGAGAAGTGACCGGAGCGTCTGGCTTCAATACGCGTCTCTCCGAAGGACCCTTAAGCGCAACTATCAAACATTCCCTGCGATACCACCAGACGACCCGGCCATTGAGGAGCTCACTTCCCCTTCACCCATGAAAGGCAAAATCTCCAGGTTGTACTCCATGCTACAGTCCAGATCCTTTCCAGGATTTGCTAAACTTAGGGGGTCTTGGGAGGAAGACTTGGGGGTAGAGATATCGGACGATCGCTGGGCACATTTATGCAACCGCACTCACCGGGTGTCCTTTAACTCCCGATTTAAACTCATTCAGTTTAAAGTGTTGCACAGGTTCCACTACACCCCGGCCAGACTGCATCGCATGTCCAGCGGGCGTTCGTCTAGCTGCCCCCGCTGCGGGCATGTTGATGCGGACTACATCCACATGATCTGGTCCTGCCCCCGCCTCTCACAGTTTTGGGGTATGGTTTGTTCAACGGTTTCCGCTGTGCTCGATCACCCCATCGATCCTTCCCCTGCATTGTGCCTTTTTCACGACCTCCCGGGCCTTCCTCGAAACTCCAGGAAGCTGGCCGGCCTCTGCATGCTCTTAGCGGTTCGGTCCATCTTGCTCTGCTGGCTTCGCCCCTCTCCCCCCACGCATGCCCAATGGCTGAGGGCGGTCACTTGGGCCTCTGACACCGAGGAAACTTGGGCACACATGCAACCCACTCACTCCAGGCCTAGGGACGTCTGGCTTAGGTTCCGTTCCTACATGTCCGACTTCGTCACCTCTCCGGTGGCTTCCCCGCCTGCTCCTTCTCACTAGTCTGGCATATTCCCGGTGGATCCCCCACCACCCCCCCCTTCTCACTGGTCTGAGAGCTCCTCCCGTATCGTTTGGTTTAACTACTTTCCCTCATATGTGGATTGAATCTCTGTGCCCGTATCATATTGTATGTAATCTTTATGTGACCATATCATGAACTGTAATGCTAATCTATATTTGCTGGGCGCTGTTCGCCTGTTGTTATGCTGCCATGCTGCCTAATAATAAAAAGAAGTTTAAAAAAAAAAGATTTGATCACTAGGAGCTAAAAGCCACCCCAGGGTATCAGGCATCACCCAGTAGGTAGGAGCTACATTTGGGGTACTATGAAGCTAGTAAGTAGCGCACTGCAACTCATACAAACTCAAAGTTTTTGCCCATTATATACCATCCATTATTGTTTAAATATCCTATAACTATGTCCTTTATTCTCCTCAAAATACCCCCCAAACATATATAGTTCATATCATATATGTATGTTTGTATGGCACGATTTGGACTGAGGAATCCAAGGTAGCTCCTATTAGCTGTTGGTATCAAGCAATCAAGACTCTCTGATGCTACAAATAGGAGCTAAATAGCTCCCATCAATTTCAAACCCTAAACTTTATTCAGGTACCTAATGTTTTGTGGCATGCGAAGTTCACTGCATTAACAAAGGTGATCTGCACGTTTCTTGTGGGACCGTATGCCAGTACAAGTCATATGCTGTCTGGTCCACATGTTATGCCAAATAGTGTTATACTATGCCAAATCAACGCTGTATTAGTATCAAAGCTCCTAGGCTTGTTCCAGGAGTAGCATACAGCTTCCCCACTAGGGATATCCAGACCCTAGTATGCTGTAGAAAAGAAAATGAGGAAGAGGAAAATAGGAGGATGGGAAAGTGGGAAATAGATGCTACAAACAAAGGGAGGGATTCAGTGGGGAAAGAATATTTTGTGATAACATGGGTTCATGTCAGTCCTGTTACATGGACCGTAGTTCTGCATAAGAGATGAAGAGGTGTCGTCCTTCCGTGCTTTGATGAGTGGCAATTTTCTATGTCCGATTTGGCGAATTGTTAGTAAACAAGTTTTTTTTTTTTTTAAGTTTTTATTATTTTAGAAACAAATGAACAATACAAACCAAACTAGCAGCATTATTTGCGACAGACACATGAACATCAATTAATGCGTACTACTGCTCCCCCAATCCCTCCCCCTTCAAGAGCTTGTTTGCGTTTCTCATTCTGTATCTGCTGCATGCGGTATCACTTTCTTCTGAAGCTGCGGAATCCATTACTGTGCCAAACAGTCCTGTTACTAACACTCTCCATGCCATCAGGTTACCCACTTCTTCCTCCCCGCTCTTGCTACATGCCTCCTGCCATACTACCGTTTCAGCCTCCGCCCATTTTTGCAAATCCCGCCACCAAACCTCAACCCGTGGCTTGTGGCACTGCTTCCAGCCCATGGCAATCCTTCTTTTTGCAAGCACACATGCCAGGTCCCTCAGTTTCCCAACATGTTTAGTATTCCGTGGTCTGGGAAACCCTCCCAACAGGCAAGCCCAGGCCGTATCTATGTTGAGCGTGACCC
The DNA here is from genome assembly GCF_040938575.1 of Ambystoma mexicanum. NCBI lineage: Eukaryota > Metazoa > Chordata > Amphibia > Caudata > Ambystomatidae > Ambystoma > Ambystoma mexicanum. Next base: position 30,171,643 of record NC_090937.1, on the reverse strand, counting down.
CTTTATCCGCTAATTTTCGTGCCACTTCCCCCTAAAAACCTTCAATCACTGGGCAGGACCAGAACATATGTGTCATATCAGCGTCTTCTTTATCGCATTTTGGGCATGCTTGTCTTCCTGCATTTACAAACTTGGATATTCTCTTCAGGGTCATATAGGTTCTATGCGTTAAGTATAACTGTATTTGTTGCAATCTGGCGTTTCTGGACACTTTCTTGTGGTATCCCATAGCACGCTCACACATCCCATCGGTCATCTGTGCTCCCACCTCCGCTTCCCAGTCCAACCTCAAATGCGTCAAATCCTTCCCCACCCTGGTCATCACCATCTCATATAATCTAGAGATCTCGTGACCTCCTTCTGATGTGTCATATATTGTCCCCATAATGGCGTCTGGCTCCTCCGCCAGTACAGTCTCTGGCCAGGTTTTACGAATAATCTGGACTAGCCTAAGATACGTGACATATTGGCCTCTGTGCAAGCCTGCCTCTTCCCCCAGTTCTTCGAAATCCTTAATGGTCCCCTCTTGCCATACATCTCCCAATGTGACCAGCCCGACCGATTCCCAATAGGTCCTGATAATCATTCTTAGTTGGTTGTCTTCCCCTGCTAAGGCCACTAGCGGCACTTGTGGGGAACACGGGTACGGGTTCTCCCTCAGTCGGCATACTCTACGCCACATCTTCCACCCAAGCAACATCATACCCGGGCGTTCTTCCATTTCAGGTCTAGGCAACCAAATAATCTCCTTTAAGTAAAACGGAGTGCAGTCCTGTCCAAACAGCCTAAGTTCAGGAGTTACCTCATCAGAAAGCCATTTAGTTACATATTGCAACTGACCAGCCACATAATAGGCCTCAAAATTTGGCAGCTTAATGCCCCCTCTATCATAGAAGTTCTGCAGCTTCCATAGTGCCACTATTTCGAGTGCCATGCCATAGGAAGTCTCTGCACATGCTATTCAGTTTGACAAAAAACTTTGAGTATCAAGTATGGTATATTACTGAAGAAATGTAACAGCCTGGGCAGGACCACCATTTTGAGCATCGCCCCCCGTCCCATCATCGCCAGCGGTAACTTCTCCCAAAACCTCATACTTGTTCGGACTTTTCCCACAGCCACCTCGGTATTATGTAAGTGTTCCTTCTCTACCGTGTGATACACCTCTATTCCGAGGTAGCGGAAGGAATAAACCGCCCATGGTACAGATCACATTGGCAACCGCCCATGGTACAGACAACATTGGTTCCTCTGTAGCTTCCCAATGGGAACATGCTCGATTTTTGGGGGTTCACAGCTATGCCGGACAGTTCTGCATACCTTTCCATAACCTCTAGAATATATTGAAGATTTTCTTCCGGATATTTCAGATATAGTAGCAAATCATCAGCATACAAGGATATTAGATGTTTCTCTCCCCCTACCTCAATACCTATCATGTCATATTGTTGTCTGAGGTACACTGCCAGGGGCTCCAGGGCTAGAATGTATAACATCGGGGACCAGGGGCACCCTTGTCTGGTGCCCCTGCTAAGTTGCCATCTCTCAGATATCACCGATCCTGTGCGCACCCTGGCCAGTGGTTCACTATATAGCAATTTTGCCCACCTAACATAGCCCGGCCCCATCCCGTATTCCCTCAGGGCCTTCAACAACCATGGCCACCTCACTGAGTCAAAAGCTTTGACTGCGTCTAGGGACACAACCATCATTTCCCCCTCGCTCCTGTTCCCCTCTTCAATCACCCTGTGGAGTCGCCTATGGTTGTGGGTTATATTTCTGCTGGGGACATAACCTGTCTGGTCTAGGTGTATCAGTTTGCTAATAACTCTACGCAGCCTATTGGCTAGGACCGCCGTCAATATCTTGCTATCCTGGTTCAACATTGACAAAGTCCTATAGGAGCCGCAGCTATACCCTGGCTTGTTGGGCTTAGGAAGCGGCACAATTAACGCTTCTCTAAGCGATTCCGGCAGCCGACCCATCTCAAAAGACTCATTGAGCATCTCTAGCATAGGGGGGAGTACTTCCTCTCTATATGTTTTATAAAACTCGCTAGGGAATCCGTCCGCGCCCGGGGTCTTACAGGTGGGCAGCTGGTTCACCACCTCATCCAATTCCTCTAAGGTAATCGGTGTGTCCAGCTCCTCCCTTTCTTCAGCACTAATCCTAGGTAATTCATGTCTTTTAGAGTTTCTCTTATATCCTCTCGTTTGTCCCCTTTTCTGTCCTCATACAATGTCTCATACAATGTCCTGTAATAGTCTAAGAATGCCTCGTTGACTCCCTCTTGGGTGTCAACTACGTCCCCGTCTTCTCTAGTTATCGTCCTAATCGGGGGCCTGGTGGTTTCGCTCTTATATAACCACGCCAGCAAGCGGCCAGTTTTATCCCCACCTGCATGTTACCTCTCAACATACTTCTTATAATTAAGGTTGCAGAGCCTTTCCCAAAGCTCTGCACACCGCTGCTGTAGTTCGAGTACAAGTTCCGCATCCCCTCCTGCCCTGTTGCTTTCCTGTTCCAATTTCACTTCCGCTTTCTCTAATTCCGTTAGGACCCCACCATGTAGGCCTTTTTATTCAGCAATAGCAGCACCCCGCAACACCACCTTAAAGGCTTCCCAGAGCGTGCACGCTGAGTCCACACTACCTGTGTTTTCCTCAAAGTACTGTGTGATCGCATCCCTGATATCTTCCCTGAAGACCGGGTCCCGGAGCGCCTCTGCCTGGAGGCACCACGTCGGTATCCGCGCCCTGGGGCGGCAGTGCTGCCAGCTCAGAACCAGAGGCGAGTGGTCCGACAGGACCCTCGCTCTGTAGTCTATTTGGGTGGTCTCTATCACCACTTCCGGCGTGGCAAAAAAATAATCAAGTCTCGTATGCAGTTGTTGCGGGGCTGAGTAATGCGAGTACTGTGTTTCATTAGGGTGTTTCAGCCACCAAACATCTGCCAGCCCGAAGTCGTCCAGTAATGTCTGCAATACCCTGGCTGCTGGGGTGGGCCTATCAATCTTATCATTGGATCTATCTGCCTTGGGGTTGAGCACGCAGTTGAAATCCCCTCCCCAAATAACCGCTCCTCCCATACACGCGCCCAAATGAGTACACGGGGTTCTAAAATATGCCACAGTATTTTGGTTGGGGGCATATGTATTTATAATGCACACCTCTCTATCCTCCACCAAAGCCTTTAATATGACCAACCTCCCCTCCGTGTCCACCACCTCTTGTGTAATTTGGAGCGGAACGTGCGGTGCTACCCAGACCAGCACTCCCCTAGCGTAGGCAGAATACGGAGAGCCTACTACAGTACCTCTCCACTTCTTCCCCACCAGTTCCAGTTTTTGCCGGGTCAGATGTGTTTCCTGCAACAACGCAATATCAATCTTCTGTCTTTTCAAGTACATCATGACTTTGTTTCTCTTTAAGTAACTGTTGAGTCCCCTGACATTCCATGTTACGATCTTAAGGTCCCCCATAGCTCATGAGTGTCCTCTTCCCTTCCATGTAGCGAATCCCCTTCGCCCACGTGATACAGATATAGCTCTCCACCTTTACTTGTAGCCTCCTGTACAAGCTCAAAATACCCTTAACTATGTACACAACAACTTCCCAACTTTCCTCCCCACCCTCCTCCCCTCCCTTCCCCCACTCCACACACCCCAACTGTTGCCCAGCTCCGTTCACGGAACTCAGGCACCCCCACATCTAGTCCTGAAAGCACCAAACAATGCCCAGAGCCTAGTAGGGTGAAGTCGCCCTAATGGCCACTTAACTAAAAATACTGTGGGGTAGAGAGATCCGCTCTGCAAGGCTCCCATTAATTCAATAATAATTACAGTGCTCATAACATTTAGTGTAACAGTCTGACCTCCTCTGCTGAAGGTTGCAGAAATGACTATATTCAAGTCCCATGGATCCGTGCCGCGCCATCTTGTGGCATCCTCCTCGTGCATTACTTATCTCTTCCATGCTCTTTCTCCGTCCGAACTCCAGACTCCCTGGGACATCCCTGCGCATCGAGCCATCCCATAGCATCCTCTGGGGCCTCAAAAAACAAAGTTTTGTGTTTATGTATAACTTTCAGTTTTGCCGGATACAGCAACATGTATTTGTGGCCCGCCTCTCTTAGTCTCCGCTTTACCGTCCCAAAGTTCATGCGGCTACGCTGCACCGACAGGGTATAGTCCGGGTAAGCCGTGATGTTTGCCGCTCCTCCTATAATCGTTCCTCCCTTGCGGAAGTGTTCCAATATCCTCTCACGGTCCCGGTAATTAAGAATTTTGGCTATTACCGGCCTAGGCGTGTTTCCTGGCGGCGGCCTCCTTGTAAGAGCCCTATGTGCCCGCTCTACCGCAAATCCTTGAGATAGGGTACCTCCTGGTATCTCTTGCAGTAGCATGGACTCAATGAACTCTGTGGGATCGTGGCCCTCCAATCCCTCCGGCAGGCCCACGATGAAGATGTTGTTTCGTCGGGCGCGTCCTTCCGCCTCCTCCGCTCTGCCCTCCAAGTTGCCCACTCTCTGTATCAGGGCATGCAATTCGGCCTTATGGGAGGCACAATCCACGGTATTAGGGCTCACTTCCTTCTCAAGGGTCTCCGTACGCTCCGCCAAGGCCCTGATGTCCTGCCGGAGTAGATTAACTTCCTCCTGCACCTCTCCGACCTTAAGGTCCAGTGCCGTTTTCAGCTCAGTGATGGCTAGTTCGAGTTTGGCTTCCCAGGCCGCCTTTAAGTCTGAAATCGCAGCTAGGACTTCTTGGTTGGTGCCCGTTGCAGTCATGCTGCCTGCAGGCGACTTATCCTTGCTCTTGGCATTTTCTTGACCAGGGGACGACTTAGCAAAGTCGTCCATGGTGGGCTGCTTCGCCTTCTGCCTCATCGTTCTATTAGACATGACCCAGAGGACCTGTATTCTGCACAAGTGACAAATGCGCACCCAGTACGCCTCTTTCGCTCTATCACCGTGCGGCCTGCTCCTTCCTTTGTTCCGGACATTGGTCGGCCATTTTGTGTTGCTTTTGTTTCCGGCGCTTCTTGTCTTTTCTGCACAGAACTCTGCCGCCGTTCCTCCTACACCTTCCAAAAATTCACCAAGCATGGTCCACTCATTCACACACCGACATGTATATTTTCAGTAGTCATCGGCCCATCGTTGCGCACTTTTACGCCCGGATCATTTCAGGATCTCGGGAGCTCCTCCAGATCACGTCCTCCTACATGGCCCTCGTAGCCACGCCCCCTTGTTAGTAAACAAGTTAATGTTGTATGCATGAGTGCCTTGAGAACATGCTGCAGAAATCCTGAAAGTTTGGTGACATATTTGCCTGGGCATCGCTATACCCCAGGGAACTCGAGAATGTTAATTCTGGTAATGTCAAGCCCGTGTCAAGAGTGGGATTGTCAATAATAGGTTGTGTATAAAGGATAATATTGTTGGTAACAGAAGGTAAGGGAGTGCACTGGTCAAGCTAATACAATATAATTGAAAAAGCCATGGCATCTTGATATCAAACATTTTATGAAGAGTTTTTTTGGTTTCCTGTTATTCTAGCCTTTATTTCAGTTCACGGTGAGACAGTGTGGTGGCCTGCTAGTGATTAGGATAGCAATGTATATTAATAAATACCCATTTACTGTAAGAAAATAGCCTTCGTAGGGAGTTTCGGGTATATTTTCATTACACTGTGTGAAAGTTGGATGTATGACAAACAGGGGAGGTACGGAGGGAAGGGACATTTGCCTGTCCTCTTTTAGGTAGTGATAGTTGGGCATCTTTTTGTGTGAAAAGAGGAGTGGGTTTATAAACCTTAGTTACCTATTCCTCAAGAGGATTCTAAATTGAAAGCAGGACTCTCCACAAAGAAATTATAAAATGATGTTGCGTTTGAGAACAAAATTCTAGCTCGGATATCTAGTGTTAAGAACCCAGTTGCCCACACATTCATTGTAGTGCAGGGGTCTGCAGCCTTCAGCTCTCCAGATGTTGTGTACTACAACTCCCATGAACTCTCACCATTGCGTTTGTTGCATAGGGCTGATGGGAATTGTAGTCCTAAACATCTGATCATCTACTAGCATGCATTTTAAAGCATGGAGCACTAAGTGCATTGGTTACCCGTAAAATATATATTATATATATATGCATTTCAGAGGCTTGTGGAATCTGCTGAGAACACATGCTATGCATAGGCTGACATCTAGTGCTAGCTGCAGAGTATTAGTTTTCGTTTTCAAAACTCGAAAAGGGACATCGACAGGGCGTGCCAGTAATACTATCCTTAGTGTAACATCTACTGTACCCATGGTGCTTCACACTTCGCAGTCCCTCAGATTGATTTCTTCTGCCATCATAGTGGGACGCAGATCGAAGAGTTCCTTCTTGGCTGACACCATTATTTGGAAAAAGTTTAATTCTGGTATTTCTTTCTGTACTTTCGATATCCGTTTACTGCAAGATCTTCAGCAATGGCTTCAAGGACCAGTTTCAATCATCAACGACAGCAACACCTGTCTCGACGATCCTTTGTCTACAGCCTCTGAAGGCCCCACCGGGCCTCGGCCCTGCACAGTAGGGAGAGCAAGGGGAGGTTCATATTCTAGTCTTGTTAAAGCAACGTATATTCCCCTTTACTCCCATCTATTTCGCCAGGCTGCCATCCCCATACATCATGGAAAACACCCCTTTTAAATGTTGCCCTTCCTGTAGTAGGAAGTTCCTCTGGAAAGACTTGCACCGGGTGTGCAATCTTTGTCTCCCCAGGGATCACACCTAGGGACAGTGCAAATTTTGTAAACTGTTCAGGCCTAAAACCCTAAAGGACCGCAAGACCAAACGCTGGGCCCACCACACCATGCAGGCAGAGGCCGCCATGGACGTCGTGCGAGTCTCCAACAATGGCAGCATCGATGTCTTAACTGACAGCGAGGGCAATCAGGATCCATCGGATTCCCACGTGCGAGCCCCCAACATGCAGGCCGGCGTTTCTGCTACAGGGATGACATCCGGAGGCTCAAGCACTACCAAGTCTCATGACACCAAGCACTCCCCCTCCGCTCCTACAGATTTGGACAGCAACTCTGTTGGCGGAGATGTGGTCGCTTGTCGAGAGCCAGGCAGTGGAAGAAGTACCAGCCTCCCAGAGAGGATTAGGCTTCTATTCCAGGATTTTCGCCATACAAAAGAAAAACCAGGCTGGCCCAAGAGTTGTGTTGGCTCTCTCCACCATCAACATCTCCCTCCCTCTTAATAAAATCAAGATGGTTACGCCAGCACTCATTGCAGAGACAGTAGACAAGGGAGATTTGATGTGCTCCCTGGATCTGAAGGACGTCAATCCACACGTCCTGATTTGGCAGCCCATCGCTGCTTCCTACGCTTTAGGATCATGGGCTGTCATTTCCATTACAAGGTGCTACCCTTTGTCCTCAACTCAGCCCCCAGGGTATTTACCAGACTCATGATTGCAGTGGCAGCCCTCCTCAGGGCCACCATGTCTACCCGTACCTGGACGACTGGCTCGTCAGGGCGAGATCCCCGGAGGGGATTGGCAACACTTCCTCTGTGCTTATGAGTACACACAATGACCTGTGGTTTACCATCAACCTCAAGAAGTCTCAGCTGTAGCCAACGCAGTCTCTCGCCTTCCTGTGCCACATCTGGATACCGGTTCCGAGAAAGGTTTTCCCTCGGAGGACAAGATTATGGCCATCAAGAGAGCCTGTGCGCATTTCCTTACCAGACCAGTGACTTCGGCTTCGTGGTACCAGCACCTATGGGTATCATGGCAGCGGTCCTCTTGGCCGTGCCGCACATGAGGCTCCGGATGAGGAGAGTGCAGCTGTTCTTCGCAGCCTCATGGAATCAGGAGAAGGACTCCCAAGCGGAGCTGGTCAGAATACCGCCTTCTCCCCACTCAGACTTCAGTGGGGAGAAGGCGGATTGCAGTCCTTGGTGGTCCAAGGACTGCAATCTTCTGGACAGGCATGCCATCCCGGCAGCCGGCTCCGCAGGTTACCATTACAACGGACTCCTCCCTAGAGGGCTAGAGAGCAACATTTTCCATGGAGTCTGGACCCAGCAGGAGCAGGAGTCGCATATCAACTGGCTGGAGCTCGGCACCATTTGGCTAGCCCTCAGGTCTTCCATCCGCTCATCGAGGGCAGGACTGTCCAGATCCAGACCGACAACTCCACTAGCATGTACTATATCAACAAGCAGGGGGGTACCAGGTCCCCTCCGCAGTGGGAATGTGCCCTGGAAAACATCTACCTCAGGGCCGTCTACCTCCAGGGCTGTCCACCTCACAGGGGAGGCCAACTTGGAAGCGGACAGACTCCGCAGGATGGGAGCGGACAGTTACGAGTGGCAATTGAACGACCAGATGCTGCAGGTGGTTTTCAACGCATGGGGCCATCCTCAGGTGGATCTTTTTGCCTCCTGGAAGAACAGGAAGTGCCATCAGTTTGTCTCTTGGCAGGGACAAGGCCCCGGCTCCCTCGGCGACGCCATGCAGATTCAATGGGAGGGCATGACGGCCTACGCTTTTCTACCCACACCCCTGATCTCCTGGGTACTCCCCAAGATAAAGGAAGCTTGTCACCTCAGCATCATAGTGATAGTGCCTTGGTGGCCGGCGAGACCGTGGTTCTCCGATTTGCTCAGCTTCTCGGACTGAGCACCCATTCATCTTCTGCTGGGTCCAGCACCTCTCCTGTCCTAGCAGGGGGCAGGGTTCTCCACCACGCTCCTCAGAAATTAGCCCTCACAACGTGGTTCCTGAGCAGATCACCCTCAAGCACCAGAGCTCAGGCTAATCTGGAGATCATCCAGGGCGTTATGAGCAAGGCCACTAGGAGCCAATACAGGAGTAAATGGAGCAGGTTCTGTCACTGGGAAGATTCTAAGGAGATCAGCCTCCTGACGGGCACACTGGACGATGTGCTCTCTTTCTTGGCACACCATGCCCACTCACGCATACAGGTGGACATATGTTGCGCCTATTTGGCAGCCATTGGGGCCTACAGAAATTCAGAGAAGGAGGTCTTCTCCTCTTCCAACCCGATAGTCAAGAAACTTCTGGCGGGCTTGTCCAGGCTTTAACCGCCCATCAAGAAGCCACACCCTGAGTGGGACCTCAATGTGGTGTTGGGCGCCTTGGCGCACAAACCTTTCGAGCCAATGGCGTCCGAGGACATCAAGCTGGTCACCATCATTACAGATCTGCTAGTAGGACTCACCTCTGCTGGCATAGTTAGTGAGATCCAGGCTCTGGCGGCTTCAGAACTCTATACCACTTTTCACAGGGATAAGGTCTTGCGGACTCACCCGACGTTCCTACCTAAGGTACCCTCTGCATTCCATCTAAATGAGGAAATCGTCCTACTTAAATTTTTCGCTGACCCCAAGGACGAGGCTCAGACAGTCTTGGACTGTCTAGATGTCAGACGCGCTCTGAAATTCTATCTGGATAAGACCAAGCGCTTCTGCAAGTCAAACGCACTCTGTCAGCTTTGGGGACTCCAGACCCGGTATCAGGCATCCAAGGCCTCCATCGCAAGGTGGATGGTTGCAGCCATCAAGAAGGCCTATGCACAGCCATGATGTCGGGGCCAAGGCCACGGCCATCGCATTCTTTTGGCAGGTTCCGTGGCAGGTCATAAGCAGGGCATCTACCTGGGCCACCCCTCCAGCTGTCTGTAAGCATTACTGTTTGGATGCCGGCTCGAACGCAGACGCAGCCTTCGGACAGGTGGTTCTGAGGAACCTGTTTGAGGGTCTTCACTCCACCCTGGGGCTACATTCAGTTGTAATTGCCCATACTGTATGGAGGAAAGGGGATGGGACATAAGAGTAATTAAAAGTTACACACTCTTGTGACTAACGTACTATTAGTCCTTTTCCTCCATACATCCCACCATCCTCCCCCCTAATAATACTGGTCTCATTAGGCAATGATAAATATTGTCGGCCGTCAATGCGGAATGAGGAGTGGTGCTGGTGGGCGGAGTCAGGGTAGCGCATGCTCCCAGGGCCGCACCCCCATGCGCCTCTAAATTTAAAGGGGAAGAAGGTTTTTCTGGTGAAAAAGGTTCGGTCTCCCGTCCTTAGGAAGGGACGCCCATACAGTATGGAGGAAAGGGGACTAAGGACTAAAAGTTAGTCACTAGGGTGAGTAACTTGTAATTTCCCCATCAAGGGTATGACCTGACGGACATCCTGGCTATTGAACACAACATGCCCTTCAATCAGGCCATAGCTGACCCTTTGGCTTCCATCTGGCGGACCCCATGCACTTTTCCCCTTCGAGAACCAATGTCACAGGGAAGTACAGGCCGGCAAGAGGGGATCCCTCCTTACTCTCAACACACCCTTACCCGGAAGGGCCTTTTAGATCAGGCTGCCACTATATCCTCCAGGCCCACGGCATCCATGTTGAATCTCCCTACAGTCAGGGAAGGGAAAAGGATTGACGCTTTGGCCAAAACGGTGTTTACCTCCGGCAGCATGGCTCTTAACGCCACAAACTTAGCTTGCAGTATCGCAAAGTTTTCTTACGGTTTGTGGCATTAGAGCATGCAGCAGAATACGTCCCGGAAGGTCATATGAATGACGTATTTATACAGCTGTTGGAGGATGTGATGGAAACTGCCAAGCAGTCATTGCAAACAGACCTTGATATTGCTGACTGTGTTGGTTGCTCCATGGGGTCGGCAGTAGCTATGAGAAGGCAGGCATATTTGAAAACTTCCGGCTTCTTCCCCAATGTACAAAACCGCCTTCTTGACATGCTTTTTGAGGGGGAGATACTTTTCGGACAGAAGTCGGATGACTCTTTGGAGAAATTCAAGTAGTCTAAAATTGCTGGTCATCATAAATGTCTATCGAAACGCACCATCCTTATACAAGGGTCTCAACCCAACCTCTTACTCTTTGATAGGCTCCTTTCTCACCTTATCAACTTTCCTTGTTCCTCTTCACAGGCTCTCTTGCCACCTGCCTCTACGACCGCCCAGGCTTTCTTGCCAACTATGCCCACACTGGCTGCCTTGCCTCCTATGTACCTCACCACCTAGCTCACAACTCACCCTTGTCGCTCTCAACTGGACAGGCTCCCTTGGCTACTCGAACTACACTGACAACCTTGTCAACCTCTTCCCTGTGCCCTGGCCACCCACTGCCACTGCATCTGTAGCTCCCTTGCCTCCTCTGCCTCCAGCTCTCCGGCACTCTTGCCGCTTGCAGGGGGATCTCTGTCCCCTGCATCCCCCCCACATAAATCCTTAAATCCTTTAAAAAGTGGTAACCTGCTCCATGTGGCCACACTAAACTCTTGTTCTGCCGCCAAGCACTCCACTGACATTTGCCACTCTTTGTAACTTGTGGACCTTGATGTTCTTGCTCTTACTGAGACTTGGTTTAAGGACAGCTCTGTTTTGACACACTCCTCCCTGTACGTTACAAGATCCTCTCCATGCTCAGGCCCAACAGGCCAGGAGGTGGAGTAGCCTTGATCTTTCTTGAGTGGATCTGTCTCCACTATTCTCACTCAGGTCTACTCCTCCTTTGAAACCCTGATCTGCAGGCTATCTCTCTATCACCTGTAGCCTCTTTTACTCTGGCTACCTTCTATCGCCCGCCTTGCCAGTCCACCCTCTTCCTCTCGGAATGGGCTGACCTAGCCTCTTCTCGCCTCTCCTCCTCCCTCTCCCCCCCAACTACTGCGGCTGGGGGATCTTAACATCCATCTTGACTCTCCTGACTCTCCAGGACCTTTCTGACACCTGTGTGACTCCCTTTCTCTTTCCATTCCACCCTCCGGTCCAATGCACACTGCTGGCCATACCTTGGATGCTCTCATTTCCACAGAGACCCCACTCTCTACTCCTCTCACTACGTCACTCTCATGGACTGATTTCTCTTTTCGCCCTTTAAGCTCTCTTCTCCCTTGGCAATAGCACACCCTACACCACCTCCTGCTTTCAAGGTCCACCTGACCCATGAAATGAGTGTCAGTGGCTGCCTTTGCCTCCACCTACTCTCCCCCCTCTACTCCTGCAGCTGACTCCCACCCTGATACAGCCCTCTCCAACTTTCAATGTTCCATCTCCAACATTCTTGACATCCTTGCCCCTGTCAAGAGGGTCCGACTGAAGTTTTCCAAAAAGTGCAACGGTTGGTTTGACTCCGATTTGGCTGCCCTTAAACGCAAGTGCAGAGCAGCGGAACGGAAATGGGGATCATAAGGTGCACTCTCTGACAAATTGCCTGCCGCCTTCTTCATAGGCAATATAGACTCTACATCTGCTCCAAGAAAAGAGTATACATTCAAGCCTGCATCTCTGGTATCGAACAACACGGCCGCCCTTTCAAAGTATGCAAGGAACTGGCCAACCCTACTGTAGCCGCATACTCTACTACACCTACCCAGGCCCTTTGCTCAGCCGTGGCCACACATTTCACCACCAAAAAACAGGACATGCTATCCTCTCTCTCCTTTACCCACCTCGTCCCTTGCACCAAGCCCTCTCAGGTGGAACTCAAACCCTTTCTCTCCTCTAACACTCTTTCTACTTATGGTGTCGCCTAGGGATATAACCTTTCCCCCTGGTTCTTCAATATATACATGGCCCCCTTGGCCCACAAGAGCTCCACCTTTACTTCTAACTTTCCATGTTATGCGGATGACACGCAGCTCTTTCAGGCTACCCACGGCCTTCTCCTCCTCCTCTCTCATCCCTGATTGTCTATCCGCAATTCAGTCTTGGTGTGCTGCTAATGATCTCTACCTGAATTCCAGTAAGACGGAGATCGTACTCATTAGGAGCCCTGATCCTGCCTTCCCACTTTCTCACTGGGCTGCCTCCTCGCCTACCAATAAGGCAATAAATCTTGGGGTCATCTTCGACTCCACTCTCCTCCTCGTCTCACATCTCCGATACCTCCAAAAAGTCCAACTGCACTTCATCAGAGGTATTCTTCTCACTTTTTCCCAGCGGCTCATCACCTCTAGAGCCCTGGTTCTCTCTAGGGTGGACTATGTCAACAGTCTCTTTCTCAATCTTCCTACTTCTAACTCTCCGTCCTCTACAACTCATCCAGAACAGAACCGCAAGACTTATCCTTGGCCTCAAGCCAAGGGGCCGCATCTCTCCGGCGCTGGAATCCTTCCGCTGGCTCCCTGTAGCTGCGAGGATCAAGTTTAAGATCCTCTGCATAATCCACAAGACCTTCTGGGGCTGGTGCCTGCACTATCTACAGTGCTCTTTTCCTAAATACTGTCCCTCTAGAGTCCTCCGTTCGTCCTCCAACTATCTACGGATGAGCCGCTTTCACAAACAGAGGGTAGATATTTATCCTCTGCAGGTGCCTCCCTCTGGAACAGCCTTCCTGCCTCTCTCCGTCGTGAGAGTTAAGTTCCAGAAACTCCTCAAGAGCTTCATTTTCTCTTCCTCCTTCTCTCTCCCTCTCCCCTGCTAACCTCCTTTCTTTTCTCTGCAACCTCCTTCTTTTCCCTAACCATGTTCAGTTTTGTTGACTGGTTGCCTGGTTCACCTCCAGAGCCTACAGGTCCCAGGCTCCCCGGCCAGGCTTTTTCGCACTTGCCCCTGGGCCGCTGCACTTTGTTCAGCATTACTGCACTTTCAGTTTACGCCCCATGAGCGGGGAAACCTCTCTGCACTTGACCCAGAGCCCTGCTGGACCGACACATTTTGTTCTCCCCTCCCCATACCTTTGTCTGTACGTATGCTTTACCTAAATGTACTAGCACCAGTTAGATGTTCTGTCCTGTCACCCCCCCAAACCTTTTCTCACCGTAACCCCCTCCCCCCCCAAGCTTAGTCGCAGCCGTAATACTTCATGCACTTGCATTAGGATAAATGTCATCAGGCCTAGTATTCTACTTTCTCTGTTTAGAACATTCAGAATCTTCAAGGCCTAAGAATTACTGTACTCCCTTGTTCCCTTGTTCCCTTCTCGCCTTGAAGCAGTTTGAAGCACTTCACCTGTGTATACGCGCTATATAAATAAAGATTAAATACATCATCACGAATGAGCACAAGTTCCTAAAAAAGTTGCCGTTACTACCCAAGAGTGCTCCCTCTGCCTTGGTACTCATTGAACTTAATGTTGCTCCTGTGGTTGCCCAGTTCAAGCTTAGACCAGTTTTATTTTGGCTAAAGCTGTGGAAACACGAGGGTGTCAGAACTCTTCTTACCAAGCAGGAAGAGATCTCAAGGTCAATACTAGGCAGTTGAACTCGTAGTGTAGGAGACAAGTTCTTCCCACCAATGTACCGCTCTGAACGCAAAAAATGACATACAGAGGAATCTATTAATTGGAAGAGAGGACACAGCGTGGGACACCATAGGCTGCAAGAAAAAAGAATCTCATTAAACACCCAGAACTGAATACCCTGTACAGATGAGGACGGATCACACAATGGAATTGCTGACCTGTGTGTGTATTCTGAGTAAAGGGCGATGGTAAGACGCGAAACTTCGGCATGTCCCCTCTTCTTGATCGCAAGGTGGTCTCACCTGTAACTATAAACCCTGGGATTCTTAGGAGAGCCTAAGGAGTTAGGTCATATAGAGAATCAAGGTGTATATATGCAGCTTACCATAGCACGAGATCCTGAGAGGCACGAAGAAGAAAGAGTCAGTATCTCTCTGTGAGCAAATTCCCAATCAATCCAAGAGAACTGTCCCGACGGCACGAGGACGCCTATGTATCAGGAGAGGAGTTCCTGGATGTCTTTGTCCAACGTAATCCACCTGTCCCGAGGGCACAAGCAAGGAGGTCTATGCAGCAAGAGTGATATTCCAGAATGTGTCTAATCCAGGATAATCCACCTCTCCCGTAGCACGAGGACGCCTAGCAGTTCTGTGAGGAGAGATGAAGGCAGTCTCTGGTCTGCGTTCGTTAATAGGAGACAGAAGGTGGAATAATGTCAAGGGCCATCGTGTGGCAAGGAAGTCCAAGAGAAAAACGGGTCGGCAGTGGGCGAGCAAAACCGGGGGACAAGGAGAAAACAATAGCAATCCGAGTTGCCAACAAACAGTAGCGAGGTACAGGACATGAGGCGAGGAGTTACGAGGGGCGTAGTCTGAGTCGTAACCATAGAATCAATAACAAGGCAAAGGGTTAGGAAAAACAAGGTCAAAGGACAGGTGTTGGGTCAGTAATCAAAGTATCAGTAGTCACCAGAGTAAAACACTGGGCACACTGTAGAATCAGAAGCATCAGGGAAGCGAATGGGTGTAGCTTAAGTTCCCTTAGTCACCTGAATGTGCAGTCCGCGGTTCCCTGGACGGAACGCGTGACGTTGTGTATGCAGAGGTTGCCAACGCTTTCATGGCAACCTCCAACACTCCAGAAACAGCGAGCCTCGTCCGAGAAGCGTCTTCTGCTTCAGCATGCGGGACCGTGGGGCACAGGATTTTAGGTGCAGACAGGTGCAGCGAGTATCTTGACCACTGGGAGACATGTTCACTGGTGTTGTAGAAGACTCTGAAACACATGCAATGCGTGACTTGGGTGTTCTCACACACAGAGTGCTGACAGTGGGGCTGGAAAACTCTTGGTTAGCACTGAGTCACCTCATGTCATTAGATGGCAGGAAATCTATAGCCTGGATACGCCATACAAATAAATCTCTCTATGACGTGTGGGAAGGAAATCTGTGGATTAATCCCGAAATCCAGCCCGCGGGCACCAAGAAAAGAAATACAGACGCATTGGCCAATGGTGCCCAAGTTGAACTGATGAATGAGGCTATGAAACTTAAAATGGGCAGTTTACCTCGAGTTCACTTCTTTTGGTTCCAAATCATACTATATCTGGCCCTCCTTCAAAAGGTCCCTATACATACGCTTAAGAATAGTTATTCTACGAGTTGCCGTTTTTACACAATCATGGAACGCAGATAACACAGACCAATGTCTGATGTGTGGGAAGACCAAAGAAATTGTCCTACCTTTTATGTTATAATGCTGTAAATCTAAGCACTTAAGGCAAATGTATCTGAGACCAGTCTTATAGAAGGCCAGTGTCAGTACTCAAGTTACCAATGTGTGGGTACAGCGTATCATTGGACCATAAGGAAGAACCTGCTGTCGAAAATCATGCAGCTGGCCAGCCCAGTGTGGGCCTCCTCAAAGAGGGCAACCTTTCCAGTGAAACACTGCCCTTTCCGTTTGACTATACAGACAGGACTGAGGTTCAGATGAAAGAGCATAAAACACCACCAGGTACTCACCAGGCTGTAAGGAAAACCAAGAACCAGTTTTAGTGACTGAGTATAATGAAAAGTAAATTGAACAGAGTGACATGCACTAACCTGAATCGTCCTGGGAATGAGCTTAAAAGTAAGGAACTGGGTGGTGGTAAAAAAAAATCCTAGCTTGGTTGAAAATGCCTAGCGTTTAAAGACCAGTGCATACTGTTGAGCAAGGGGCCGGTAGATTCCACAAGGCCTGTGCAGTCTGGGCCAGAGTAAACAAACCCAATGAGGGCAATCCTGGAGGCAATCCAAGTAACAGAAGAAGGGTCCGGTAAAACAAGATATCAGTACGGTACCAAAAACGTGATCCAAAGAAAGTCGAGTAGACACAAAGCAGGGGTCAGCAACAGTAGACAAGACATAGCAAAAATACAGGAAAGGAACCAAGGAGATCTTACTGAGATCAGAAATGCCAGCGCTATAGATGCTCACTACTTTATATTTCCATATCACGGAGTGATGTATAGACGTGCATCGCGTATTGGTTGTGCGCTCTGTAGCTATGGTAACAGGGTAGGTGCTCGGAAATCGACAGGCGATGTTCGGGGTAAACACACAGCGTTGATATAAGCACCATGTCAACCGCCAGGAGTGCAGGGTGAATTGTGAGGGATGGCACCTCTTATATGGTAAGCGAGTGCTTCGGTCACAAACCGTGACAGCGGGATCAGGGACACCAAAGCGGCAATGATATTGCTGCGGCAGAGCTTAGATACTTTTGTGGTGTTTGGGTGCACACGCTACATACATAGGACTTGACTTCTAAGGAAGAAGTCGCTGAGCCCAGGGCTCACTTGAGCACTTTGACTTTTAAATGCCTACATGGTTGTAGCTAGGGTTTCTGTTTGTGTTACCAACTTCATCTCAAGGCTCCAACTACAGAATGATCGTATATAAATCGGTAAATTGTCAGTTGAGGTTGTAAGCAGGGCTCTCCTCATTGTTCCCATTTATTGATGACTTCTCTATACTTTCCTTTGTAATAATATACTTATGAAGTGTGTATATTGTTTGTATCAACTGCGTACCACCCTAGAACTGTTCATATATTTATGTATCAAATGTGTATTATTCCTTTTATTTTTAATGTGTTTTGTTTAACTTGAAGGCGCAAAGCCGAATAAAAGTTTGTTGACTCACTGACTGACTGACAACTCGCTTAAATTTATGTTGCGTTGAAATTGCCAATACAGTATGGAGAAAAGGGGAGCGGACATAGGAGTAAAAAAAGTTCTGCAGCATGGGGTCTGGCATGAATTCCCATGCTCACGAATGTTCCCTGTCAGGCTGGGAATCGTCAGTAAAAGAAAAAACAGTTTCATTTATCTATAAAACTGTATTTCTCCTCTAAACCAATCACTGCCCTCTGGGTCATACTGCCCCCATCGAATGACAGTCCTCTCCCCAAGCCCCGCCTCTGGCAGCCATCTTCAGATTTTTACCGCACACTTCAGTGTTGGGAGTCCTCGAGTTGCTCTCAAAGCTATTTGTATGTTTTTTTTTCCATGTTTTTTTTTTTACGGAAACGTTCCATTTCTGTTTCCACCAGAGCCTGTGTGCTCTTTCCTCATCGGCCGGCAATGGGGACCTCTTGTCGGTGAAGTTTTGAGCCCCTCAAGGGTGAAGATTAGTCAAAGTTTTTGGAAGGCCATCTTGCGCCCTCCGACCATGACGCAGAAGAAAAAGGAGGGAAGGACTCTCTTCAGACACTGCACCAAATGCAGGCTAAAGAACGTTTTTGTGGAGGACAAACATCTACAATGTGTTTACTGCCTGCACCCGGACCACAACGAGGTGGGGTGTGAGATATGCCTGGGCATCTCAAAGAAGATAGGCATAGCAGGTTGACGGCATGGCTCAATTCGAACAAGGCCTCTGCCCTGTGCTCCGAGAAGGGTCATGCCTCGCCCAGGACCGGCCTGTTCAAAAAATGGTCTCCCTCTGGGAAGAGATCAAAGTCCTTTGCGGTCGCCCTATCCCTGGGGGTTCCAAGATAAGGCCAAGATCTGCAAGTCCGATTCCATGGGTTCACCACTGATGCGGTTCTCAGGTTGGATAGGCTGTGATCACTATCTCCGTCCGCCTCCGTAGCCAGTCTGCCATCGAGCGACTCTTCAGAGGGAAGTCGTCCAACCCAGCCAAGTTTTGTGAGAAATCAGAAAAGCCTAGGCCAGAGGAAGAGAAGAAGGCTGCGCAGCCCAAGCAGACTCAACCGGGCCAGACATAGTCTTCGACGACCACTTCGACACCTGCTGTGACGACCATGGCAATTGTAGGTTCCGATCCAACAAGGATAGCTCCTACAGCCCAAAGGGTATCCCTCCCTCCAAGGCACGACACGCACACACCGAAGCGGCAGCGAAGGCTGCAGGCACCCCTGGGGGGAGGCACCAGCTCAGGCCCCCAGTTCAAAACTATCGGCGAGGAAAAAGGGGAGGTCAAGGGGGCCCCAAAAGAGCCCTCCAAGGTTGGCGTTCAACCGATAGACATCTCATCCACGGACGACGGCAACCAAGAGTTCTTCCATGCGGTCCACGAGGACGACATCGATGGCAGCGTAGGGCATAGCGTCCCATTGGTCCTTTTGCATCCAAGGGCCATATCCATGGACATCCTGTCGACTCTCCACACCCTGGCGGCGGAGATCCAGCAGAGGTTGCCACCAGTACCACCTCCTGTGGTGCTGCAGGCCCCTGATCAGCCTCCGTGTAAGAAGAGAAAGAGTTATCCAACACCTCCACATCAGCCTCCTCCACATCAGGCCCCGACTCCACCAGTGGACCCGGATACGCTCACGGACACTGGTACGACCACGAGAACCGAGGAAGATGAAGACTTTGTCCTGGCAGATAATGAATCCCTGCACCTGAACACCCCTCATGGGGTCTCTCCACCTGACGATGTGGGATCATTCCACTCAATCTCCAGGGCCTCCGAGCTGTTTGAGCTGGTTCCCGAGGCAACCAGGAAAGAGGGCTTCTTGTGCCAGTGACGAGAGTCCAAGAGGAACACTATCATGGCGGTTCCCTTTCTGGACAACATTTGGGAGGAAGGCCTAGCCCTCATTAAGAACCCATGCATGGCTCCAACCAAGAGAGATAGGTTGGAGATAAATATAGGGTGACGGACTCCGCGCCCAAGTGCTTGAGGTCACGACCGTCGCTGGACTCGATAGTGTCAGCTGCCACAAAGAAACGTTTGGCTTCAACATCATCAGTTCCCCCGGACAACGAGGGCAAGGCGATGGATGCCAATGGGAAGAGAGTCATTTACATGGCGACATTCACGATCAAGGAGGCTAATGCTCTGACTGTCTTGGCCCGATACGACTGGGAGCTTTGGTACAAGCTGGGCCCGATCCTGGAATTCCTCCCTGACGACAAGATAGAAGGGGAGGTGGCGTTGGTCCATGCCATTACGGTGGCAGTGGACATCGCTGACACAGGTTTCCGGCAGATGGGAAACAGAGTCTGCGAAGGTGCTAGACATGCCCTTCGACTGAGAAAATCGGGAGGGGCGGTCGATGAATCCCTTCAAGACATAAAGACACATACCGAGACGGCACGTTCCCTTGGCACTCTTCAGCAGCATTGCATGTTGTATTTGCACTCCTCCAGGGGAAAATTGAGCAGATCATCCAAGGGATTCTCCACATCATACAGGCTGCCTCCCCAATCCTCCACTCAGGAAGCCTACAGGGATCACTTCCAGTCCTAGTAGTGGAGGTCAGTTTCACCGTTGCCTGCAGGGCAGGGTGCCAACACCCAAGCAAGCCTGAACCTGCCAAGACGTCAGGCCCCCACTCGTTCACACCACTGGGAGGCCGGCTGACGAGGTTTGTCAGCGAGTGGAAGGAGATCACCACCGACAGATGGGTGCTAGACGCTCTCGCCCAGGGACACACCTTGGAGTTCCAACGCAGGTGCCACCGGTTCACCGTCAGGAGCTTCACTTCTCTCAGCTCCTGGAAGAAGTGCAAGCCATGTTACGTAAAGGGCAGAGAGTGCGAGCTCGTTCTCCAATTACTCCGGTGCTCCGGAGTCGATTCCAGATACTTTCTTGTAAGAAAGAAGACAGGGGGTTGGAGACCCATTTTAGACCTGCGCCGTCTGAACAAGTAACTGAGGTCCCAAACATCCAGGATGATCATGTTGCAGCATGTGCTCGGCCAACTGGAGGAAGGGAATTTCTTGACGTCATTGGACCTAGAGGATGCGTACTTCCATCCCCACATCCACAGGAAACATCGAGCCAGCACTACCAGTTCAAGGCTCTACCATTTGGCTTAAAATCAGACCCAAGAGTGTTTGCAAAATGCCTGGCACCGTTGGCGGGGCCCCCTCTGACTGCAGGGCATACACGTATACCCATACCTGGAAGATTGGCTGATACGCGCTCTCTCTCGAGATCTGGCTGACGAGCACAAGGAGGAGACCATCCGACTTCTAACAGAGCTGGGATTCTCTGTTAATTATCCATAGTCCTGATTGACGCCATCGCAGAACGTGCTGTTCCTCAGTGCCAAACTCCCCACAGTGTTTTGCCTGGCATTGTCCTCGGAGGAGAGGCTAGCAGCCATTCAAGGGAAGGTGCAACGACTGTCATCGGCGAAGACGGCCACGTTGTGTGCCAGCAAATCATTGCTGGGCATGTCGTCGTCCTGCATCTACCTTGTCCGTCTCTGCGACCCCTACAGGAATTCTTGGACGCACGTTGGATAAGTGTCTGGGTGTTTCGCGGAGAAGATCCCTCTAAACATGGAATTCCGGCAGGCGATAGAGTGGTGGGAGGTGCGCTCCCACATCGTCCAGAGGACGGGATTTCAAACACTGCCATACCAGGAGACGGTCACCACGGACGCCTTGCTGGTAGGAAGGATCTGCACATCAACATCCTGGACCTACGGGCAGTGTTCTGGGCCCTCAAGTCTTTCCTACCGTCTCTGAAGGACTAAGTGGTGAGGATCTTCAGACACCACCACCACCATGTTCTACATCAGGGGGCACTCGATTCCCAGGGCTCTCCAAGAAATGTCAGGACTTGTGGCACTGGGCCATCAGGCAGGGGACGTTCCTCGTCCCTCACCACCTGGCAGGCGCAAGAACATCATTGCAGACTCCCTCAGCAGGGAGTTGTGATCCTTCCACGAGTGGGAACTTCATCAGGATCAGGTGGACCGCCTATTCGTCAAATGGGGCAGACACCCAATGTTTCTTTTTGCCACAGAGACAAACTCCAGATGTTTGCCGCAGACTCCACCAACCGATAAGCTTGGGGATGCGTTCTCCTTCCTGTGGGAATGCCAGTTTCTTTACGTTTTACCCCCGTTCCCTCTCCTGCTACGTGTCCTCACACTCAGTGTCGATGTAAGATGATACTCATCAACACGCCGTGGCCGAGGCAGATTTGATATCCGGACCTGCTCAGCCTGTCAGCATTGCCTCCAGTCAATTTGCCAGTACTTCCGGATCTGATCACCAGAGAAGGAGGCGCACTCATTCATCACGACCCAGGGTCGCTGATTCATAGGGCATGGCTCCTGCAGCCTTAGAGTTTGGAGGTTATGAGTTGCCAGCGGACTGCAGGGAAGTCCTCGCCAAAGCCAGAGCGTTGTTGACTGTAAAGTGCTATGGCCAAAAGTGGAAGCGTTTTGCAACGTGGTGCGGGTCGCAGAAGATTACCCCTCTGAGGGTCACGGCTCCACAGATTTTTCCATACTTGCTGTCCTTGGCAAAAGCGGGACTGACTCACCCTTCCATCAAGGTACACCTGGCGGCATCCCACGCTACACCATATCCCTGGGTAGATCCCAGCTGTGGTTCCACAGATTCGTCAAGGAGTTCCTCAAGGGTTTTTTTAATCTTTCCCACTGGTGAAGGCTCCTGCCCAGGCATGGGAACTCAACGTGGTCCTGACGTGGCTGATGGAGGCGTATTTTGAACCTATACATCAAGCCCCACTCAAGTTTCTCTTGTGGAAAATGGCTTTCCTTGTGGTCATCACCTCTGCCAGACGTGTGGGTGAGATGAAGGCCCTATCCTGCAAGCAACCAAATCTGACTTTCCACGAATCGAGGGTGGTACTGCTTACACACCCCTCCTTCATGCCGAAGGTTCCGTCTGATTCCCACCTCAAGAAATCTTTGGTGTTGCCTGTTTCCTTTCCAAAACCTTTGTCGCTGGTGGAGAGGGCCTTGCATTCGCTGGACGTTGCTTGTGCCTTAAAGTTCTATGTGACGCGCACAAAGAGTTTTCGGAAGACTTCTCAATTGTTTGTGAACTTTGGTCCTGTGAGCCATGGGAAGGCCTTGTCCAAGGCTTCCATTTCAAGGTGGCTCTCCGGCTGCATCATGCACTGTCATCGGCTGGTGAACCAGCCTCTGCCAGGCCGTCAGAGAGCCCATTCCACCAGAGCAATCACTGCGACAACAGCGTTCCTTTCTGGTGTGCCCCTGCTTGACTTTTGCAGGGCGGCGACGTGGGGGTCCATGCAGACATTCACAAAGTTATACTCCGTCGACCGGGATTCCAGGGAGGCGTCCAGAGTCGGCCAGGCAGTGCTAAACAACCTATTCACTTGAGATGTCTGTTCCAGGGGTAAGTGTTAATTGCTTCTGTTAAGCCTTGCCACCTCCCATGGTTGTGTAATGTGGTACTGCTGTGTATTCATTATTCATGAGCATGTGAATCCATGCCAGACCCCAGGCTGGAGAAGGTTTAAGTTACTTACCTGTAACTATTGTTCTCCAGCATTGGTGTGGCATGGATTCACATGCGAACCCTCCCTCCGGCCCCTCTGCAGCTCTTCTTGGTCATACTGTCACTTTACGTGCTTACAAAATCTGAAGATGGATGCCAGAGGCGGGGCTTAGGGAGGGAACCGTCATTGGATGTGGGAAGTATGACCCAGAGGACAGTGATTGGTTTAGAGGCGAAATACAGTTTTAAAGTAAAAGTGAAACTGTTTTTTTCTTTTACCAAGGATTCCCAGCCTGACAGCGGGGAATATTCATGAACATGTGAATCCATGCCAGACCCATGCTGGAGAACAATAGTTACAGGTAAGTAACTTAAACCTTACTCACCACAATGACTACTGTATTCCTAGTCCATAGTCCCCATTCCTCCATACCCGTCTCCTTAATGTGTTGAGCTATACAGTGGGCCCGGCTGAAGGCCATGGACACTGGGCATAGCCTGTTAGTGTTGTAATCTAATCAGAGACTTCATCAGAGATGCCACGAGTGACATGACCAGTGATGTCATCATTATGCTCATAGGCTGCAAAACAGGGGCCACGAAGTTAAGGTGGCTTTAGCTGACTTTTAGGGGGTTTGTTGCATTAAGTTCGCACCTTACCATCCCTGCAACTAACTAAAAATGTTCCTTGAATTTCAAGGATTTTGTTATTCCTTAGATTTTAAAACACTAGCAGACAACTAGCTATGGCCTTTGGCTGTGCCCACACTATATTTGAAAACACTTTCAACACATTGTTCAAAATCTTCGCTGGTGGACAAGAGAAAATCTGCTGAAGGGGAAACCCTTCCACGATCCGGAAGTAAAAGCAATTGTCACGTCAGACGCCTCACTTGCTGGTTGGGGGGCTCACTACCTTCACCACACAGCTCAGGGTCTGTAGTCTTGGGCAGCGGCTCAGAACCACATCAATCTGCTGGAACTGCTGGCAGTATTCAAAGCCCTTCAGCCATTCAAGTCTCACCTAGCGAACCAGTCTGTGCAAGTACTAACAGATAGAACTACAGCGATGTTCTACATCAACAAACAGGGGGGCACATGTACTCCAAATCTGTCCAGTCTTGCGCAACAAATTTGGATATGGGCATGCGAACTGAGGATATTCCTATCGTCACAGCACATTGCAGGGGAACTCAACTCTCTAGCAGACTCACTGAGCAGAGATCCCCCACAAGAGGAACACGAATGGCGACTACACGCAGGGGTGGTAGAGCACCTCTTCTCTCAATGGGGTTACCCCACCATAGACTTGTTCGCTACAAGCGAAAACAGTCCATGCCCAGACTTTGCGTCCAGGTTCCCCCAACCAGGCTCCAAGGGGAACGCCCTACGGAAGAACTGGTCAGGGAAATGTGCTTACGCTTTTCCCCCCAACACCTCTCATGAAGAAGGTGGTCAACAAGATCCACAAGGAACAGATGACGCTCAACTTAGTTGCTCCTATGTGGCCAAGACAACCTTGGTATCCATATCTGCGCAAACTGGTGATGTGCGATCCCATCAAGCTCCCGTGTCCAAGCGATCTAGTCACTCAGCACGGGGGGCTAACAGTGCACCCTCAACCTGAACTTGGCAGCATGGCTCCTGAAGTCATAGAGTTTGGACATCTTAATCTACCACAGAGGTGCATGGATATCTTGAAAGAAGCAAGAAAACATAACAATAGGCACTGTTACTTCGACAAGTGGAGGAGATTTGTAGTTTGGTGCCAGTCTAAACAGATTAACCCCATAGAATATACTCCATCCCACATTCTAATTCACATGCTCCACTTGCTAGATTTGGGGTTAGCATTCAACTCCTTAAATGTCCACCTGGCGGCTTTGACAGCCTACTCCACCTCCCACAATAAAGTCTCATGGTGGAAGGTGCCTGTCATAAAAGCATTCATGGAGGGGGTAAAGAGACTGCACCCTCCAATTTCTAATCTGCCCCCAGGATGGGATCTCAATGTTGTACTCGCTAAACTCATGGGACCTCCTTTCGAGCCGATGGTTTAGTGTAGTCTTAAACACCTAACTTACAAAACTGCCTTCTTAGTGGCTATTACTTCCATAAGAAGAGTGAGTGAAATATAAGCGTTGTCAGTGCAGGATCCTTTCTTTGGTGTATACAAGGATAAGCAGGCTTTACGTACACATCCTAGGTTCTCCCCCAAGTTCACCTCTAAATTTCACATAAACCAGTCTATTGAGCTACCGGTTTTCTTTCAGAACCCCACCAGCTCAGCTGAGGTAAACCTCCACACACTAGATGTGAGGAGGGCGGTCCTTTACTATGTAAACAAGACCAGACCGCTAAGGAAAACAGACCAACTGTTTGTCTCCATAGCTACATGCAGAGGAGACTGCATTGCCAAGAATGCCATCTCCAGATGGATAGTCTGATGTATACAATTGTGCTATTCATCATCAAAGAAAACGCTGCCTTTCACGCCCAGAGAGCACTCCACAAGGAGCACAGGAGCCACTCTGGCTTTCATTGCAAATGTCCTTGCAGACTGCATTTGAAAAGCAGCTACATGGAGCTGAATACACACTTTCGCTCAGCATTACTGCATTGACACTCATTCCAAGACAGATACACAGGCGGTACAAGCGGTTCTAAGACATCTGTTCGCCCATGAAACCTTCTTACATTTTACTTTTGCATGGGTTTTGTCTGGGTCCCAATATAACTTGAAGATGCCCTAGGTATTATCCACATAAATGTGGAATTTAGCTTCCTCATCGAGGAAAAGGCTGGGGAAGGGGTTGGCATACACGTTGAATAATAAGGGTGACAAGAGGATCCATGAAGCACACCGCTGTCCTCGAGGGTTGCAACAGATTTAAACCTGCCTAGAGTGATGCTAGAATGCCTTCTGTCCAGCTTCTAGTTTTCCTTTACTACCTGGCCACCCCATCCAATTTGGTAAGGAGAATAGCATGGTAATGTGTGTCAAAATGTGCCTGCAGGTCTCGTATCATAAGGATGCCGGCCTAACCATCATCCGGGAACTGCAGCGAACTATCTCCGATATCCACAAGATCAGATTTGGTAGCCTTTCCAGGCATAAAGTCTGACACATTTCCCAGCAGTTGTATGTTCATCAACATATGTCTGACGCTGCATAGGTCAAACCATGAAGTTCCCGATTCCAAAATATTTTAAATAAATAATGTATTGATTCATATAACTAATGTGCATGCATTCTTGTGTGACAAAAATTGCTAAAGCAACATACATTGCGAAACTGGATTAATAGATTTGTTTAATCACACCAGTGCAGTCTATGATAGACACACCATGTGTTTCACTGGATACCTGGGCAATTGCACATGTAAAAAGGCTGAGCCAGCTTCGTTAGGGCATAAATGACCATTCTTAACTTGTGTGCAACAAACTAGAAAATGTGATAAATGCAGAGTATCAATCTATACTTTTCTATACTATATTCCTGCCGAATTAAAATACGCACTGGTGATTCCCCTCTTGAAAAAAACATCCCTTGATCCCACCATTCCTGCCAATTTCCGCCCCATTTCTTTGTTACCATTTCTCATGAAACTAGAAGTATCTTTGATTTCCCCACTTCTTAGTTCCTTCTTTGAAAACTCAGACTTATTTGATTAATTTCAGTCAGGTTTTCATCCTGGCCAGGGCACAGAGAGTGTATTGGTCTCGGTGGTTGCTGATTTGGCCCAGCTCTATGATCAAGGTTGGAGTGGGAGCACTGATAGTATTAGATCTGTCGGCTGCATTTGACACCGTGGACCACTCTATCATGCTTGACCGAAATGCTGGGAGGTCGGGGGGGTCTTTCTGGCCATGTGTTATCCTGGTTTAATTAATTTCTATCCGATGGAGTCCTGTTTCTTTCCACCTTTTGTTCAGAGTCAGCACCTCTGACTTGCGGGTGTCCCAAAGGGCTCTGCTTTGTCCCCCATTCTATTAAATGCTTAAATTCAACCTCTGGTTGTGCTCATCCACTCCCACGGCCTCCAATGCTATTCCTATTCTGACAATAAGCAGATTATTGTACGGCTTAATCTATCTCAGCCTGATACTGCGTTTCAGATGCGGAACTGCTTGGAGGCGGTGAGTTGCTGGATGAGCAACAACTGGTTTAAGCTGAATGGGGACTAGTGCTGGGGATTGGCCCTCCCTCAGCTTCGTCCCTCTTGACCCCTGCTTTTTGTCCTTCTGCTCTCGATTCTTTCCCTTTTCCTATTCCTGTGGTGAAGTATGTGGGTGTCAAGTGATCAGCTTCTCTCTCATTTGAAGTCCACAATTCTTCTGTTTGTCAAGCGGGACATTTTAAACTTAGTGCTTCAGAAGGTTGTACACTTTCTACCTTCTCAGTTTCACGCACCTGTGGTGGTTTCCTTGGTCTCGAGCATAGTTGACTACTGTATCTCCTTATTTTTAGCCCAGCAATTGTACCTAATGCATTGTTTGCAAACTCATCAGAATTCAACGGCTAGAGTTGCAACTTGTGTTCCTTTTTCCACCCATATGACTCCTGTTCTTCAACCCCACTGGCTCCTTGTATCCAAACAGATTCAATTTAAGTCCCTGTGTATAGTAGAGCAGGCCTTCTCTGGTATGGGAGCACAATACTTGTTGTCTAAATTTCACCCTTATATTCTCTTCACTCGCAAGAGGCTCATTTAATGAAAGTGCATTTTGAGAGTTTTTGAATGTCTCGTGTTGGGGGTCAAACTTTTTCAGTTGTAGCTGCTCAGCTTTGGAACTCACTTCCTTCCTCAGTCTGTGCTACTGAGAACCATTTTCTGTTTCGACATTCTTTGAAAACGTTTACATAGAAATAATTTGTGTCCTTTGTGCCCTTACTTTTTTTTTATGCCCCTGAGTGTACCACACTCTTTACAAATGGCAAATACAATACAT
This sequence comes from Ambystoma mexicanum, assembly GCF_040938575.1. Taxonomy (NCBI): domain Eukaryota; kingdom Metazoa; phylum Chordata; class Amphibia; order Caudata; family Ambystomatidae; genus Ambystoma; species Ambystoma mexicanum. Next base: position 30,143,701 of record NC_090937.1, on the reverse strand, counting down.
CATACTTTGGTATATTGTATAGACATTCGTAAAATTGACGTATTAGTGCGATAAGATAAAATGTATTAAATCAGTTTTGTAATGTATGTTATTTTAACAATTCTTGCTGCACAAGCAGGCACACTTTAGGTATCATGAATCAAAAATGATTTATTCTAAATATTTTGGAATCTGAGCCTTATTGTATGGATGGATTGTAAAAGCACTGCTGTTGGTAGCTGCTCCACATTTCTTTATTGAAGCTGCATATAAGCTACCTTGTTGAGAATTTTTAAAATAAAGTGCATTTTGCTAGTCAACCTGTAATTTACACATATTGCAGGGTCTAGCGACAGTGTTTTGGGTAGCCGGGTAACAATGGTTTGCTTAAGGCCGGAGGCAATAGCACATTCACTGAGGGAGATTAATGAATTCAGTGACAGTGAGAGCCAAAACCATGGCACATCCTCCTCTCACTATTAAAGGACATGGGTTGCAAGAGCATGTCTTCATGTTCACTTTTGCAATAATGCTGGCAGTTTTCTCAATGGAGAGGGTCCAAAAGTAGCCGCAGTTGCAAATGTAGGCTGAATAGTGATTGCAGTGTGATCTTTACAAATAGAATGATGAAAGCCTGCGATCTGTGCTCCAACATCTCTAAGCTGATCTGCAAGGTAATATTCCAACTCATTACACCAGATTTGTGATTAGAGCAGTAAGGAGGGAGAAGGATTGGGGTTTTCTACAACATCAGAAAAGTTCCTTGGTTGGGAGTTATCAGCAGTCCCTATATATGGTGAGTAAAGTTTTCTTTGCTATTAAGAATGCAATCCCTTTGCTGTTCTGGATTCAGCTCTACTTTAACTGCATTTTTTTTCACCTGAATATCCTCCACTGGTATGTATTATATCACCAGTACCAGACCTAGTTGTAGTCGTAGCAGTTGTAGGAGTAATAGTAGCGTGCCTTGCTTCTGTTGCACTGATGGCTAGGTTAGGTCATTTGTAGCCAGGCGTGAACAACCTTGTCAGCCTACAGTTGAGATTTCGAAGTCCAGAACTCGAATCTCCAACTTGCCGCTCACCAGAGTAGATTCCTCTGTGCCTTTTTGGGGACAATGAAAGGATTTTGCATCCATAGCCCGCACCCTGAAAGTTGTGCACATGCCTTCAAAGTGTTAGAGCTGACTATCTTGCCATTTTATGGATTTTTTGATCCGCTGTCACCGAGAATAAAGAAAGTCCTCCCTAGGCAGCATGCTGCTTTAAGTGGGTAGGCTTCTTTGTCTTGAGACCTTGGTGCCCTCATTGGTAAGATTGTGCTTTCTATGCAGTAGTTTGCATGGTTGTACAGGGTTTGGTGAAAAGCCTAAGTATCATTTGCATTTAATTGATGAATCAACTACTCCTTGCTGCTTTCTTTTCCGCCCTGTGTCTTTGCGGGGCTCAGTTCCAAACTTGCATTTCTCACCATTATTGCATACACACACTTGCGAGCATTGTTTCATTCATCTTTGCTAGTTTTTGATTGTCACCGCTGTATAATACTTGCCTTGATCATCGTAGGCACTGGAGTGTGATTATGTTAGTGCACATCTGCATGAGTGGATTGACCTCATCTTTGGGTACAAGCAGCAAGGTCCTGCAGCAGTGGAAGCTGTCAATGTCTTCCACCATCTCTTCTATGAAGGACAGGTTGACATCTACAACATCAACGACCCATTGAAAGAGACTGCAACCATTGGATTTATCAATAACTTTGGACAGATACCCAAACAGGTAAGCTGCATACATCTATGGTGCCTCTGCTTGGCACCAAACATGTTCAAGTTAATCACTGCTTGCTGGTGCCAGTATGAAAGGTCTGTGGGTTTATTTCCATTCAGAAACCTACATTGGTAATGAAATAGCAACTATCAGTGCATTCAACTAAGACATGCCAGTGGGTGCATATATTAACATATAATTTTCTCTCCTTGAAAGTTGTTCAAAAAGCCTCATCCACCAAAGCGGGTTCGAAGTCGAATCATCAATGAAGTTGCAGGCTTACCTGCCCCGCTAGGTTCTGTGAGTGACAAGACATTTTTCCATCATTTGGACAATCTGCGGCCTTCATTTGCGCCAGTCAAAGGTACGTAAACCAGCCACACTCCAAAAGATTTCCAATGATTCTTGTTATCTAAATAGTGTATCATCAGTGGCCAAAGACTCCACCTGACAAAATGCATGTTTATGCATGTTCCGCCTCCAGGGCTTATTTTCTGTATGTCGCAAAGTTAAACCTGTGATTTGCCCATGGCATCTATGCATTATGTACATTTCTTTAATAATACAGCACTTAACTTACTGATTGTTACTCATATCCAGAAAAGTGTGTAGTATGTTCTGGCAGTTGTAGTGCCCTTTGGTTTCTACACAGTGAAGGTTATGAACATTGGCATATGTATAGGGCCTCATCTGTCCCCGATGTGGCTTCATACAACTTTCAGGGACAGTTCATGCCAGAGCCTGTGGGCATGGGTGGAAGAGTGTGTGCTTGTATTAAGGCTGTTTTTGTACAACCCTCTGGTGAGGGATACACAATAACTGACCTTAATTGGGGGCCAACATACTTGCTGAAAAAGGAAAGCAAACCTCCCTTAAGGGTAGGTCAACATGGATATGGCGAAGTGGTTTAACTCACTGTTACGGGTAACAGGCTGACACATAGGTACAATTAAGGCACACACTTATCCATATAATATTACACTCCAAAGATATATTGAAAAATATACACTTTTATCATGTTACACAGATGAATCTCTATTACTTCAAATACGTACTTTGGCACATACTAAATAATGTTAAAACAAATACTGCGCATATTTATAAAAATAGTAATGTCACAACCCACTCTTGTTCTATATTGTAGTCCCTATACCTGGTGGTAAGTGCACAACAACACATATATTCGACAAGGGTGGCAAGAAATGGGAACTAGACATTTTACCACACAGGGAACAATGGGCATGAATACCACTAAGGCCAACACTGATAAGCCACATTAATTCTGCCCCTGTAGGACATTATTTTAATAATACAAATGCACACATAACTAATAGAACTAGAAACAATCCTAAAACACAGGCCAAAGTTTCCATATAATTGAGAAACCTTTTTAGATACAATCACCAGTGTAATACACTTCCGAGACAAATGCTTAAAATGTCACCAAAATTAGCTAGATTGTAAAAAATCATTCACAGTTATTGAAGTGGAGAGCAAGACTTTAAAAATACATTTAAAATATCTGCTAAATACTAAAAATCCATTCTTTGACCTATGACTTCTTAAACACCTTGTGAGTACAGGAAAAATGACTATGGGCAGCAAAGTATCCCCAAAGTCACTTTAGGAGAGTTCCAGTCTAAGTAGAAGTTCCATAGACATCAATGGGACAACGTCAGTGGGTCATCCACTTGCATGGCGAACATGAAGGTAAGTCCCTGTTTTACCCTAGAGTACATAATCCTTGTCAAACAACCTGGGGGAGAACCGGAGGAGACCCCATTGAAGAGATCCTGAGGTTGGTTGAAGATCCACAAGCCCCAGAAGAAGATACAGCAAAGCCAGAAGAACCCTAGTTCCCCAAAGTAACCCAATGGGAGATAAAATTGTATTTTGTATTTGTTTATTTTTGTAGCGCCTTACACCAAGGCGCTGTACAGAACTAATTTACAGTATAATTATATTTGAAACATAATCATAAAAGAGAGACATTAAACACTTCAATAACAAGAATAGAGGAGGAAGAGTTAAGATTGTAGGAAAACGTTTTCAAGGCAGTACAAAATGTGAAGGTAAGAGTCAGTAGAGTGAAGAGAAAGAGCATTCCATTGGAAGGGAGCAAGCAGTGAAAAAGAACAAAAGCATGATTGCGCACAGCGGGACAAGGAACTGATAAGCTAAGAGATTGAGAGCGAAGAGACCGGGGAGGAGCGTAAAAAGATACAAGGGATGCAAGATAAATTAGGAAAAGCCATGAAGAGATTTAAATACTGTACAAAGAAAATTGAATTTAAGTTGTGAGTGAAAAGATAACCAGCCTAGAGATAACAAAGCAGAGAGAGAATCACGAGGGGAGAGCAGATGGAGAAGACGAATTTTGAGGAGTTAAAAATAGACTTTAAACGGGCCAGACGGGAAACAGGAAGACCAAACAGTAATGTAGAGTAGTAAAATAGTCTTGAGAAAATAAGCGAAGATATACAAAGTTAAATAGCAGCAAAATTAAGAAAGGACCTAACCGTACGAATAATAAACAGATAAAATCTAAATTGATATATGATAAGAGGAAGATGAGTCAGAGTCAAGATAGAAACCGAGATTGCGGGCAGTGAGGGAAATGGGGAGATGTGAAGGGGGAAAGAGGACAAAAGAGGGAGGGGAAAGAGAAGGAATACTGGAGGCTAGAAAGAAAAGAACTTCAGTTTTGGAAACATTGAGAACCAGAAAATGATCAGATATCTGTGTTTGACTAGCAGAGAAACAAGCTGAGAGATTGTAACTAATAGTCTGAGGAAAAGAGGAAAAAGACAGAGTTGGGTATCATCGGCATAGAAGTGATGTGATAACTCAAAAGAGGAGATGATCGACGCAAGAGGAGAACTATAAAGAGAAAAAAGGAACAGACCAAGAACTGAACCCTGAGGGGCACCGTGAGAAAGCCGAGAGGCGTCAGGGTACGTTCCAACCCATGAGACAGAGTAGGTGCACATGGATAGATAAGACAAACCAGGATAATACAGATCCAGAGAAACCAAAGGAAGAGAGACTGAAGGAGTATCATGTAGTCCACCCTGTCAAAAGCAGCAGAGAGATCTAAAAGAATGAGGATAGAAGAGTGTCTACAGTAACAGGCTGAAAGCAGTGAATCACAGACAGAAAGAAGAGCTGTTTCCGTTGAATGGCAAGGTCGAAATCCAGATGATTGGAAATGGGGATGAATAGAATTCATGGCAACAATGACGAAACCTGCAAGTAGACAATGATATGATATGATATGATATGATATGGCATTTAGAACGCGCCTATACACAAGTGTTTCAAGGCGCAACAGTCAATGCTCCAAGAGTTTAGAAACATAAGGAAGAAGGGAAATGGGGCAGAAATTAGAAAGTAAAGATTGGTCTAGAGGCTTTTTTTCAAAATAGAAATAATGACTACATTTTTAAAGAGCAGGGGAAAAGTAGAAGTAGCAAGAGAGATATTGAAAAGACTAGCAAGATAAGAATTGAGTGGAGGATAGATTTGTGTAATGAGAGCAGAAGGAAAAGGATCAGTAAGGGAAGTGGTGGAATGAGCCAGAGAGAGAAGCATGGCAATATCGAAATTTGAGGTAGGAGAGAACGAAAATAAAGTACTAGATGAAGAGGAGGAGGGTAAATAAGAAGAAGAGGAGGAGGAGGTAGCAGCAGTAGTTGCATGAAGAGTATCAACCTTAGAAGTAAAGTAGAGAGAAAAATCAGATCCAGTCAGTAGACTGAAGAGAGTGGTCAGGGTAAGGGGAAGAAAGCAGACGATAACGTGTTTGAAAGAGACATCACAGATGAGAGGATTGAGCTTGCAAACGACCATAGAAATATGAAAGCTTAGAGGAAAGAAGAGATTCATCATAAAGAATCTAGTAATAAGAAAACAGTGCTCGATCAACATCAGAGGGAGACTTAAACCAACGCCTCTCAAGACGATGAAGTGCTTGTCGCATAGAGCGTAGCTGGGAAGTGAGCCAGGGCTGAGGGGGCTTGTGCTGAGGGCAAAATGAGAAGGCAGGATATAGATCATTTAGAGAAGAGGAGAGTGAAGAAGAAAAGACTGAAGTAGCTCACCAATGGAAAGAGCAAGGACTGCAGAGTGAGAAGGAAGCCAAGAAATACAAGAAGACAAAAACAAAGAGACATTAAATGCACGAAGATCACAATGAAAATAAGAAGTAGTAGGAATACAGGAAAATATAGAAGAGAAAGCAGATGGTTATCAGATGAGTAGACTGGATAGACATAAAACTAAGAAGGGAGACTGAGATGAGGTAAAAGTAAGATCCAAGCAAGAACCAGAAATATGAGGCAGCGGAGTAGGAAGAGCTTAGTGATAAGAATCAAGTATAGCTAAGAGTGGAATTAGAGGCATGAGTAGAGGATAAGTGAATATTAAATCACCAAGAAATATAAAAGAATTAGTAGAGGGTAAAACAGTAGAGCGTCAATATCATTCCAAAAAGTAGTAAAAGGATCAGGGTGATACTTTTTTTTTTAAAACATGTTTATTTTGAACAAGGCAGGAAACAAATACAGTTATACATTGCTGTGACCTTCTGAATACCTTTAATCCCTTTACGAACACTTCACTCCCCCTCCCCCCATCCCCACCCTGGACGCACGTCCGGGTTACAGTCCCAGAGGTTGGCGCTCCTTCCTCTCCTCCTCACGCCTCTCCCCCCTTATCGGAGGTGTTTCCGCCATCCAGAATCCGCCTGGCTTGTATGTGAGAGCCGGGAATTTTTGGTCATAGTCAAGGAATGGGCCCCAAATGTTCTGAAAGCGGTGGAGAGTCCCTGCCTTCGTCGCCGTCACCTTTTCTGCAATGAGGATATCCCACATTTTGGTCCACCAGAAGGGTAGGAGAGGTCCCTCTCTGGCTTTCCAGGAGCGGGCGATTGTTATTCTCCCTGCTAGAAGGCATTGGGATAGGAGCTTGGCTTTGGGCCCTGACCTCGAGTATATTCCCGGGATTGGAGCGCCTAGCAAAATGGGTTCAGGCTCTAAGGAGAGCGTCGTTTTAGTAATATCTTCAATGATATTCAGACATTGTTTCCAAAATTGTTGGGCTAGTGGGCATGTCCACCACATGTGGAAGAAGGACCCGGAGTGTCCACATTGTCTCCAGCATGCCGGGTCCAGGGAACTGTTTATGTGGTGGAGCCTCAGGGGGGAATAATACCAGTATAACAATATTTTATAAGCACATTCCCTGTTGGTGATGCAGGCTGAGGAGGGGTGCGCCCGGGACCATACATCTGTCCAGGCCTGGTCTTCTATGGGATGGCCCAGGTCTGCCTCCCACTGTGCCATGGCACGGCTTTTGGAGGTGAGGAAGTCCCCCTGGAAACGTTTATATAGGGCAGAGATCTTACCTCGGGCTGGGAGATCCATCAGGGTTAGTTCCAGCGCTGTAGGAGGGCGAACTGCTGCAAGACGAGTTTGCGGGTGGGAACACCAATGGTGAAGCTGGATGTAGGAAAACCTGTCGGTCTCATGTAGTTGAAAGGTCTCCTTGCATTGTGAGAACGTGCGTGGCTCCCCCCCTTCGAACAGTTGCCCCAGCGATTCCAGGCCCCCTGCAATCCAGTTCTTAAAGTTCTGGGGGTTCATACCCGGAGAAAAAATTGGGTTAAGAAAAAATGGCGTTGAGGGGCTCAGTCCTCTGGGGACCCCTTTTTTCCTTAGCGATTTGTCCCATATGTCCACAGTGTCTCTGGTGGCAAGCAGTAGTCTCTCTGACTGTCGCATAGGCGGCGGAATGTGCGGAAGGAAGCGTAGGGGGAGGGCAAGGTGAGACTGTTCGAGTTCCACCCACCTTGGCCGGTCAGAGGATACCCGCCAGGCTTGGGTGATTGCCAATTGTGCTGCCATCTGGTATCCTCGTAGGTCGGGTACTCCCAGACCGCCCATCCTGGCGTTTCCCAGCATTGTTCTCAGGGGGATCTGGGTTTTTTCCCCTGCCAAATAAAGCACAGCATATTCTTTTGGAGGTCCCGAAGAGCCGGGGGTGGGATAGGCACCGGGAGTGAGGAGCAGGCATACAGGAATCTGGGGAGAAGGTTCATTTTACAGGCAGTGATGCTGCCCATTAATGAGATCTCCTGTAATTTCCATCGCTTCAAATCATCCGCCAGTTTCTTAAAGAGAGGGGGGAAGTTTGTGCGATAGACCTCCTTTGGGTTCGCCGGGATTTGGACCCCCATGTAGGGGATTGTCGTGGTTTTCCACTGAATGGGACAAAGCGGGGTCATGGTTGCCTTTTCCGTCGGAGTCAGGCCTATCCCAAGGGCTGAGGACTTGTTGAAGTTGATAGAGAAGCCAGTGACTCTTCCATAGTCCTTTACCTCAGCCAGAGCGTGTTTCAGTGAGAGGGAGGGCTGTGAGATGGTGAATAGGACGTCGTCTGCATATAAGGCCATTTTGTGTTGGGAGGATCCAACGTGGAGCCCCCCCTGATAGAGATGTTTAGTCTAATTCTTTGGGCAAAGGGTTCCATGACCAGGGCGAATAAGAGTGGAGATAGCGGGCATCCCTGCCTGGTCCCGCTGGTTAGAGGGATTGGGGAGGAAAGGGTGCAGTTAATTCTCAGGAGGGTCTTTGGAGATCTGTAATTCGCCAGGACCATGGTTCGGAACTCCGGTCCGAAGCCAAAGGCCTCCAGGGTGAGGTGCATAAAGGTCCAGTCTACTTTATCAAACGCCTTGGTGGCGTCAAGGGCCAGGAGCGCCAGGCCTTGGGAGTTTCGGGTGGCCAAGTCCACCAGGTCTAGTGTTCTGCGAATGTTGTCACTTGTTGCTCTGTTTCTAATAAATCCGGTCTGGTCCGGGTGGATTATGTCAGGCAGGATACGAGAAAGGCATGTTGCCAGGACCTTCGAGTAGATGTTGGTATCGATATTCAGCAATGCAATAGGTCTGTAGGAGGGCGGGTTCGTTGGGTCCCCCCTAGGTTTAGGCAAGAGGATTGTAATAGATTCTTGCATGGAGGGGTTTATAGGGCCTGTGCTCCGAAAGGAGTTAGAGATTCACCAATGGTGGTAATAGTTGATGCCTGAAGATTTTGTAGAATCTAGTGGTATATCCGTCTGGTCTGGGGGTTCTGGATTTGAGGGTTTTTATGGCCTCTTCGACCTCTTCTGCTGAGATTGGCACGTCCAGAGTGTCTCGGGCTGAGGGCTCCAGCTGAGGAAGGGTGGCCTCCTGCAGGTATTTCGTTTGCTCCTGCCGGTTGCGTGGCGGTGCGGACATTACTTGTACAAGGTGGTCGGTCGCTAGTCATAGTTTCTCCCGCTCCGAGTAGTGGTTTGTGCCCTGGGGGTCTCGTAGTCTGATGATGGTGGTGTTCTTTTTTATTTTGGCGAGTTTTGCTACCATTAGCTTGTTTGCTTTGTTGTTCCTGACATAATAAAATTGTTTGGTTTTCGCTAGTAGTTGTGCCGTGTGTTTGGCGTAATGCGCCTCAATTTTCATCCGCCCTGTTCGAAGCGCTCGTATTTTTTCTTTATGCCTAGCCTCCACTTCTCAGAGGTCTTCCTTGAGAGCCATGCAGGTCTGCCTTCTGCGGTATGCCACCCCGCGGGCTATCAGTTCCCCCAGGATGACTGCCTTCATGGCGTCCCAGGTATTGGCCGGGGAGGTGTCCTCGTTGGGGTTCTCCTGGAAGAAATTCGAAATTGATGTTGCTATAGTGTCCCTGATTGACATGTCGTTCAGCATTGGGTCATACAGAGGCCATTTGCGGCGGGCAGTGGGGGTTGGGTCATGAGTGCAGATTTCCAGGGTCACCGGGGTGTGATCCGACAGTATTCTTGATCCAATGGATACCTCATTTGTAAAGGTAAGTACCTGTGGCGATGTCAGCAGGTGGTCAATCCTTGAAAAGGTTCTGTGGACATAGGAGTAGAAGGTAAAGTCTGTTTCCGAAGGGTGCAGCACCTGCCGTGAATCGACCACCTCCAGGGTCCTGAATAATCGTAGCAAACCGAGGGCCAGGGCGGTGTCTCCGGAGGAGGCAGAGTATGACTTGTCCTTTGAGGGGTCTGGCACTCCATTGAAGTCCCCACCCATCATGATTTGGCCCTCTATAAAGGGGAGCAGGGCGGCGGACAGGGCTTTGTAGAATGCGACTTGTCCCGTGTTCGGGGCGTAGACCGAGATAAAAGTGTATAGATGGTTCAGCAGGCGACATTTCACCGCCACAAATCTTCCCTCTGGGCAGAGTTTAGTTTCCAGTACGTGGGGGGGATCAGCCCCTTCTTAAAGAGGACTGCTGTGCCTCCTTTCTTGCTGCCACCTGAGGCTAAGAATTGTTTAGGGAATTGTTGGGAGCGTAGGCGCCCCAAGTCTGCTGGCAACAGGTGGGTTTCCTGAAGCAAGGCCACTGCTGCTTCCTCGTCCTGGAGCTTCTGTAGGATAGATTTATGTTTGGGGTGGGGGAAATTTAGCCCCCTGACATTGAGGGAGATGACTCTGAGTGCTATGCTCCTGAGTAGGGGGCGGGGGTGGGGTGTCTCTGGTGGGTTCATGTGAGAAGTATAGGTTGAGTTGAGGTCAGCCATTGCTCGGAAGGGTAGGAATGATTGTTATCCTGTTCTTGGTCCCTGCCTCCAACAGGGAGGCCGGGTGTTAACTAGTGGGAGGGTTGGTATTCTGAAGCCGGCCCCATCCCAGGCCAACTGGGCCAAGTAACAGAGGTCAGCCAACATGGCTGGAACTTGTGGACAGACTATAGCTGGCATTCCAAGAATCTGTAGGTGTAACCTACCTCGGAAGTGGGCAGGAGGCGTGGGGGGAGAGGCCCGCTGCGGTGGATGTATGGTGGTATTTCTGCAGTGGTTCAGTGTATGGCGTCACGTCGGGATCGAGGCGAACCGGAGCTGAAGGGGAGGTGGGGTCGCGTCAAATCGGACCCAAATTGTCTTAGGTTGTGGGATATCGATATCCGATCTGTTCACTTCCCGGCCTCCTGTTTATGCGCCATCCTGTGGTGTACAGTAATTTTTTCCTTCTGTCCCTCGGGACCTTTGTCCACGTGTTTCGCTTTTCTTTTGGTGGGGGCACAGGGTCCCCTTCGGCGATGTGTTCGGAGGCTCCCGGGGAGGTCGTCCCAAGTGAGAGTGGATGCATTATTTGTGCAGCGTCCTCTAGGTGGCTAATTCATCGTAGGGTGCCTTTATAGGTAAATTGTAATGCTGTTGAAAAGATCCACCTGTAGCGGACCTGTTGGCCCTGAAGGAAGAGAGCCAATGGTCGGAGAGATCTTTTTTGCAGGGTGAGGAGGGAAAGGTCCTGATAGATTTGGAGTGGGGATCCTTGAAAGGTTATTTAATTTCGGGTGCGAGAGATTGATGAGATGGCCTCTTTGGTGGTGAAAAAGTGCACTCTGGTGATGACATCGTGAGGAGAGTCCGTCTCCACTCCGCGGCGTGGGCGTAACCTGTGGGTGCGGTCTAGTAAGAGTTGGGCCTTGTCCAGATCTGGGAGAAGGCATTGGAAGAGATCCCCGAGATATTCACTTAGGTCTCGGTCCGGAACCGAGGCAGGAACACCTCGGATTCGTAGGTTATTGCGCCAGGCTCAATTTTCCAGGTCCTCCTGTTTAAATTCCAGGATTTCACATCTATTTTGTAGCGCTTTGATGGAGTGCTGGATTACATCTATAGCCGTGGCATGGTCTTGGCCCTGGTCCTCAACTTCCCCCAATCTTTGTTCCACCTCCGTTACTCTCTGGTCTGTGTGCTCCAATTTCCTCGAGAGCTCAGTCATGCAGGACCTAAATTCAGCTTTAATGTCAGCCATAAAGGCTAGTAAATTGCTTCCGGTTGCGAGGTGTTCCCTGCCCTCCTGGTCTGTCTGTGGCGTGGCGTGGGGTTGGGTGGGTCTTCTTTCTTCGCTTTATCCGCTGCCAGCAGCATTGTAGCAATGTCTGTGTTTTTTGTGAGTTTAGGCTGTTTAGACATGATGCTCCTTTTCCTGGATAGTGAAACGGAGGACAGGGAATCCCTGAATGGGCCGGGGCGCCCCAGGAATAGTGCCTGATGTCCTTAGAAGCCAAGAGCCCCTAGGCCGTAGTGAGATGTAGGCAGGCGAGGGCCCCACTGATCTGTGGGGGCAGGGAAGAGGTGTATCATGTGCTGCGGGCGGAAGCAGGAGTATAGGAGATCCCGGGGATCCTGGCTCCTGGGTGCTGGGAATCCAGAGAATTACGTTCGGCTCCCAAGGGTGAAGATGGTGGAGGTGGGGACCCCCTCCCCCGGAGCTGCAGGATGGCTGGGAGTGTCCCCAGGGCCTGGGGGAGGCCAGCACTGTGGCGCCTTTTAGCTGGGGCAGAGTGCTTCTGGAGAGTTGCCTGTGTATTGCGTTGCAGGATCCCAGTTCATCCACACCGGGCCCCTCGATGGTTGTGTTTTTCTTTCCAAGGGCGGTGGGGATGAGGGGAGACTTTCCCCGTCCCACGTCGTGTGGGCATTTAATCGGCCCCCAGCGGGGGGTGGCGGGGATGGTGGGCTGTTGGGTGAGCCGCGGGGATGGTGGGCTGTTGGGTGGGCCGTGGCGCCTCAGGAGTTGGTAAGGGGGGGGGGCAGCCGGCCCTCCACTGGGCTCCGAGTTAGGGCTCCTCCCAGTGTTGCCCCACCGCTGTCCCTGGATGCAGGCTGGCCCAAGATGAGGGAATCGTGCTTGGGGCCAGGTGCCCTTTACTGCTGCAGGCAAAGCGGGCCCCGCGAGGCGCGCATCGTGATGGTGAATTCTGTTGAATACAGGATCTCAGCCCGTGTGCCGCCGCCGCTGCCCCCGATCGGAGCGGGCTCTTGAGAGGAGGTGTCTATCCCTGCAGTGTGGATGGGTGGGCTGGAGCACCCAGGAGTTGGTTGGGGGGGGGGACAGTCGGCCCCTCACTGGGCTCCTAGTCGAGGCTCCTCCTGGTTTTGCCGCACAGCTGTCTCCGGATGCAGGCAGGCCCCAGGCGGGGGAATTGTGTTGGGGGCTAGATGCCCTTTGCTGCTGCAGGCAAGGCGGGTCCCTTGAGGAGCGTGGCATGATGGCGAGTTCTGTTGATTAAGGCTCTCTGCCCGTGCGTTGCCACCGCCGCCCCCGATCGTAGTGGGCACTTGAAAAGAGGTGGCTAGCCCCGCAGTGTGGATCCTGCTTGCCGAGTGCACCGGTCTGGAGCCGCCGAGCCCCCAATGCGGGGCTCAAGGATAGTCATCAGGCGGGCGTACGCGTAGACGGGAGCAGGTCAGCGTGTCCCCAAAGCACGCTGCAACGAGCCGGTGCAATGGCCGATGCCCCGCTTACCGCGTAGTGGGTGGGAGCAGCGCCCCTGCGAACTCCGCACCCACTGTCCGAGGGCAGCAGATTCCTTTCGGTCATGGGGGGCCCAGTGTTCCGTGAGACTGTTGGGCTATGGGGACGTTAGGTCTCACTTGTTCTTCGCATTGTCTCTGCTCCTCCCCCCTTCGCCGGGCCGCCTGGCCCATCTTGGGATCACTGAAGTCGGCGGGCAGATTCTTCCTGCATCGATTTTGAGGGTTCAGGAGGTGTGACAACCACATGTTTTTGGCCCCTAATGTGCCTGGGGTGTTCCAAAAGCAATAATCATGCTTTTCGATTTTCGTACGTTGCAGGAACCGCCTGAATTTTGCACCGCAGCGGGCTCCCCACAGAGGCAGTTAAAAGAGCAGCCACATCGATGGCGCTCTTAGCCACGCCCCTGGGTGATACATTTTTTAAAAAGTAATAGAAAAGGGCTTAGTGGAAGTAGAGAGAGAACATGCAAAAGAGGGAAAAGTAGCAAGTGAAGGCAAAGAACCCTGAAGAATAGATGACGACCGTTAAAGAATACTGGTGCCTCCACCACGACCAGAACGACATAGCATGTGTGGAAAAAGAGGCACGGATAGCAGTATTATTGGAAGAAAGCTAGGTTACCATAATACACATGAAAAGCAAGTTAAAGCAGAGAAACATGTCAAGGATAGAATGTGGTTTCTTAGTAATTGACCTAGAATTCCAAAGAGCTATATCAGTACAGAAAAGATTGGGAATGGTTGATGGATAAATACTATTAGAATGATTACACGCAGACATGGAGGGAAGGTGACAATGAGAGGTCCAACGTGTAGAAATAAGGCCAACCATAGTAACCAAAGACAGAGAAAGTATCAGAATGAGCAGGTAATGATATTGACTGCACTAGAGTGGAATAGAATAAAATACTGGCTAATGGAAGAGCTGGGCATGCTGCAGGCGAACTAGTCAGCCGAGGTGGGCAGGTGTGACCAGAACGGATATAGAAGACATTACAGTAGAAATTAGTAAAATATAAATGAGATAGTGTAGATAGCAATAATCAGCCAGACCATTTACAGACAATTGAGACTCCTTTACAAACAGAAAATTCCCTTGGGTATATAGTCTTTTTTTCTGCGAAACAGACCACCTTCTCCAAAAAAAAAAACAAAAAAAAAAAATCTGCCTGTCGCACTCTTGGGGTGCCAAAAGGATATACCCCCTCCTTTATGTAAATTGGATATTAAATAGTGCGCTCTTGTGTTGCGCCGGACACCTTCAAAATAGTCGAAAACTTTGGTCCATCTTAAATTGGTTTATTGCATTCTTAAGCCTGTCTATGTTGACATGTTTTTTCGGCCACAAGACCTTTTTCAAAAACCAGGGTTACATATTTCAAAACATAGTTTTAATCATATATAACACAAATCGTATGAAAATAATAACATTATGCAGTTGTGAAATCATTGTACAGTTTAGACAGAGATTAAGGCATGGTAGTAGAGAGGATTGGTTAACAGAAAAAGAGTGTCATTCAACATTAGTTGTCAGCTTTGATGCACATTTCCAAACACATGTATAAAAAAAAATCAAATTTATATCTGTACAAATTAGTTATATATATTAGTAGGTGAGTATACAGAATAAGTGCCCACCCGAGGATCCAGCGGTACTCATGGTGAAAGTTTCAATGAAAACTCTCTAGCAAGGCAAAAAATAAATGCAGGCGAGTACAGGTTTCTTCCTAGCTGCGCTTTACAGGGATCCAGTGCCATGGGACTTGAACCTCCGACCAATAATGGCCCAGATGAAAAAAAGGAAGAATAAAAAAGACATTCCCACAATGGTGCTCCCTTGAGCCAGCAGTGAAAATAGCAGTGAAGATGACTCTGAGAAGGCGGGAGAACCTGTGAGGATCGATTCAGACTGCTCCGTGGACAAAAGGAGGGTTTCCCAGCCACAGAAGATGGTCTCACAATGAGGATGCAGGTGGAGGGGACCAGGACACCCCAAGCAGCAGATGAGGATGGGTTTTGGTGTCAAAGCACCCTTCAAGACAATGGCAGCTATCTACCGCAAGGTGGAAGACTGTGGCAGAAAATGGTGGTGAGCAGTAGTAAACAGCCTGGAAAACGGTTCTAGGGTGGAAGGATCGACCTAGCGCACATTCATGGAGTCCGCAGGAGAATGTAGGAAGCCCGGGATAGATTTAAGTGTGGCAAAGATACTACATCCAGCCAGAATATCCAGATAAGGCCCAAATTTGCTCAAAATATCCTTTCAAATTAAATTCTCTTGAACAACACAATACATTGGGTTGGGACCATTTAGCTTTTTTCGCTCTTATGTTAGAAAATACAACAGTTGCTGTGTAACACAGACCACAGTTGGCCTTGCTCAAGGGTATCCTGGTAGCATGGAAATTGCACTTCTTGCCTGTGCACCAGGTCAGTTTGCTGTGCCACATAAACATAAGGCTTTGGAAAATCATTGTGGAATCACTAGATCCAGTTTTCGATTCCTTTCAACTAAAGCACATTTCTTTCACGATTTGCAAATAAACGTGCAGGTTTAAATAGTGTGAGGAGTGCACACTGATTATGTTCTAAGATGGGCTATTATGACCACTGTGTATGGTGTTTTGGGGCTACTAATCCTGATTTTGCGTACCCCCCAATGTTAAATATAGGGATTTGTTACAGGATCACGTGGGTGCATTTCTGAAGGCAACCCAAGTGTTCAGAACTTCCTGAGGGTGGGTACATTTGGCCTTTTTCCAAGGACAGGTAGTCAATGCTTGGATCCTTCGAAGGTGAGGGGTCATTGGGGCCATATCTGTGATTCAGTTGAACAGCTTAAGATGCGATGTTGAAGAGAGACTGCAAACAAGCATTTCTGTGCACTCACTGAAGATGCTGCTGTGACAAAGAACTACAGCTCTAACTGAAGAATGTTGCAACTGTATGGGTCAGTGAAGCAGCAGCTTCAGTACTGTCAGGTGCAAATAGTTTCTGTTGGAGGTAGTTGAGGTAAGCAAGGGACTCTTGAGTCTCTTGTGAGAAATGAAAGCCAGACACAAAGTTGTCTTGTTTTTGGTTAAAGACATTATTATTTAAAAATGCGTTGGGAAAATGCCTCACTGGCCCTGTTCTAGAGAGGAACCTCCCTACCCAAGAACAAAAAACCAAAAAACCAAAGGATCTGTCTGTGTCAGGATGTCAGTAACTGAAAAGCCATACTTGTGTCCAAAACGTCCCTTCCTGACCCTCACACTATAAACAAAACAACAAAGGGGTGAAAGGAAATGTCTTTCACTTGATGTTGGCAAAATGTTCTCCGATATAAAGACCCTTTGATCCAGAGGGTGGTCACCTTCCCCAGGATTCTTAAATAGGATGGTAAAAATGTCTCTTTAGCTAACAGTTCCTTTTTGTCTTCACTGGACACACAAAGTTCTTGTTTAAGCAGTACGTTCTGTAACGGTTTTTCTGGAGCATTTCTTGTAACTTTGCAGAACACCCGTGATACTCCCCTGCCAGGAATCTTTCTACAATTTCAGCTGCCTGGTGTACTTACCTGCCAGGAGCTTTGTAAAAGTTCACAAGGTGAGGGTTTTCCTTTCTCCCCCCCTTTTTCACTCGTGCAGGCTTTGTTTTTCAACTACCTGGTGTACCATTTCCCCCCTGCCAGGACTTTTATTATGCGTTTCAGTTCTTTGGCTATACCACAGTAGCATATACCATGAGGTGCTTGGTATAGCGGTCTATGGTAACATTTGCTCAAACCTTTCCTACACTAGCATCTCGTGCATCTGTACTTCTCGGTCTCGGGACGATAGCTCAGGGGTTACGTGCTCTGCTTGAAAGCCAGACGACACGCAGCAACACAGGTTCGATCCCCAGGTCCGCGCTTAGAAACCTCTGGGTATTAAGCGCGTTATAAATAACCAAACATATCCTATCATATACGTGATTGGGGTTTGCCTTTGTACTTTGTGTTGACTCCATTCAAACAAACTTCGGGTATTTTCTGCATCAGCAATTTCGTGCCACTCAAACATTTGTTGGGGCGCTTGTCCGAATGCCCCGGGGTCTCCAGCTGCTTTGGGCAGACTTGCCGGTTCGTTCCAGCATCTCCGATTCTGCTTGCGCCTATGTGGTGTGGTTCCTTCACCCGCTTTCCACTTTGGAGTGTGCATATGTTTTTCCAGTGGCCTGCACAGCGACTTTCCTTTTTGGCCCGCTGTCTCTTCGAGCAGCCCAACATCCAGGAGCTCCGGCATGCCTCCCAGCGTCTCCATGGCCCTTCTAGCTCGAATGCAGCATTTCTCCTCCTGTCCCAGCGGCCTTCTCCGTTCCACAACACCTGTCCATGTGCGTCACTTTTGTGAGCCTCAGCATATGGGGTTCAAGATCTTCTCCTGCACTGCTGGATCCAATAGTGTTGCTCCAGCTTTAAATGTCCCATGCTCTGAAAACTTGGAAAAACAAATGGCCTGCATGTTGTACTTGGAGTGTGTAAGGAAGGCATGGTATCAAAGTAAGACGGACACAAGTTATCACAGTTCAAGGGTGTTTATTGAACTGTAAAATGGGTGAGATAAACGCCTAATCTAAACCTAAATCTAATATGGGAGCAAGCTATGACCATGAAATAATAATACATTCCTAGTGGAGTCTAGTCCAATAAAAAGGCCCTATACTAAGAAAACCTATTGCCAATTCTTACCGCTATGCTACAAAAGAGTGTAGGATAATGTTCACAAGAAAATAAAGAAGTGTTCACAAAATAATAAGTCAGGATGTCATGGCCGTGATCTTCCATCCCCCACGTTTTTTTTAACGGGACATGGCGGGACTCGGCATGAGTTTACAGTTCCTTTTCTCTATATCAGGGCCTTCTGTGCCCATGTCTTTTCTCATGTAAAGTCTCTTGCTTCAGAACAACTGATAATTCAAAACAACAACAAAAAAGTTCCTTCTGCTGATCTTAACGTCGGGTGATTACCCCTCACCCTTGGATCCCCTCAGCCGGTCTCTGATCCTTCTCTGTCGTCAGCCTCCCTCAGTCAGGCTCAAACCAACCACTCACTGTGGACATCCCTCACTCAGGTTCATACTTGTCATCACAGTATAATTCAATTAGCTTCTTCACAATATGGGTTTCACTTCCCTTAGCTTTGCTCTTGATGTCCCTCAGTCGCGTTCACTACCGCCTTTCAATCACAATCTCCTCATTTGTAATAGTGAAAAAGTCTCAATGTCTTTTTAAACAACCATCTAGTTTTAGTTGGGTCCCCCTCGTCTGGGTTCAGACCTTCCAAAGCACTTGCCAATTTTAAACTGAGACTTCTGAAAGGCAATCACGTCTCGCTAGGTCACTCTGTTAGCCTATGGCAAGTTCGGCCTTAACAAAATCAGTTTGCACAGTGTTCCCCCTCAGCCGAGCACAAACGCCTGTTTCACAATTCCCTCAGTCGTGTTCACAATTTCCCAATCATCAAAACCTCTGCAGCATGTCAAGGACTTTGGATTGTACAAGGGGTTTGACTTGACCCTTGTAAGACCACCTTGACACCTCACGTCGGCCTTCCCTATGGCCTCTTGGTACTTGTAGTTTCAATACTCTTTTAGTTCAACACAGTCTCTTTGTTCAGGAGTGGGACTCCAGCCATAGACCTCTGAATGAGCACCCATGTGGCGCCAGACTATTCCATCTCTGGTACCAAGTTTGTACACAAAAGACATCTGTATATTATTGATCTTATGTTGCCACTGCAACCTTGAGCCTATCACAGTCTGGCCCACTATCCGGTTCTTCCAACTCACAGCTGTGAACACATTTATTTTGCTGCTGGAATCAAGGACAGTACCAAGATGGCAACTGCGTCTCCCCGCCCGGGCTATCAGTGCAGGAGAGTTCCATGTGCCGCTGACATCCGTCACACTATTCGCCAGCTGTGATTCCCGGTCTTATGTTTCTTTTATCGGAGGCTTCGCGAGTCTGAGTTGAAAAGGACAAGGGCAACTCCCTCCTTGATGTACTTTCAGGTCTCGCTGCATTTCTCCTCTGTTTGAACTGCCGTCCTGGAATAGCGGCTTCATGAAAAGACTGCTTCCTGGATAAAATGTCCCTACTTACATTGGGGAACAGTACATTATGGCTGTTCTCATGCCCAAGTCTATTTCCTAGCAGCAGTTTTCAGAATCGTTTCACTAACCGATGGGTCACTGAGGATGCAGCAACACCGCTTCCTGCACATCCTAAACTCCCAACAGCTTTGTGAGGCAGTCTATATTTCCCTGATCACGGGCACTGCTTCTCTTTGAGTGTATGTCACCACCTTGCTTTGTAAGAACCTCTGATTCTCCTTCTGCGAATGACCACCATCTAGTTGAATCGGGAATCCCAATACTCTTAAATTCACTGCTTTGGCAGCTTCTGCAGGGTTCTCTTTCATTCATCTGGAGCATTCTGGTCAGTGCATACTGGTGGGATTGTGAAAACTAGATGCTCCCAGTTCAGCCATGGAGGTTTCCATTTAAGCGGTTTGTACCACTGTAGCTATGCAGCCCTTTGCATGCAATAGCCAGGAAGATGTCTCGTCTGTTTACCTCTCCAGTATGGATTGCAGCTCCTGTATGAAGCCAAGATCATCATCTCCCTCTCTGCGAGTGGCAGTTTTCACTCCGGAGACATTCTGTTGCTTAGACACTTTGCCATTGTTTTGGAGGAGTAAATGTTCGTAAATATGTGCATGTTTTCTTGTTTCCAAATATAACAGGTTCTTTATAGAAAATCTGTTTGACTGCCTTTTAGTAGGTGAAATCGCTTGCCTTAGTGGATTAGTGGATGATTTTGCAAGTCGAATGTATCATAAATTCACTAATTCATCAATGCAAGAATTAGTTTGTCCACCCTTGCTTGGATTTTGAAAGAATTTGTGTAATGCGGTTGAGGAGGGGGGTTGGCTGAGGTCAAGCCCGTCATAAGCCTTTTATCCATTTATTGTGTGGATACTATGTGTTGAAGATGTGCAAGTTCCATTATCTTGCTGCACTTGCATATGAAGTAACACCATTTTACAGTGGTGAAATATTTGCACACCAAACAGGTAAGTCTGACTTCTGTGGGAAATTTTAGTAGCAATTAAATATATTGTATCACTACCTTATTATGTCAATAAGCGTACACTTTGCTTTTGTGTTTTGATGTAAGGATGTCCCTTGTTGGTTTAAGAGGGCAGACATGCTTAGCATGTCTCCACCATGCCACCCTGTTGTATGCTGCTTTTATATATTGCCATAGTGTTGCAGTCCTTCCTAGAACAGCCCCTTCTCTCCTTGTTAGAAGCGTTGGATTGAATGGCGCTGCAGTCAGGCTCCCAGTAGTGGCAGATGCACTCCCACACCTCCAGGTGGCTGGACTGCAACATAGATCACTCCTGCAGTCAGGCAGACGTGCAGCACCTCCCGTATCTACTGGTCCTCACCAGTGATCACCCATGCACAGGAAGCCACAGTGGAAGTAGTGGCATTAGGAGGACTGGTGCCACAGCCCCTCCACTGACTATAACACCTTGATTCTGTTCTTTTGGCTGTGGGGCCATCTGTTGCTGGCCAGGATTCTGTTCTTTTGGCTGTGGGGCCATCTGTTGCTGGCCAGACCCATCCGGCAGATAATCCCAACATCTCTGGTTGATGCTGAAGGAACCCACTTTTGCAATCTTTGAGTCTTTGGTGCTCCAAGGCTGCTTCTTCATTTAGACCACTTGGAGTCCCAAGACTTACCTGTGGGTCTTGGTTCTGTTGGTCAAATGCTTAAGGTCTCTGTTGCAGACCCCTGCTTATATGTCTCTGTACTGCAAGTTCCCTGGCTGTTGTCATCGGACTTGCTCTATGAAATCTCCTGTTCTGTGTAGTGGTCAGTTACCCTCAGTTGACTGGATTTCGTCATTCGGGTGCTTGGGCTCTTTGTGCAGACCTGGTATATTCACCCATACTTTTGCATTGGGCCATTGATCTTCATTGAAAATCACTGAACCAATCAGGAGTTAGCCATGTTGCATATTTTGTATTGTTGTGTGTGTCCTAACGCAAGTCTATAATGTAATAGTTCAGTCCGGTCACTTTTTACTGACTATTGTCTACGTCGAAAAATGCACATACTTCAATGTAAAAATGGTAGATATTCTTGTTGCACAACTCTCTTGAAAGAATATATTTTTACAAATCTATTGTGTGCACATGCTCTTATTGTGTATCTTGAAAGTGTTTACTGTACCTTTTCTTTAACTGTCCTTCTCTTTCGGGACTTTGTCTTGACTGCTCAGCCATACTACCACTTGGAGAGTAAGGGTAGCTCAGAGGTAACACCTTGTAAGCCACTTCGGAGATATGTCTGGACCCTAGAAATCGAGCATAAGAAAATTGCCTTAATGTACAGTTATTCTACTTTTTTTGCATAGCAATGCCATCACATTACTTACTGTCTTTATTTGCCAATTTGAGCCCCCTTTCCTGGGCCACAACTAAACCTCAGGATGAATGTTTTGTCACTGCACTGTAAGAAAATAGCACTCCTATCTCTGGTTTTGAAATATTGCACATTATCTTTTATCTCCTTTAAGAATTGAAAGAACCAGTGGGACAGATAGTTTGTACGGACAAGGGTGTCCTGGCAGTGGAACAGAATAAGGCTCTGGTACCACCAACATGGAACAAAACATTTGCGTGGGGCTATGCAGACCTCAGCTGCCGTCTGGGGACCTATGAATCGGATAAGGTTTGTGAGCTGAAATTGGCTGTTATGCTTTTTATTTGTTTTTAAATCGTCTATATTAAATTATTTATTCCTTTGTAGCCAAAGTTCAAAGTTGCTTTTTCATTTAAATTTTCTAAATTTTGCTAAGGACAGGGTTATTGTCTTTTCATGACATTTTTCATTGACTAACATTGCAATGTGATGATCATAAGAGCTGTGGAGGGATGGTCTGAGTGTATATTTTGAAAGTGACGCAGTATGTTGGAAGCTAGACGTACAGTTTCAGGGTGCAACTTGAGCAGTAACTCTTTGTCGACCTCTTTGTAGACAGTTGTCGTCTACGAGTGCCTATCCGAATGGGGGCAAATTTTATGTGCCATCTGCCCGAACCCCAAGCTTGTTATAACCGGAGGAATCAGCACCGTGGTCTGTGTGTGGGAAATGTCAACATCCAAAGAAAAGGCCAAAACGCTCACTCTTAAACAGGTAACATAAAACTCTTAAAAACAGGTAAACCATGGATTTTTCATATTCTAGAGACATTGATGCATAGGAGACAGATAGATTGATGTATGTATTTCCCCGTCATATCCATAGTATACACTGGGAATTTGTTCTGGTTCACTGCTCCAGCACATCTTTGTTCTGGGAATTTGAATCTGTGTTTTTAATAAATTATATTTCTTACTTGAGGCGAAGAAAGATCTGTGACTTGTTTCAAAATATGTCTGGTTCCTTATTGATGTTAGTGAGAGGATTGTTATAGATCTGAAAATAAATGGTTGGTGTGTTGCTTTGTAACAGATAATCATTCCGCACAAAGCTCTAAATGGTATCCAATGATATTATGTATCTTTTTGCTTTTTCGCCCTTCGATTTTAAGATCGCCTGGCTTATTTTTGTGGCCAGAGGGTCAGCAAAACTTTTTTAGTATATGTTTCTATGGCAACCCACATGGCTCCAATGACTGGGGTGATTTTTAAGCACCCCATTTTAGCCTTACGGTGCCCTACATTAGTTTTAGGGAGTAGGCTGGTCTTGGCTGTGATTTATTTTGGTCTCACCATGGGTACACACATATTTACTGCATCAGTAGCTCAATGATCCTTTTTGGTAGCAGTTAGGAAATATTACATTTTTTTTACTTTCCTGCCATAGACCTCCATGGTACACCCTAACATTTTCATATTGTCTGCTGTCTAACCTAACTTTTTGGAGGCAGTTAAAGCCTTCCACTTTACTTCCCTTTCTTTTTGCTCACTTTTATGCGAAAACGGATCCGTCCTTAAGACTATCAGCTCTGCTAGACTATGTCTCCCTTAGTGGAATCCTTGTATTATTAAAGCTGCAGACATCTCATTAAAGTGAAGTGTGGTTTGGATACTTTGTATCCTTAGAACTGTTACTTTTGTAACTTTGTGGTTACAAGCACAATGGGTACGGGATGGGCTGTGGGAGGTGGATATTTTTCTACTGTGCTTTTGGCTTTTTACTTGTGCACTATTTACATTTTATTGCATGTCATTAACTCTAAAATTGCAGTTTCCAAAGATGTTTGCCTGTCCTTTTGTCACTTTTTGCAATGGCCGCCTTCCTGCCCTCTGCCTGTTAAGATGTTTTGGGGTAGATCGATTTCATCCTAATAGAAAAGTGAAATTAATGTTGCACGCACCATATTAATATTAAGAATGGATGCAATATTGTTACAATGCTGTAGTTGTTCATGTTTTTAGGAAACGTGAATTGAGGTTTGTCAAAGGTTACTTTTAGTGTTAGTTTGTGTCTAGTGGGGTATATTTTAGATTTGCATACATGGAGCAACATATATTGTGTAGATAGAATATGAGAGCACATTGTGCAACTTGGCGCAAAGAGATTTAAAAGCACGGAAACTTCATCTAAAGTAGAAAAAGGCTCTTGAATGAAAGATAAGGGGATGCAGTAGTTTTGAACACACGTACATAAAAATAAACCTGCACACATTTTTATTCGGGAAAACTGGCTTTCCAAAGGAGAGGTTAGAGGAGTGATGGCTGCAAACACACGGGAACGGCTATTTGGAGGTGAAATAGAATGGGCCAGGGTTTTTATTTTGGAAATTGTGTGGGTGAAGAAGCAGCTCCCACCCGTCACTGTCAATCTAGGGTTAGTGGCTAAAGCTATAACAGGGTGACTGGGAGCAGAGATGAATGTGGACCTATGAGAAGGTCACATATATTTGCAGGCACAAGACTATAATGGGGACAGAGGCCAGAATGATTGAACTGTTGATCATGCACGATGAAAAAGTGAGAGGACGCCAAAAATAAATGTCCAGAGTGTCAGAGTGCTTGGAAAAAAACATGTTGGTGCCCGATCAAAGGAGTCCTTTTGTTAGCTATCTATAGCCTCATAAAGTGTGCATACATAAACCATGCATGTCAGATTTAGGACTATAGGTCTGTGACCATGTCAAATCTGTACTAAAAATGTATTGTATGCCTTGTTAGGGTTGTGTGTCTTGCAGGGAGAAACCAAAGAAGAGAGTTGGGCTTGGATATGCAATGTCATGAAAATTGTATGTCTAATGGGATGGTGCCACAGTGGAAGGCAGCCAACGAGATTGTGGGGGATTAGATTTCATTGACTAGAGCCAACCCATTTGTATTTTGGGTAATGACTTGTAAGGCAACATGAGGGAAATTATATATACTGTGTCTGTTCTGTGGTTCAGATAGAGACTCTGGTTAGTTCAATCTCCTAGGAGTTGTCTAGCCGCTCTCCCAGCGGCTGTTATAAAATAAACTTGGTTTAATGACCGTGTGCATTTACTGCTTGAGAGGTGGGCTATTGCAGAGATCCGAGATCAGCCGTGACAGATGGATATCTAAAATCAGCCCTGGTTGGAGGATTTTGGGAGGCCACCCTATTATGGTGAACAGGGAAGACACTGTGAGGTTAGCCAAACCCCAATCAAGATATCAAGATAAGGTAGTTGAGCAGTCGAGGCTTAGTCTCAGGGAGGGTGCAAGAGGGGTCTAGGGCTACAATGAGTCAACACAGAGAGCAACAACAGCAATTCCAGTTATAGAGTTAGTATAAAACGACAATTATTTACTATGCCTTTAGTTTTCACACTAAGCATATAAAAGTCACAGGTAAATATTGCCACACAAAACCTTACAAAACATATATACACATTCACCATTTGGAGAATAAAAATAGCATATGAATCAATTGCCAGTGAAAAGCAGGTAAGTAGTCGGATAAAAGGAACATATGTAACCTAGGCAGAACTCTTGTGAATCGACACAAAAACTACTTCCCTCAATCTTATGAAGTCCAACCCTAAGATGATTTGGTGCTTTGTGCCCACACATCACCAGTTCCAAAGTATAACTTCATCAGTTAAGTTTATATAGCTGTGGTGATAATTACTGAAAGTTCCCAAGTAAGATAAACGTTCAAGTAAGTACTCAACTCAACTCGACATACTAGGGTAGGCCTAGGAAAGGATTCTTAACCCAGATTCCCCCACCAAAGATCAGGTCAGAATGAGTTTAGGGTCAGGACTTTAAACCCTATATACCCATGGGAGAAGGCAACAGCAAAGTCAGAGTTCTCTGGATACCACGGTTTGAAGTTACAGACTTTATTGCAGGCTTGTTCTTTTGTTCTTACAGCGAGGTTTGGCTAGACTGAAAAGATCATTTGTTTCTAGGGATTTTGTTTCCGTCGGTCGCGGTGCACCCATCTGTATCGACCGCTTCCAGGTCAAGACAACTGAAGACTTCTGTGGGAGATGTGGGTATGGGACGCCTCATGGACACGAAGAAGACTAAGATCCAACGAAGGTCAACATGGTCAGGTGACTTGTGGTAGATGCTGAAAATCTGCCAAATTCCAAGGCTCTACTTGGAACAACTGCTGCAGCAACATAGCCCAGGAGAGAGCTGATCAGTCTACTGGTTGATTCAGGACCACTTCCAAAGGCTCGGCAGGCATGGATCCTCAAGCAGGGGTTCAGACTGGTTGGTCCCACCGGTCCAACCTGCCCTCCAATCATACCCTGGGGCACCCAAACAAAGGCTTTGATGGCCAGCCAATCTGGTTGGCCCCCAAAATGGGTCAAGTCAGGTCCACCTACACAGGATGTCTAGTGGACTGGTTTATACCAGTCCAAACCACAGCAGAGGTTGCAGAACTAAGGTCATAGTGAATCCATGTGTGAACAACAGCTATTTTCAGTCCTGCCTTGAGGCTTCGCTAAACAAAGAAAACACAGAAACATAATGATTGAGAGCAGTGGTAGATAAGATGGATGATAAAAATTAACCATGGGGGTTGATTCTGAGTGGCCAACGTGTTGTGGTGAACAGGACAAGACACTGTTGCCTCTCCAAACCCAGTCAAGTTAGAGTAGCAGAGTAGTAAGTCTTAGACTCAGGAAGTTGTGAGAGTGATCTGGGGCTACAATAGGACACATTTGGAGCACTCAAATAATTCCAGTAAGAAAGATGATGCACAAAAATATAAAAGTATTCATCAGGTCTTTAGAATACACGCTAAACCTTAGGTAAGTATTCTAACAAAACTACTATCTTATGCATATATGCATTCACTAGTCAGGGTTCTGCTCAAAACAGTTATGCAATAGTTTGCAAAGTTAAGGCAACACTGTAAATAACTGTGCGGTAAATTAAGTGAGAAAATAAAGCAAACCATGTTTTAGGGGCGTGACTAAATGGCTGCGTGAGAGGACGTGTCCTTGAGGAGCTCACGCAGATCTGACATCGATCCTTTGGAAAAGCGACGTTTCCAGGAGACAATGCATGCGTCAGCATATCCATGGATTTATGAATAACTGGTACATAAATAGAGCGCTGAGATGGTCCGATCGGCGGTGGGAAAGTTACAGCCACTGAAAAGAAGTATGGGCACCCGTGACTTGAAGACTGGCAAGATGGCGGACAAAGGACAAAGGGACATAAAATGGCCGCAGTGCCGTGGCCGAACACGTAGGCTGGTGCGGCTGAGATTAAGCCCGCTGCAGCTGGATGGAACATGTGAAGCCCAGCCCGTGAGCCGACTAGAAGACCCGAGCAGAGGGGGGTCCTGCTAGACCGGGGAGCAGGTACCGTGGCCCACAACACGTGGAGGAGTAGCAAGGGATCTCTGTCAATATCGATCGTGGGACACTGCGTAGGGCCGGAGCGGATCGCCCCCAGATGTGCTGCAGCCACTGAGTGCGGTGCGATGGAGCAGCTGGTGCCGCACGCCCAGAGCTTTGCTGTTTGACCTCGGGGCTCCCATAGGAGCAGAGACCTCGCAGTGCCTGGGCCTGGGGGGGCGGGACAAGGCAACAAAGCGCCAGCCTTTACAGTGATCCGGATCACCAAAGGGAAGGTGCCGGAGTCTTCCCTGCACGGCCGCAATGGAATTTGCAGTAGCTAGACCCAGCAGGAGCTAAGACTGGCCGGGTTGAGACCCGTTACACCTGGGAACCAAGTAGCGAGACTGCAAGAAGGCCCGGAGCGGAGATCTCCCCAGGCACTGGAGGATCCGGTGGACAGCCGGAGTGCCCCGAGAGCGGCGCCCAGCTGGTCTCCCGTGGAGCACCAAGCAAAAGCGCAGGAACGCGCACCCAGTTTTGGAACACACGTGTGGGCACAAGCCCCCAACATATCACAGCACCCGCAGCAACCGAGCGGTTGCCGGCGTTAATCGCAGGCTGAGGAGGGGAAGCCTGAGTGCCGAGTCCTGGGGACGGACGTGGGATGCACCGGGGCCGGTTGAGCCATGCACAGAACGCCAGGCGGTACCCGAAGGCTCAGCCTTCTCCAGCAAGAATTGCCAGAGATGATCACCTGGCGCCAGAGCCCCCACGCAAATAGCCACGAAAGTGAGATGGATCAACGGGCCGCCATGACAGGGTCCCAGTATTGAGAGATCCTATTGCCCATAGAACGGTTGATCAACACAGTGCACCCCAGGGCCTATGCTGAATACCAGGGAGCACGCATAAGGTGGCCTACGCTGGAATGGGGCCTGGAGAATGCGCTAAAGACACTACCGTTAGTCAAGAAGCCGCAGGGTTCTGTCAGGGCCTGGAGCTGATGCGTTTGAAGCCAGCGGATGCGCCTGACTACCAGCATCTGAGAGAGTAGCAGCTCATGCTAGGTCGACTAAGCCAGCCTTGGCACGTGGGAAGACACAGCCCATTCCAGGAGCATTACAGGTAGTCGGCATATATCTCTGACACGGTTGGATTGGGCCCAAATACCAGGAACCGTTCAACGTTGCTTAGGCCTTAAGGTGAGTAGTTGTGTGCTGGCCCACACCTTGTTGGTACAGTACAATGTCTAATAAACCCATAAGATTGAAGAGCAAGCAGCCCACGCTGGATGACTATGCCAAGACATTGCCTGGGGCAGAAGGGGCCAGGAGTAAAGATAAAACCCCTGCCGGGAGTACAGACGCATTGGGCACAAACCAGGAGGTGCTCGCCGCAATTGCGGACCTGAAAGTGGCCTGGGAGGCTAAATTGGGACTGGCCATGAACAAACTGAAGGCGGCACTGGAGCTTAAGGTCGGGGTGGTCCAGGAAAAGGTAAACTTACTTAGACAAGACTTCAGAACATTGGCGGAGCGCACCGGGGACTTGGAAAAGGAGGTGGCCCCGAATACAGCAGATTGCGCCGCCCATAAATCCGAACTTCATGCCCTAGTGCAGCGAGTGGGCAACCTAGAAAGTAGAGCGGAAGAGGCTGAGGGACGCACCCGAAGGAATAATACCCGCATCGTAGGATTGCCAGAGGGAATCGAAGGGCCTAACCAAACGGAATACGTTGAAACTACGTTACTGCAGGAAATAACTGGAGGGGTGCTGACCCAGGGGTTTGCGGTTGAAAGAGCGCACAGGGCTCTGATGATGATGATGATGATGATGATGATGAGGAGGCCGCCGCCAGGAACCCCTCCCAGGCCAATGATTGCAAAGATCCTGAATTACCGGGATTGAGAAAAAATACTCGAATTGTTCCGGAATGGCAGAACGATAGAAACGGGGACAGAGAAGATAACCGCATACCCAGACTACACCTTGCAGGTGCAGCGCAGACAAATGAACTTTGGGGCAGTGAAAAGAAGACTGTGAGAAACAGGCCACAAGTGCATGCTGATTTACCCGGCCAAGCTGAAGGTGTTCCACAAGAACAGAACTCTGTTTTTTGAAACTCCAGAGGGTGGCTGGATATGCAGAGCTGCCCCCAAGAATCGGGTATCCAGACAGGAGATGGGGAAGATAAGTAATATGCGGCTGTGGCACCCAGGGTGACATAGCGCAAGACACTGGGACTGGAATATAGCACTAGATATGGCATATGGGAACGTGCTGTTTGGAATACACATGAATGCATGATCCGATTGAACTGACAAATCTTATTCAAATAGCGGGGGAGCCAACCCTTGTGCCCCCATAGCGCTAAGCTTAGTTAGGTCACCGGTAGTCCAGTGACACCCTGCTGGGTTCTTGTCCTCGGCACTCCGAGGAGGGACCAAACGCAGGTGGGCCTGAGATCCAGGGATGGAGCTGGGCATTTGTTGGGGTTAGGAGAGGAGGGGAAGGTAAGGGGTTGTGTGCAGTGCGTTGAAGTTGGGGAAGGGGGGGAAGGGGTGGTTGTTGGGGGTGGGAGGGACGTGAGCCAAACTCTGTGTTATCAGGAGCGAAAAGGGAAACTGGGAGGTGAGGCGGGATATCAAGCTAATGGCTTTGGGTAATCTTAGAGTGGTGACCTGGAACGTGCAGGGCCTCAATAGTTAGCTAAAACGTAATAAAGTAATGATGTATCTGAGGAGGATGAGGATTGATATAGAATTACTACAAGAAACCCACCTCACCAAAGAGAAACTGGAGGTGGTCAAGAGGAAATGGAAGGGAAGTGTCACGGGAGCCACATACTCAGCGTATTCAAGAGGAGTTGTCATATGGGTGGCACCGCATGTGCCGTTTCAGCTGCTCCGGTCGACAATAGACCCGGAAGGCTGAATGGTGGTGGCGGAGGGGCTGCTGGAGAACCGAGAAGTGAACATCATAAATGTATATGCCCCCAACCAGGGTACTGCGGCTTATTTTAGGTCTTTATATAGTAAAATCAGCCCCCTGCTGGGCGGCGCGATACTATGGGGAGGTGATTTCAATTGCACCCTGAACCCCAAGATGGATAGGCCAGACAGTAAGCTAGATAAACCCATCCCGGCAGCTAAAGCTTTGTGGGCACTGTTGACAGACTTCAAACTGTAGGATTTATGGAGACGGCTGCACCCAACAGATAGGCAATACTCACATTACGCAGCACTGCATACTCACATTACGCAGCGCCGCATGACCTGCATACTAGGCTGGATTATGTGTTCGCTGTGCCAAGACAGCAGGAGAAATGATGGGTGCGGAATATAAAGCCACGGTGCTTTCCGACCATTCCCGTTTGGTCCTGGAGTGGCGGCACCATCCCCCCAGGGCGCGTATCCCGACGTGGAAGCTTAGAGCTGAGGCCCTACAGGACTCAGGATTCCGAGAGGACCTAAGGGAGGCCATCACGGAATACTTTGACATTAATACGGGCAGCGTGCAATCTGTGGGAACAGTATGGGAGGCATTCAAGGTGGTGGTGCGTGGAGTAGCAATATTAAAATCTAGGGAACACCAAGGAGGTATAGAATGGGAATTGCAGGAAACAGAAAGGGAGCTAGAGGATTTGATGCGTAGGGGGCGGGGAGACCACCCGGGAAGACAGGGTAAAGATGAGGGAGCTGCAAAAAGCTAGCAGCGAGCTCGGGGATAGGCTATGTAAGCTGAATTATAAGAAATACGTAGAAAGGCAGCATGCGGGTTGAGACAAGCCGGGCAGATTGCTGGCCTGGTTATATAAAAATGAGACACCCCGACCAGAGATTAAAGAAGTCAGGGGTGAGGAGGTCCAGATCCGCTATACCCAAGAGGGTGTGAACGAAGAGTTCCTCAGATATTATAAATGATTGTATGAGGACGCGGGTGGAGACATGGGTCAAGAAATTCAGGAAACACTAGAAGATATAGGTCTGCCCACCTTACATGACTTGGAACGAGAAGATTTAGATGCCCCAATCACCTCAGACGAACTGGAGACAGTGATCCAGCACCTGCCCACGTGCAAAGCGCCTGGGTCCGACAGATTACCCAGTGAATTTTATAAAGCGTACAGGCAGGAGTTGCTCCAGCCGCTGCTGGCCATATTTAATGAGGCTTATGAACGGGGAGAGTTGCCAGAGTCCCTACGAGAAGCGGTGATCATCCCGCTCTTGAAACCGGGTAAGCCAAACACGGACTGTGGGTACTACAGGCCCTTATCGATGCTCAACCAGGATAGCAAAATACTCACAGCGGTGCTCGCCAACAGGCTTAAGAGAGTAATCGGCAGACTGATACACCCAGACCAACCGGGTTACGTTCCTGGCAGAAATATCACTGACAATCATAGGAGGCTACATCCTATTATTGACCAAACAGAGAAAGACCCGGATGAGCTGGTCATTGTGTAGTTAGACGCGGTTAAGACCTTCGATTCAGTGAGAGGGCCATGGTTGATGGAGACCCTGAAAGAGTGCGGGATGCGGCCGGGGTACATGAGATGGGCCAAGATATTATACAGCTCTCCAATTGCAAGGGTTAAAACAGGCGCCATAATCTCAGATAAATGGCGACTTAGTAGGGGGACCAGACAGGGATGTCCCTGGTCACCCCTGTTATATATCTTTGCGTTTGAGCCGCTGGCAGCTTGCCTTAGGCAACAATACGGAGAGGTAGGGATCTGTACGGCGGGAAGCACACACCTAATGTCATTGTATGCCAATGTCATGCTTCTCTACCTGCACTTCCCAGAAAAGAACCTACAATATGTCCTGGAGGTGATGGAATGCTATGCCACCCTGTCGGGAAACTGCCCATTTTGCAGATACCCTGGCGGATCGAGACGTTTCGATACCTAGGCATAAATGTATACCACACGATAGAGGCAGATCATAAATACAACACAGAGAAAGCAGTTGAAGGTATCAAAAACAGCATGGTGTTTTGGTCCAGATTGCCCCTAGCCATGATGGGAAGAGCAGCTTTGTTCAAGATGGTAGTCTTGCCCAGACTGCTACACTTTTTTGTGAATGTCCCGTACTTGATCCCCAAACGTTTTTTTGTCAAACTTCATAGCATGTGCAGGGGGTTCATATGGCATAATTGTAGGAACAGGGTGGCCCTTTGGAAATTACAAAATTTGTGCGATAAGGGGGGTATAAACCTGCCGAATTTTGAACTGTATTACTTGGTGGGACAGCTACTAGATGTAGCTAGTTGGTTGTCTGAGGATGAAACGGCGGAAGCCAGGCTTTTGCGGAGTGACGCTGCCCCCTACTTCCTAAGAGAGACAGTGTGGTTGCCTAAAATAAAAGTACTGGAGATGGCGAGGTTGCTGGTGCTGGGCTGGGAGGTCTGGCGTAGAGCATGGCGAACTGTGGGTGTCCCGGACCCGCTCTCTCAGCAGGTCCCGTTGGTGGTGTTATGTGGAGGAGACTCCCAACTGATAAAAGGGGTCCGCAGATACTGGGAACCGGTGGGCCTGGCCACCCTAGGGGACATATGGCAGGAGGCAGAGGCATTAGGATTTCAAAGATTAATGGAGGAGACCGGGGTGCATAAAGGCCAAAATATTACTTATTCCAGAAGGTTGTAGGTCATATGGTCGAAAACAAAAGGACCGAATGCCTTTTGACCGACAGTAAACTGATCGAAAAAAAGGGTCGATTTTTTTTTTGTTTTATTTTATTATTTTTTTTTGAAGATTTTTTTTGAAGATTTTTTTTTATGTGGGGGTTCCCCCAAACCCCTGTTTTCTTCGTTAAAAACATTTTTCTACCAACCCAAACTAAAAAATATATATAAATAAATAAAATCAACCTTTTTTTTCCGACCATTTAACTGTCGATCAAATGGTCATTCGATCCTTTGTTTTCGACCATTTGACTGGACACCATTCCAGAATCATGAAACTGGTGAGGGAAAGGTGGCCCGAAGCAGTACTTGCAGAACAACCTGATGCCACCATAGAAATGATGTATGATGTCTCGGAGGGCGGGCATGAATTATCTCGGAAATATGAGTTACTGAGTACGAGGGCGGGGAAGAAGTTGCTTCAACTGAGGCATGGCTGGGAGGAGGAGGTGGGTGAACCCATGACGATGGACAATGGGATAGAGCCCAAAGGTACCATAAGAAGGTGTCCCGGTATGCGAGACTTCAGCAGATCCAATTATATGTCACCCACAGAGCATATTTGACCCCCGGTAGAATAGCCAGGTTCGGTGGCTCGGCTGTACAGGAATATCCCAGGTGCGGGGAGGAGGAGGCTGGGTTGCTGCATATGTTCTGGGCTTGCCCGGAAGTGAATAGGTTCTGGATAGAACTGAAAACAAGATTGGCTGACAGAGGGGTAGTGCTAGACGTGGGGTCTGCTTGGGCATGCATGCTTGGGAGCTTTCCCAGGCCACGTAACCTAAGGCATATTAGCAAGATGAAGGACCTGGCTTATATCTTGGCCAAGCGTAGAATTGCAATGTGCTGGAAAGCGGCCCACCGGCCTAGATTGGAGATGTGGTGGGCAGACCTCTTGAAATGGGTAGAGGCAGAATCGGCTGCCTGGTATGAAGCAGTCACTAGAGGTGGGGAGGAAGAGGTGGGTCCCCTGATGGCTTGGAGGCAATTGGTGACTTCAATTGTGAGCCTCCCCCCCCCCAGGCCGACCACCAAGTTGATGACATGGATGAGATGCTGATAATAGAGACGCCTGAAGACGCTGATCACAAATGTCCTAACTGGCTGTAATGTTTGAAGTGTTGTTTGTTAAAATAATAAAAATTATTCCCAAACAAAACATGTTTTAGAACCAGTATAAACTGGTAAGTAAATTAGGTAGATCTAGGGTCTAGTGCCCAAAAGTCACAGGTTCCTGCTTATGCACTTTTCAGATGGTTTACTGCGTGATTCACAAACCAGAGTCATTGAAGCCAGCAGAAGTTGAATAAAAAGGTTAGTACATTTTGTACAAGTTTCTCTCCAAATTCCACCACTCTAGGGGAAGCCCTGCGGTGCAGGAGGGCAGGAGATCCTTGACCAGACCACCACTGTTCTTAGTCAGGCAAGGCAGAGATATGGTTAGGACTTTACACCCATCCAACCCAATGGCGGGGAAGTGAAGGGGGCAATAGAAATAGCTATGCAAACTCACTCTACTAGGATCTTTTCAGCAACCACTTCAGGAGTTCCTGAATCTGTTGGGCCCGCTTACTTCTGTACTGTTCCTGCTGAAGCGAGGTCCATGGGCTGTGGATGCAGAGTTCCCTTTCGGGACTTTGTCCAGCTAATCTGAGGTTCCAGGCTCTGTGATAAGTTTCTGAAGACTAGACAGCTGGGCACCTTTTGCAGGACAAGATGAAGACCTTCACTTGACAGGCACACCTCAGAAGACCTCCAGGACATGATAAAGATGGATTGGAGAAGGAGTCACCATGGTCAGGCGGCGACAGGCTGTCTTCGCTTGGTGAACAAAGGAGCTGGCCCTGCAGAGCTCCTCTTCTGTCATGAATGGTGAAATTTCAGTAGCTAGGCATCTTGTTACCAAGTTGAAGATCCTTCAAGCTCCAAGGATGCTCTTGGAACGGTGATGTCTGCAGCGAGGTAGCCAGGACAGAGAACCGGTCAGTCCGTCTCTTAGTCCTGGAATACTTCTTAAGGCATGGATCCTTCAGCGGGGGTCGAGATTGGTTGTTCCCACCGGTTCAGAGGTTGAGGCACCAACGAAGGTCTTCTTCAGATCAGGCAGAAGAGCAGGGTTTTTACTGGGACTTCACTGGAGTTGGTGTTAGTCAGCTGCAGAGGTCATCCTCGGATCATCAATTGGCTGCTATTCTTTGTAGAGCTCTTGGCTCTGTAGAGGAGGAGCCAAATGCTACCGGAAGTCTTCCTCCCACACCCCATTTTGCCTATATGTTGGAAACAGGAAATTGTGACATGCACAACACCAATAATGGTCCCTATACCGCAAAGAATCCTTGAAACAAGGTATCTATTGAGAAAGCCCTATATGATGTACTCGCAGAGAAATGACAGCCTCTTAAAGGAGGTTCCAGAAGAAGTGTGAAGATGAATGAAAAAGAAGACTGGTGATGTCACATAAATCAGAAATGACACACACAGAAGTGATGGCGAAGTGGAGAATTGGGCAACATTTCATGTGCAGAATGAAGATTGCACATGCAAAGAGCACTGTAGAAAATGCAAGCCATTTTATAATTGTACAGATGCTGAAACGCAAGTAGATTAAGTAATCGTGAAGGCTGGCTAGACGTAATGAAAAGACTGCATGCTGTGCTGCCAATATATATGTACATAGAATATGGATGTTCCACGTCATGTTTTAGCAAACTAGGACCCCATGAACAGAAGGGCTGAAAGTGTGGCACAGTAGAAGAAAACGGCTGACAATGAGGGAAGATTCGAGAAAGGTTGTCTGGCCCAGTGTCAAGGGTTTGGGCAGCCAAGAAACTGGTTATCTATTCGAGAAGATCCAATGAACCTGAGAAACAAGGTGAGCTCCTGTTGAGGTGTAATTGAAAAACATTTTAAGTGCCAGATTTTACTAATTTAATAGTGTTAAATACGAAAGAAAAAGCTCAAATGCGGTCTCCAGTCACATGGTCTAGATGAAAATAAACTTTGGGCAAGCTACACTGAGACTTGCAGATAAGACCATGCTCACACACTCTTCTATTCTCAAGTGCAGTGATACTTTGCAAGGCCGAGTTCCAAGACAAGTCGAATGGTAGAGAGCAGGAGTGATGATGTGCTAATTGGGTGGGGAGGCATGGTCAAGTCTAACCCACAAGCACCTGGGATACAAGCTTGTGTGCTGCTAGCGAGTTGAATATTCCAGAAGGGTGCAAGCATGGCAACCAATCGGATAGGGCCACATAGCAAAGAAACCTATAGTTTGAAAGCCAATGAAACGTTTTTTCCATGATGGTGAAGATGACTTGCTCTAGGGGTGGGCATATCTGTCCACCTGACCTTAGAGACCCAATCACAATCCTGTCCCCCATAGAAAGTATACGTAGATGCTCCCCTTAAGCCTATCACAAACCCAACTGGGTTTTCATATTCTGCCACGTAGTATGATGTCAGTGATGACGAACATTTACTATATAAATGTAATTTTTTATTAAATGCTTTGAGAACTCCTGAGAGAGATTTGAGCGAACGTCCGTTGTACAATTGCAATTAAAACAGTACATTTTTTGCCAACTTCCTGAGTCAGTCTTATTATTGGTGTAAGAGTAAAATCTGCATCCCCCACCCATCCCATATAGCGCTACCTTGCTTAACCCTTTAAGTGCCATGGGTATTTCTCCCCAGTGCCAGAGCCTTTTTTGGTGATTTTGGTATGTGGCCATTCAATGGCTTGTAACTTTTTTGTTACATGAGATATCTCGGCCAAATTTGGCTCCTTTTTTTCCCACATGTAGGCGGTCGTAACGCCACCCAGGAATCCCAGGTTGCTGTAGGGGGGTGAGAGAAAATAAGGAAAATGTGCGAAAATTTTGGGTTTTTTCAAAAAATGCCAATAAAATGATGAACAAAGAAGCCTGTGGTTTTTTCCTTGTAAGAGCTAGGAACAAATGGTTTGCTGTGCTGAGTTCCCCAATGTGTTGGCTTTCAGGAACAGGTTGAGTGGAAATGGAAAAAAATTATTTTGATGGGGATATCAACCGTTTTGTGAGAGGTAGGCGATTTTTGCCATTTTTGCCAATTGGACATGCATGGACGGAATGGAAGAAAAGGGCAGGAAAGCCAAATTGGAGGACAGAAAGGCATATATTTCTGAAAAGTAGACAAAATTCCAAGTTTAGGAAGGGGTGATTTGTATAGGTCAGGCAACAACTAGGTAGGGGAAACTGCCATCGAATGGTGGAAAAGCGGGAAAATGACTGAAAAAAAAGGTATGTGTTGGACATGGTTGGCTTGGTACGGCAATGGCTTCTATGAATTTTGAGAAAAGCAATGCTCCGCTACATTCCCCCGACTCTTGCAGTTAGGAGAGCATACCATTTTTGTAGTGTTTGTACAAAACAAGCAATACCACAAGCCAAACACTGAACCATGGTACACAGGAGTTTTACGCTCACGGCCTGACCAGACGCACTTAGCATGTGTAAATTGGGAAAACCAATGTGGTGAGGAACGGCAGCCATACATTTTTTGAAAGAGCACAGGCAGACCTTTTCAAGGGTAGGTGACTTGTGCAGGTTACAAAAGTGTATGGTGGCTAAAGCAGCGACTAAATGTAGGTCACATTTGGGAAAAGAAAGGGTTGTGAGACAAAGGGCTCCAGCAAATGGGTCAAAACGTTATGAAAACCACACAAACACAACACATGGCCTACCGTCCCGCGTTCCCACAGGTGTCCCGATGAAAACGGTACCTCACATGTGTGGGTGCACCTACCTGGCCGCCAAGGGGAAAGCCCAAAACACAAGTAACCCCAAGTCTGTTTTCACACCGGAAATGTCACACTCTCCCATCATACAGATATGGGCCTCGGGTGTCCAAGCCACCGAGGAAAACAGGGAACCCCATGCATTTCCGAAAAGAGGACACCCGTGGGAATCCGCAGAGGTATGATATGCCCAAATTGCCCCAGAATTTATTACCCAGACACCCCCGCAAAGTCCGAAATGTGGGAAAAAATACGCATTTTCCTCACATTTCGCTCGACTCACCCATCGAAACACGCCCCCAACAACACATGGCCTACCGTCCCGCGTTCCCACAGGTGTCCCGAT
Organism: Ambystoma mexicanum; assembly: GCF_040938575.1. NCBI lineage: Eukaryota > Metazoa > Chordata > Amphibia > Caudata > Ambystomatidae > Ambystoma > Ambystoma mexicanum. The sequence continues at coordinate 30,105,970 of NC_090937.1, read as the reverse complement.
GAAAACGGTACCTCACATGTGTGGGTGCACCTACCTGGCCGCCAAGGGGAAAGCCTAAAACACAAGTAACCCCAAGTCTGTTTTCAGAGGGAAAACTCAGACATTCTGCCGACCGGCACAATGTACAGATATGGGCCTCGGGTGTCCAAGCCACCGAGGAAAACAGGGAACCCCATGCATTTCCGAAAAGAGGACACCCGTGGGAATCCGCAGAGGTATGATATGCCCAAATTGCCCCAGAATTTATTACCCAGACACCCCTGCAAAGTCCGAAATGTGGGGAAAAAAACGCTTTTTCCGCAGATTTCGCTCGACGCACCCATCGAAACACGCCCCCAACAACACATGGCCTACCGTCCCGCGTTCCCACAGGTGTCCCGATGAAAACGGTACCTCACATGTGTGGGTGCACCTACCTGGCCGCCAAGGGGAAAGCCTAAAACACAAGTAACCCCAAGTCTGTTTTCACACCGGAAATGTCACACTCTCACATCATACAGATATGGGCCTCGGGTGTCCAAGCCACCAAGGAAAACAGGGAACCCCATGCATTTCCGGAAAGAGGACACCCGTGGGAATCCGCAGAGGTATGATATGCCCAAATCGCCCCAGAATTTATTACCCAGACACCCCCGCAAAGTCCTAAATGTGGGAAAAAATACGCATTTTCCTCACATTTCGCTCGACTCACCCATCGAAACACGCCCCCAACAACACATGGCCTACCGTCCCGCGTTCCCACAGGTGTCCCGATGAAAACGGTACCTCACATGTGTGGGTGCACCTACCTGGCCGCCAAGGGGAAAGCCTAAAACACAAGTAACCCCAAGTCTGTTTTCAGAGGGAAAACTCAGACATTCTGCCGACCGGCACAATGTACAGATATGGGCCTCGGGTGTCCAAGCCACCGAGGAAAACAGGGAACCCCATGCATTTCCGAAAAGAGGACACCCGTGGGAATCCGCAGAGGTATGATATGCCCAAATTGCCCCAGAATTTATTACCCAGACACCCCTGCAAAGTCCGAAATGTGGGGAAAAAAACGCTTTTTCCGCACATTTCGCTCGACGCACCCATCGAAACACGCCCCCCACAACACATGGCCTACCGTCACGCGTTCCCACAGGTGTCCCGATGAAAACGGTACCTCACATGTGTGGGTGCACCTACCTGGCCGCCAAGGGGAAAGCCTAAAACACAAGTAACCCCAAGTCTGTTTTCACACCGGAAATGTCACACTCTCACATCATACAGATATGGGCCTCGGGTGTCCAAGCCACCAAGGAAAACAGGGAACCCCATGCATTTCCGGAAAGAGGACACCCGTGGGAATCCGCAGAGGTATGATATGCCCAAATCGCCCCAGAATTTATTACCCAGACACCCCCGCAAAGTCCGAAATGTGGGAAAAAATACGCATTTTCCTCACATTTCGCTCGACTCACCCATCGAAACACACCCCCCACAACACATGGCCTACCGTCCCGCGTTCCCACAGGTGTCCCGATGAAAACGGTACCTCACATGTGTGGGTGCACCTACCTGGCCGCCAAGGGGAAAGCCTAAAACACAAGTAACCCCAAGTCTGTTTTCAGAGGGAAAACTCAGACATTCTGCCGACCGGCACAATGTACAGATATGGGCCTCGGGTGTCCAAGCCACCGAGGAAAACAGGGAACCCCATGCATTTCCGAAAAGAGGACACCCGTGGGAATCCGCAGAGGTATGATATGCCCAAATTGCCCCAGAATTTATTACCCAGACACCCCTGCAAAGTCTGAAATGTGGGGAAAAAAACGCTTTTTCCGCACATTTCGCTCGACGCACCCATCGAAACACGCCCCCCACAACACATGGCCTACCGTCACGCGTTCCCACAGGTGTCCCGATGAAAACGGTACCTCACATGTGTGGGTGCACCTACCTGGCCGCCAAGGGGAAAGCCTAAAACACAAGTAACCCCAAGTCTGTTTTCACACCGGAAATGTCACACTCTCACATCATACAGATATGGGCCTCGGGTGTCCAAGCCACCAAGGAAAACAGGGAACCCCATGCATTTCCGGAAAGAGGACACCCGTGGGAATCCGCAGAGGTATGATATGCCCAAATCGCCCCAGAATTTATTACCCAGACACCCCCGCAAAGTCCGAAATGTGGGAAAAAATACGCATTTTCCTCACATTTCGCTCGACTCACCCATCGAAACACGCCCCACACAACACATGGCCTACCGTCCCGCGTTCCCACAGGTGTCCCGATGAAAACGGTACCTCACATGTGTGGGTGCACCTACCTGGCCGCCAAGGGGAAAGCCTAAAACACAAGTAACCCCAAGTCTGTTTTCAGAGGGAAAACTCAGACATTCTGCCGACCGGCACAATGTACAGATATGGGCCTCGGGTGTCCAAGCCACCGAGGAAAACAGGGAACCCCATGCATTTCCGAAAAGAGGACACCCGTGGGAATCCGCAGAGGTATGATATGCCCAAATTGCCCCAGAATTTATTACCCAGACACCCCTGCAAAGTCCGAAATGTGGGGAAAAAAACGCTTTTTCCGCACATTTCGCTCGACGCACCCATCGAAACACGCCCCCAACAACACATGGCCTACCGTCACGCGTTCCCACAGGTGTCCCGATGAAAACGGTACCTCACATGTGTGGGTGCACCTACCTGGCCGCCAAGGGGAAAGCCTAAAACACAAGTAACCCCAAGTCTGTTTTCACACCGGAAATGTCACACTCTCACATCATACAGATATGGGCCTCGGGTGTCCAAGCCACCAAGGAAAACAGGGAACCCCATGCATTTCCGGAAAGAGGACACCCGTGGGAATCCGCAGAGGTATGATATGCCCAAATCGCCCCAGAATTTATTACCCAGACACCCCCGCAAAGTCCGAAATGTGGGAAAAAATACGCATTTTCCTCACATTTCGCTCGACTCACCCATCGAAACACGCCCCCAACAACACATGGCCTACCGTCCCGCGTTCCCACAGGTGTCCCGATGAAAACGGTACCTCACATGTGTGGGTGCACCTACCTGGCCGCCAAGGGGAAAGCCTAAAACACAAGTAACCCCAAGTCTGTTTTCAGAGGGAAAACTCAGACATTCTGTCGACCGGCACAATGTACAGATATGGGCCTCGGGTGTCCAAGCCACCGAGGAAAACAGGGAACCCCATGCATTTCCGAAAAGAGGACACCCGTGGGAATCCGCAGAGGTATGATATGCCCAAATTGCCCCAGAATTTATTACCCAGACACCCCTGCAAAGTCCGAAATGTGGGGAAAAAAACGCTTTTTCCGCACATTTCGCTCGACGCACCCATCGAAACACGCCCCCCACAACACATGGCCTACCGTCACGCGTTCCCACAGGTGTCCCGATGAAAACGGTACCTCACATGTGTGGGTGCACCTACCTGGCCGCCAAGGGGAAAGCCTAAAACACAAGTAACCCCAAGTCTGTTTTCACACCGTAAATGTCACACTCTCACATCATACAGATATGGGCCTCGGGTGTCCAAGCCACCAAGGAAAACAGGGAACCCCATGCATTTCCGGAAAGAGGACACCCGTGGGAATCCGCAGAGGTATGATATGCCCAAATCGCCTCAGAATTTATTACCCAGACACCCCCGCAAAGTCCGAAATGTGGGAAAAAATACGCATTTTCCTCACATTTCGCTCGACTCACCCATCGAAACACGCCCCCCACAACACATGGCCTACCGTCCCGCGTTCCCACAGGTGTCCCGATGAAAACGGTACCTCACATGTGTGGGTGCACCTACCTGGCCGCCAAGGGGAAAGCCTAAAACACAAGTAACCCCAAGTCTGTTTTCAGAGGGAAAACTCAGACATTCTGCCGACCGGCACAATGTACAGATATGGGCCTCGGGTGTCCAAGCCACTGAGGAAAACAGGGAACCCCATGCATTTCCGAAAAGAGGACACCCGTGGGAATCCGCAGAGGTATGATATGCCCAAATTGCCCCAGAATTTATTACCCAGACACCCCTGCAAAGTCCGAAATGTGGGGAAAAAAACGCTTTTTCCGCACATTTCGCTCGACGCACCCATCGAAACACGCCCCCAACAACACATGGCCTACCGTCCCGTGTTCCCACAGGTGTCCCGATGAAAACGGTACCTCACATGTGTGCGTGCACCTATCTGGCTGCCAAGGGGAAAGCCTAAAACACAAGTAACCCCAAGTCTGTTTTCACACCGGAAATGTCACACTCTCACATCATACAGATATGGGCCTCGGGTGTCCAAGCCACCAAGGAAAACAGGGAACCCCATGCATTTCCGGAAAGAGGACACCCGTGGGAATCCGCAGAGGTATGATATGCCCAAATCGCCCCAGAATTTATTACCCAGACACCCCCGCAAAGTCCGAAATGTGGGAAAAAATACGCATTTTCCTCACATTTCGCTCGACTCACCCATCAAAACACGCCCCCCACAACACATGGCCTACCGTCCCGCGTTCCCACAGGTGTCCCGATGAAAACGGTACCTCACATGTGTGGGTGCACCTACCTGGCCGCCAAGGGGAAAGCCTAAAACACAAGTAACCCCAAGTCTGTTTTCAGAGGGAAAACTCAGACATTCTGCCGACCGGCACAATGTACAGATATGGGCCTCGGGTGTCCAAGCCACCGAGGAAAACAGGGAACCCCATGCATTTCCGAAAAGAGGACACCCGTGGGAATCCGCAGAGGTATGATATGCCCAAATTGCCCCAGAATTTATTACCCAGACACCCCTGCAAAGTCCGAAATGTGGGGAAAAAAACGCTTTTTCCGCACATTTCGCTCGACGCACCCATCGAAACACGCCCCCCACAACACATGGCCTACCGTCCCGCGTTCCCACAGGTGTCCCGATGAAAACGGTACCTCACATGTGTGGGTGCACCTACCTGGCCGCCAAGGGGAAAGCCTAAAACACAAGTAACCCCAAGTCTGTTGTCCATTCTGCCGACCGGCGCAACTTACAGATATGGACCTCGGGTGTCCAAGCCACCGAGGAAAACAGGGAACCCCATGCATTTTCGAAAAGAGGACACCCGTGGGAATCCGCAGAGGTGTGATTTGCGCCCATCGCCCCAGATTTTTTTACCCAGACAGCCCTGCAAAGTCGGAAATGTGGGGAAAAAACGCTTTTTCCGCACATTTCGCTCGCCGCACCCATCGAAACACGCCCCCCACAACACATGGCCTACCGTCCCGCGTTCCCACAGGTGTCCCGATGAAAACGGTACCTCACATGTGTGGGTGCACCTACCTGGCCGCCAAGGGGAAAGCCTAAAACACAAGTAACCCCAAGTCTGTTGTCAGAGGGAAATCTCCGACATTCTGCCGACCGGCGCAACTTACAGATATGGGCCTCGGGTGTCCAAGCCACCGAGGAAAACAGGGAACCCCATGCATTTTCGAAAAGAGGACACCCGTGGGAATCCGCAGAGGTGTGATTTGCGCCCATCGCCCCAGATTATTTTACCCAGACAGCCCTGCAAAGTCGGAAATGTGGGGAAAAAAACGCTTTTTCCGCACATTTCGCTCGCCGCACCCATCGAAACACGCCCCCCACAAGACATGGCCTACCGTCCCCCGTTCCCACAGGTGTCCCGATGAAAACGGTACCTCACATGTGTGGGTGCACCTACCTGGCCGCCAAGGGGAAAGCCTAAAACACAAGTAACCCCAAGTCTGTTGTCAGAGGGAAATCTCCGACATTCTGCCGACCGGCGCAACTTACAGATATGGGCCTCGGGTGTCCAAGCCACCGAGGAAAACAGGGAACCCCATGCATTTTCGAAAAGAGGACACCCGTGGGAATCCGCAGAGGTGTGATTTGCGCCCATCGCCCCAGATTTTTTTACCCAGACAGCCCTGCAAAGTCGGAAATGTGGGGGAAAAAACGCTTTTTCCGCACATTTCACTCGCCGCACCCATCGAAACACGCCCCCCACAAGACATGGCCTACCGTCCCGCGTTCCCACAGGTGTCCCGATGAAAACGGTACCTCACATGTGTGGGTGCACCTACCTGGCCGCCAAGGGGAAAGCCTAAAACACAAGTAACCCCAAGTCTGTTGTCAGAGGGAAATCTCCGACATTCTGCCGACCGGCGCAACTTACAGATATGGGCCTCGGGTGTCCAAGCCACCGAGGAAAACAGGGAACCCCATGCATTTTCGAAAAGAGGACACCCGTGGGAATCCGCAGAGGTGTGATTTGCGCCCATCGCCCCAGATTTTTTTACCCAGACAGCCCTGCAAAGTCGGAAATGTGGGGGGAAAAACGCTTTTTCCGCACATTTCACTCGCCGCACCCATCGAAACACGCCCCCCACAACACATGGCCTACCGTCCCGCGTTCCCACAGGTGTCCCGATGAAAACGGTACCTCACATGTGTGGGTGCACCTACCTGGCCGCCAAGGGGAAAGCCTAAAACACAAGTAACCCCAAGTCTGTTGTCCATTCTGCCGACCGGCGCAACTTACAGATATGGACCTCGGGTGTCCAAGCCACCGAGGAAAACAGGGAACCCCATGCATTTTCGAAAAGAGGACACCCGTGGGAATCCGCAGAGGTGTGATTTGCGCCCATCGCCCCAGATTTTTTTACCCAGACAGCCCTGCAAAGTCGGAAATGTGGGGAAAAAAACGCTTTTTCCGCACATTTCGCTCGCCGCACCCATCGAAACACGCCCCCCACAACACATGGCCTACCGTCCCGCGTTCCCACAGGTGTCCCGATGAAAACGGTACCTCACATGTGTGGGTGCACCTACCTGGCCGCCAAGGGGAAAGCCTAAAACACAAGTAACCCCAAGTCTGTTGTCAGAGGGAAATCTCCGACATTCTGCCGACCGGCGCAACTTACAGATATGGGCCTCGGGTGTCCAAGCCACCGAGGAAAACAGGGAACCCCATGCATTTTCGAAAAGAGGACACCCGTGGGAATCCGCAGAGGTGTGATTTGCGCCCATCGCCCCAGATTTTTTTACCCAGACAGCCCTGCAAAGTCGGAAATGTGGGGAAAAAAACGCTTTTTCCGCACATTTCGCTCGCCGCACCCATCGAAACACGCCCCCCACAACACATGGCCTACCGTCCCGCGTTCCCACAGGTGTCCCGATGAAAACGGTACCTCACATGTGTGTGTGCACCTACCTGGCCGCCAAGGGGAAAGCCTAAAACACAAGTAACCCCAAGTCTGTTGTCCATTCTGCCGACCGGCGCAACTTACAGATATGGGCCTCGGGTGTCCAAGCCACCGAGGAAAACAGGGAACCCCATGCATTTTCGAAAAGAGGACACCCGTGGGAATCCGCAGAGGTGTGATTTGCGCCCATCGCCCCAGATATTTTTACCCAGACAGCCCTGCAAAGTCGGAAATGTGGGGAAAAAAACGCTTTTTCCGCACATTTCGCTCGCCGCACCCATCGAAACACGCCCCCCACAAGACATGGCCTACCGTCCCCCGTTCCCACAGGTGTCCCGATGAAAACGGTACCTCACATGTGTGGGTGCACCTACCTGGCCGCCAAGGGGAAAGCCTAAAACACAAGTAACCCCAAGTCTGTTGTCAGAGGGAAATCTCCGACATTCTGCCGACCGGCGCAACTTACAGATATGGGCCTCGGGTGTCCAAGCCACCGAGGAAAACAGGGAACCCCATGCATTTTCGAAAAGAGGACACCCGTGGGAATCCGCAGAGGTGTGATTTGCGCCCATCGCCCCAGATTTTTTTACCCAGACAGCCCTGCAAAGTCGGAAATGTGGGGGAAAAAACGCTTTTTCCGCACATTTCACTCGCCGCACCCATCGAAACACGCCCCCCACAAGACATGGCCTACCGTCCCGCGTTCCCACAGGTGTCCCGATGAAAACGGTACCTCACATGTGTGGGTGCACCTACCTGGCCGCCAAGGGGAAAGCCTAAAACACAAGTAACCCCAAGTCTGTTGTCAGAGGGAAATCTCCGACATTCTGCCGACCGGCGCAACTTACAGATATGGGCCTCGGGTGTCCAAGCCACCGAGGAAAACAGGGAACCCCATGCATTTTCGAAAAGAGGACACCCGTGGGAATCCGCAGAGGTGTGATTTGCGCCCATCGCCCCAGATTTTTTTACCCAGACAGCCCTGCAAAGTCGGAAATGTGGGGGGAAAAACGCTTTTTCCGCACATTTCACTCGCCGCACCCATCGAAACACGCCCCCCACAACACATGGCCTACCGTCCCGCGTTCCCACAGGTGTCCCGATGAAAACGGTACCTCACATGTGTGGGTGCACCTACCTGGCCGCCAAGGGGAAAGCCTAAAACACAAGTAACCCCAAGTCTGTTGTCCATTCTGCCGACCGGCGCAACTTACAGATATGGACCTCGGGTGTCCAAGCCACCGAGGAAAACAGGGAACCCCATGCATTTTCGAAAAGAGGACACCCGTGGGAATCCGCAGAGGTGTGATTTGCGCCCATCGCCCCAGATTTTTTTACCCAGACAGCCCTGCAAAGTCGGAAATGTGGGGAAAAAAACGCTTTTTCCGCACATTTCGCTCGCCGCACCCATCGAAACACGCCCCCCACAACACATGGCCTACCGTCCCGCGTTCCCACAGGTGTCCCGATGAAAACGGTACCTCACATGTGTGGGTGCACCTACCTGGCCGCCAAGGGGAAAGCCTAAAACACAAGTAACCCCAAGTCTGTTGTCAGAGGGAAATCTCCGACATTCTGCCGACCGGCGCAACTTACAGATATGGGCCTCGGGTGTCCAAGCCACCGAGGAAAACAGGGAACCCCATGCATTTTCGAAAAGAGGACACCCGTGGGAATCCGCAGAGGTGTGATTTGCGCCCATCGCCCCAGATTTTTTTACCCAGACAGCCCTGCAAAGTCGGAAATGTGGGGAAAAAAACGCTTTTTCCGCACATTTCGCTCGCCGCACCCATCGAAACACGCCCCCCACAACACATGGCCTACCGTCCCGCGTTCCCACAGGTGTCCCGATGAAAACGGTACCTCACATGTGTGTGTGCACCTACCTGGCCGCCAAGGGGAAAGCCTAAAACACAAGTAACCCCAAGTCTGTTGTCCATTCTGCCGACCGGCGCAACTTACAGATATGGGCCTCGGGTGTCCAAGCCACCGAGGAAAACAGGGAACCCCATGCATTTTCGAAAAGAGGACACCCGTGGGAATCCGCAGAGGTGTGATTTGCGCCCATCGCCCCAGATATTTTTACCCAGACAGCCCTGCAAAGTCGGAAATGTGGGGAAAAAAACGCTTTTTCCGCACATTTTGCTCGCCGCACCCATCGAAACACGCCCCCCACAACACATGGCCTACCGTCCCGCGTTCCCACAGGTGTCCCGATGAAAACGGTACCTCACATGTGTGGGTGCACCTACCTGGCCGCCAAGGGGAAAGCCTAAAACACAAGTAACTCCAAGTCTGTTGTCAGAGGGAAATCTCCGACATTCTGCCGACCGGCGCAACTTACAGATATGGGCCTCGGGTGTCCAAGCCACCGAGGAAAACAGGGAACCCCATGCATTTTCGAAAAGAGGACACCCGTGGGAATCCGCAGAGGTGTGATTTGCGCCCATCGCCCCAGATTTTTTTACCCAGACAGCCCTGCAAAGTCGGAAATGTGGGGAAAAAACCGCTTTTTCCGCACATTTCGCTCGCCGCACCCATCGAAACACGCCCCCCACAACACATGGCCTACCGTCCCGCGTTCCCACAGGTGTCCCGATGAAAACGGTACCTCACATGTGTGGGTGCACCTACCTGGCCGCCAAGGGGAAAGCCTAAAACACAAGTAACTCCAAGTCTGTTGTCAGAGGGAAATCTCCGACATTCTGCCGACCGGCGCAACTTACAGATATGGGCCTCGGGTGTCCAAGCCACCGAGGAAAACAGGGAACCCCATGCATTTTCGAAAAGAGGACACCCGTGGGAATCCGCAGAGGTGTGATTTGCGCCCATCGCCCCAGATTTTTTTACCCAGACAGCCCTGCAAAGTCGGAAATGTGGGGAAAAAACTGCTTTTTCCGCACATTTCGCTCGCCGCACCCATCGAAACACGCCCCCCCACAACACATGGCCTACCGTCCCGCGTTCCCACAGGTGTCGCGATGAAAACGGTACCTCACATGTGTGGGTGCACCTACCTGGCCGCCAAGGGGAAAGCCTAAAACACAAGTAACCCCAAGTCTGTTGTCCATTCTGCCGACCGGCGCAACTTACAGATATGGGCCTCGGGTGTCCAAGCCACCGAGGAAAACAGGGAACCCCATGCATTTTCGAAAAGAGGACACCCGTGGGAATCCGCAGAGGTGTGATTTGCGCCCATCGCCCCAGATTTTTTTACCCAGACAGCCCTGCAAAGTCGGAAATGTGGGGAAAAAAACGCTTTTTCCGCACATTTCGCTCGCCGCACCCATCGAAACGCGCCCCCCACAACACATGGCCTACCGTCCCGCGTTCCCACAGGTGTCCCGATGAAAACGGTACCTCACATGTGTGGGTGCACCTACCTGGCCGCCAAGGGGAAAGCCTAAAACACAAGTAACCCCAAGTCTGTTGTCCATTCTGCCGACCGGCGCAACTTACAGATATGGGCCTCGGGTGTCCAAGCCACCGAGGAAAACAGGGAACCCCATGCATTTTCGAAAAGAGGACACCCGTGGGAATCCGCAGAGGTGTGATTTGCGCCCATCGCCCCAGATTTTTTTACCCAGACAGCCCTGCAAAGTCGGAAATGTGGGGAAAAAAACGCTTTTTCCGCACATTTCGCTCGCCGCACCCATCGAAACACGCCCCCCACAACACATGGCCTACCGTCCCGCGTTCCCACAGGTGTCCCGATGAAAACGGTACCTCACATGTGTGGGTGCACCTACCTGGCCGCCAAGGGGAAAGCCTAAAACACAAATAACCCCAAGTCTGTTGTCAGAGGGAAATCTCCGACATTCTGCCGACCGGCGCAACTTACAGATATGGGCCTCGGGTGTCCAAGCCAGCGAGGAAAACAGGGAACCCCATGCATTTTCGAAAAGAGGACACCCGTGGGAATCCGCAGAGGTGTGATTTGCGCCCATCGCCCCAGATTTTTTTACCCAGACAGCCCTGCAAAGTCGGAAATGTGGGGAAAAAACCGCTTTTTCCGCACATTTCGCTCGCCGCACCCATCGAAACACGCCCCCCACAACACATGGCCTACCGTCCCGCGTTCCCACAGGTGTCCCGATGAAAACGGTACCTCACATGTGTGGGTGCACCTACCTGGCCGCCAAGGGGAAAGCCTAAAACACAAGTAACCCCAAGTCTGTTGTCAGAGGGAAATCTCCGACATTCTGCCGACCGGCGCAACTTACAGATATGGGCCTCGGGTGTCCAAGCCACCGAGGAAAACAGGGAACCCCATGCATTTTCGAAAAGAGGACACCCGTGGGAATCCGCAGAGGTGTGATTTGCGCCCATCGCCCCAGATTTTTTTACCCAGACAGCCCTGCAAAGTCGGAAATGTGGGGGAAAAAACGCTTTTTCCGCACATTTCGCTCGCCGCACCCATCGAAACACGCCCCCCACAACACATGGCCTACCGTCCCGCGTTCCCACAGGTGTCCCGATGAAAACGGTACCTCACATGTGTGGGTGCACCTACCTGGCCGCCAAGGGGAAAGCCTAAAACACAAGTAACCCCAAGTCTGTTGTCCATTCTGCCGACCGGCGCAACTTACAGATATGGGCCTCGGGTGTCCAAGCCACCGAGGAAAACAGGGAACCCCATGCATTTTCGAAAAGAGGACACCCGTGGGAATCCGCAGAGGTGTGATTTGCGCCCATCGCCCCAGATTTTTTTACCCAGACAGCCCTGCAAAGTCGGAAATGTGGGGAAAAAAACGCTTTTTCCGCACATTTCGCTCGCCGCACCCATCGAAACACGCCCCCCACAACACATGGCCTACCGTCCCGCGTTCCCACAGGTGTCCCGATGAAAACGGTACCTCACATGTGTGGGTGCACCTACCTGGCCGCCAAGGGGAAAGCCTAAAACACAAGTAACCCCAAGTCTGTTGTCAGAGGGAAATCTCCGACATTCTGCCGACCGGCGCAACTTACAGATATGGGCCTCGGGTGTCCAAGCCACCGAGGAAAACAGGGAACCCCATGCATTTTCGAAAAGAGGACACCCGTGGGAATCCGCAGAGGTGTGATTTGCGCCCATCGCCCCAGATTTTTTTACCCAGACAGCCCTGCAAAGTCGGAAATGTGGGGGAAAAAACGCTTTTTCCGCACATTTCACTCGCCGCACCCATCGAAACACGCCCCCCACAACACATGGCCTACCGTCCCGCGTTCCCACAGGTGTCCCGATGAAAACGGTACCTCACATGTGTGGGTGCACCTACCTGGCCGCCAAGGGGAAAGCCTAAAACACAAGTAACCCCAAGTCTGTTGTCCATTCTGCCGACCGGCGCAACTTACAGATATGGGCCTCGGGTGTCCAAGCCACCGAGGAAAACAGGGAACCCCATGCATTTTCGAAAAGAGGACACCCGTGGGAATCCGCAGAGGTGTGATTTGCGCCCATCGCCCCAGATTTTTTTACCCAGACAGCCCTGCAAAGTCGGAAATGTGGGGAAAAAAACGCTTTTTCCGCACATTTCGCTCGCCGCACCCATCGAAACACGCCCCCCACAACACATGGCCTACCGTCCCGCGTTCCCACAGGTGTCCCGATGAAAACGGTACCTCACATGTGTGGGTGCACCTACCTGGCCGCCAAGGGGAAAGCCTAAAACACAAGTAACCCCAAGTCTGTTGTCAGAGGGAAATCTCCGACATTCTGCCGACCGGCGCAACTTACAGATATGGGCCTCGGGGTGTCCAAGCCAGCGAGGAAAACAGGGAACCCCATGCATTTTCGAAAAGAGGACACCCGTGGGAATCCGCAGAGGTGTGATTTGCGCCCAACGCCCCAGATTTTTTTACCCAGACAGCCCTGCAAAGTCGGAAATGTGGGGAAAAAACCGCTTTTTCCGCACATTTCGCTCGCCGCACCCATCGAAACACGCCCCCCACAACACATGGCCTACCGTCCCGCGTTCCCACAGGTGTCCCGATGAAAACGGTACCTCACATGTGTGGGTGCACCTACCTGGCCGCCAAGGGGAAAGCCTAAAACACAAGTAACCCCAAGTCTGTTGTCAGAGGGAAATCTCCGACATTCTGCCGACCGGCGCAACTTACAGATATGGGCCTCGGGTGTCCAAGCCACCGAGGAAAACAGGGAACCCCATGCATTTTCGAAAAGAGGACACCCGTGGGAATCCGCAGAGGTGTGATTTGCGCCCATCGCCCCAGATTTTTTTACCCAGACAGCCCTGCAAAGTCGGAAATGTGGGGGAAAAAACGCTTTTTCCGCACATTTCGCTCGCCGCACCCATCGAAACACGCCCCCCACAACACATGGCCTACCGTCCCGCGTTCCCACAGGTGTCCCGATGAAAACGGTACCTCACATGTGTGGGTGCACCTACCTGGCCGCCAAGGGGAAAGCCTAAAACACAAGTAACCCCAAGTCTGTTGTCCATTCTGCCGACCGGCGCAACTTACAGATATGGGCCTCGGGTGTCCAAGCCACCGAGGAAAACAGGGAACCCCATGCATTTTCGAAAAGAGGACACCCGTGGGAATCCGCAGAGGTGTGATTTGCGCCCATCGCCCCAGATTTTTTTACCCAGACAGCCCTGCAAAGTCGGAAATGTGGGGAAAAAAACGCTTTTTCCGCACATTTCGCTCGCCGCACCCATCGAAACACGCCCCCCACAACACATGGCCTACCGTCCCGCGTTCCCACAGGTGTCCCGATGAAAACGGTACCTCACATGTGTGGGTGCACCTACCTGGCCGCCAAGGGGAAAGCCTAAAACACAAGTAACCCCAAGTCTGTTGTCAGAGGGAAATCTCCGACATTCTGCCGACCGGCGCAACTTACAGATATGGGCCTCGGGTGTCCAAGCCAGCGAGGAAAACAGGGAACCCCATGCATTTTCGAAAAGAGGACACCCGTGGGAATCCGCAGAGGTGTGATTTGCGCCCATCGCCCCAGATTTTTTTACCCAGACAGCCCTGCAAAGTCGGAAATGTGGGGAAAAAAACGCTTTTTCCGCACATTTCGCTCGCCGCACCCATCGAAACGCGCCCCCCACAACACATGGCCTACCGTCCCGCGTTCCCACAGGTGTCCCGATGAAAACGGTACCTCACATGTGTGGGTGCACCTACCTGGCCGCCAAGGGGAAAGCCTAAAACACAAGTAACCCCAAGTCTGTTGTCAGAGGGAAATCTCAGACATTCTGCCGACCGGCGCAACTTACAGATATGGGCCTCGGGTGTCCAAGCCACCGAGGAAAACAGGGAACCCCATGCATTTTCGAAAAGAAGACACCCGTGGGAATCCGCAGAGGTGTGATTTGCGCCCATCGCCCCAGATTTTTTTACCCAGACAGCCCTGCAAAGTCGGAAATGTGGGGGAAAAAACGCTTTTTCCGCACATTTCACTCGCCGCACCCATCGAAACACGCCCCCCACAACACATGGCCTACCGTCCCGCGTTCCCACAGGTGTCCCGATGAAAACGGTACCTCACATGTGTGGGTGCACCTACCGGGGGCGCAAATGGAAAAGGGTAACCGACTGGGAACCCCAAGCCATTCGCCACTGCCCATTTTGTTCATGTGGGCAACCTACAGATTTGGGCCTAGGGTGTCGCAGCCAGCAAGGGAAACAGGGAACCCCATGCATTTCCCAAAAGAGGACACCCGTGGGAATCCACAGAGGTCTGACTTACGCAAATCGGCCCAGAATGTAATACCCAGAACCACCAGCAAAGACCCACATGGGAGAAGGGTGCCCAAGGCCAGGGATATTACCGCCGACTTTGTTGGAGCCCTGGCTGCCCTGCGTTACAGCTTCTCCCCACCAAGGAGTCTCGGCAGTGTGCCAATACCTCCCCGAAGGGAAAAGCTGTAATGCAGCCAAGCCGCAACTCCAGGACAGTTGGAGGTGATCTGCCCAGACGGGCCATTCCCACCCACACCACCAACAATCCAGCCCCAGTCTCACCCACCCCACTGACAGTGGGCCCTAACCATAGAATAATAAAAAACAGTACTCACATAACGTTGCAGCTGCTCGGGTAGAAAAAGCTGTAAACAAAACAAAGAACATGTGTTACCTATGGTCACACCAGCAAAATGTAGCCCTCCCCGGGGGCAGATAGGGGGGGGGGTTGTCCTGCACTCCTCCCTGGGCTGAGGCGTCCGTTCCTAGGAGCAGATATCTGGTCCCAGGAAGGGCTGCATGACTTGGCACCCACTCCATTGCGGGTGGGGGGGGTCAACGCCCCATCCCATTAGAAAATTCCCTGACCCATTGGGGTGCCCCACCGCCCCCCCTAAAAAGCGTTCCACCATTTTCATTTTTTTCCTTTGGTAACCCAACTCCCCTTGGTGCAGAGGGTCACATTGGTGTGCCAATCTGGCGCCGGGGTGCCCAAACCTTACTGCCCCACCCACTGGGGGGGCCTGTCCCACCATTTTTGGGGGCCCTCTCCCCCCTCACCCCAAATGGCTGGGGGACACACCTCATGCAGGCCTCCCTGGGCCTCCTCCAAACGGCTGCGTGAGGTACACCCCACCTCCATTTGGGGTGAGGGGGGAGAGGGCCACCCCAAAAGGGGGGGCAGGACCCCCAATAGATGGGGCAGTAGGGTTTGGGCACCCTGGGGGCAGATAGCCACACTAATGTGGCCATCTGCACCAAGCAAAGTTGGGTAAACAAAAAAAAATATACAAAACCACAGGCTGCTTTTTAGGGGGGGCTGAGGGCCACCCTAAATTGGCAGCGCATGATGTACCGCAACGGGGGGTGGCCCTCAACCCCCCCCCACCCCAAATGGAGGGCCCCACCTCATGCAACCCTCCCTGGGGGCAGATATCTGCTCCTAGGAAGGGGCATCTGACCCCAGGGAGGGATGCATGAGGTGAGGCCCCCCCTATCTGCGCCCAGGGAGGGTTGCATGAGGTGGGGCCCTCCATTTGGGGTGGGGGGGGTTGAGGGCCACCCCCCGTTGCGGTACATCATGCGCTGCCAATTCAGGGTGGCCCTCAGCCCCCCCTAAAAAGCAGCCTGTGATTTTGTATATTTTTTTTTGTTTACCCAACTTGGCTTGGTGCAGATGGGCCCATTAGTGTGGCTATCTGCCCCCAGGGTGCCCAAACCCTACTGCCCCATCTATTGGGGGTCCTGCCCCACCTTTTGGGGTGCCCCCCCCCACCCCACCCCCAATGGCTGGGGGACACACCTCATGCAGGCCTCCCTGGGCCTCCTCCAAACGGCTGCGTGAGGTACACCCCACCTCCATTTGGGGTGAGGGGGGAGAGGGCCACCCCAAAAGGTGGGGCAGGACCCCCAATAGATGGGGCAGTAGGGTTTGGGCACCCTGGGGGCAGATAGCCACACTAATGTGGCCATCTGCACCAAGCAAAGTTGGGTAAACAAAAAAAAATATACAAAACCACAGGCTGCTTTTTAGGGGGGGCTGAGGGCCACCCTAAATTGGCAGCGCATGATGTACCGCAACGGGGGGTGGCCCTCAACCCCCCCCCCCACCCCAAATGGAGGGCCCCACCTCATGCAACCCTCCCTGGGGGCAGATATCTGCTCCTAGGAAGGGGCATCTGACCCCAGGGAGGGATGCATGAGGTGAGGCCCCCCCTATCTGCGCCCAGGGAGGGTTGCATGAGGTGGGGCCCTCCATTTGGGGTGGGGGGGGGTTGAGGGCCACCCCCCGTTGCGGTACATCATGCGCTGCCAATTCAGGGTGGCCCTCAGCCCCCCCTAAAAAGCAGCCTGTGATTTTGTATATTTTTTTTTGTTTACCCAACTTGGCTTGGTGCAGATGGGCCCATTAGTGTGGCTATCTGCCCCCAGGGTGCCCAAACCCTACTGCCCCATCTATTGGGGGTCCTGCCCCACCTTTTGGGGTGCCCCCCCCCCACCCCACCCCCAATGGCTGGGGGACACACCTCATGCAGGCCTCCCTGGGCCTCCTCCAAACGGCTGCGTGAGGTACACCCCACCTCCATTTGGGGTGAGGGGGGAGAGGGCCACCCCAAAAGGTGGGGCAGGACCCCCAATAGATGGGGCAGTAGGGTTTGGGCACCCTGGGGGCAGATAGCCACACTAATGTGGCCATCTGCACCAAGCAAAGTTGGGTAAACAAAAAAAAATATACAAAACCACAGGCTGCTTTTTAGGGGGGGCTGAGGGCCACCCTAAATTGGCAGCGCATGATGTACCGCAACGGGGGGTGGCCCTCAACCCCCCCCCCACCCCAAATGGAGGGCCCCACCTCATGCAACCCTCCCTGGGGGCAGATATCTGCTCCTAGGAAGGGGCATCTGACCCCAGGGAGGGATGCATGAGGTGAGGCCCCCCCTATCTGCGCCCAGGGAGGGTTGCATGAGGTGGGGCCCTCCATTTGGGGTGGGGGGGGGTTGAGGGCCACCCCCCGTTGCGGTACATCATGCGCTGCCAATTCAGGGTGGCCCTCAGCCCCCCCTAAAAAGCAGCCTGTGATTTTGTATATTTTTTTTTGTTTACCCAACTTGGCTTGGTGCAGATGGGCCCATTAGTGTGGCTATCTGCCCCCAGGGTGCCCAAACCCTACTGCCCCATCTATTGGGGGTCCTGCCCCACCTTTTGGGGTGCCCCCCCCACCCCACCCCAATGGCTGGGGGACACACCTCATGCAGGCCTCCCTGGGCCTCCTCCAAACGGCTGCGTGAGGTACACCCCACCTCCATTTGGGGTGAGGGGGGAGAG
This sequence comes from Ambystoma mexicanum, assembly GCF_040938575.1. NCBI lineage: Eukaryota > Metazoa > Chordata > Amphibia > Caudata > Ambystomatidae > Ambystoma > Ambystoma mexicanum. Next base: position 30,088,036 of record NC_090937.1, on the reverse strand, counting down.
GGCCACCCCAAAAGGTGGGGCAGGACCCCCAATAGATGGGGCAGTAGGGTTTGGGCACCCTGGGGGCAGATAGCCACACTAATGTGGCCATCTGCACCAAGCAAAGTTGGGTAAACAAAAAAAAATATACAAAACCACAGGCTGCTTTTTAGGGGGGGCTGAGGGCCACCCTAAATTGGCAGCGCATGATGTACCGCAACGGGGGGTGGCCCTCAACCCCCCCCCACCCCAAATGGAGGGCCCCACCTCATGCAACCCTCCCTGGGGGCAGATATCTGCTCCTAGGAAGGGGCATCTGACCCCAGGGAGGGATGCATGAGGTGAGGCCCCCCCTATCTGCGCCCAGGGAGGGTTGCATGAGGTGGGGCCCTCCATTTGGGGTGGGGGGGGGGTTGAGGGCCACCCCCCGTTGCGGTACATCATGCGCTGCCAATTCAGGGTGGCCCTCAGCCCCCCCTAAAAAGCAGCCTGTGATTTTGTATATTTTTTTTTGTTTACCCAACTTGGCTTGGTGCAGATGGGCCCATTAGTGTGGCTATCTGCCCCCAGGGTGCCCAAACCCTACTGCCCCATCTATTGGGGGTCCTGCCCCACCTTTTGGGGTGCCCCCCCCACCCCACCCCCAATGGCTGGGGGACACACCTCATGCAGGCCTCCCTGGGCCTCCTCCAAACGGCTGCGTGAGGTACACCCCACCTCCATTTGGGGTGAGGGGGGAGAGGGCCACCCCAAAAGGTGGGGCAGGACCCCCAATAGATGGGGCAGTAGGGTTTGGGCACCCTGGGGGCAGATAGCCACACTAATGTGGCCATCTGCACCAAGCAAAGTTGGGTAAACAAAAAAAAATATACAAAACCACAGGCTGCTTTTTAGGGGGGGCTGAGGGCCACCCTAAATTGGCAGCGCATGATGTACCGCAACGGGGGGTGGCCCTCAACCCCCCCCCCACCCCAAATGGAGGGCCCCACCTCATGCAACCCTCCCTGGGGGCAGATATCTGCTCCTAGGAAGGGGCATCTGACCCCAGGGAGGGATGCATGAGGTGAGGCCCCCCCTATCTGCGCCCAGGGAGGGTTGCATGAGGTGGGGCCCTCCATTTGGGGTGGGGGGGGTTGAGGGCCACCCCCCGTTGCGGTACATCATGCGCTGCCAATTCAGGGTGGCCCTCAGCCCCCCCTAAAAAGCAGCCTGTGATTTTGTATATTTTTTTTTGTTTACCCAACTTGGCTTGGTGCAGATGGGCCCATTAGTGTGGCTATCTGCCCCCAGGGTGCCCAAACCCTACTGCCCCATCTATTGGGGGTCCTGCCCCACCTTTTGGGGTGCCCCCCCCCACCCCACCCCCAATGGCTGGGGGACACACCTCATGCAGGCCTCCCTGGGCCTCCTCCAAACGGCTGCGTGAGGTACACCCCACCTCCATTTGGGGTGAGGGGGGAGAGGGCCACCCCAAAAGGTGGGGCAGGACCCCCAATAGATGGGGCAGTAGGGTTTGGGCACCCTGGGGGCAGATAGCCACACTAATGTGGCCATCTGCACCAAGCAAAGTTGGGTAAACAAAAAAAAATATACAAAACCACAGGCTGCTTTTTAGGGGGGGCTGAGGGCCACCCTAAATTGGCAGCGCATGATGTACCGCAACGGGGGGTGGCCCTCAACCCCCCCCCACCCCAAATGGAGGGCCCCACCTCATGCAACCCTCCCTGGGGGCAGATATCTGCTCCTAGGAAGGGGCATCTGACCCCAGGGAGGGATGCATGAGGTGAGGCCCCCCCTATCTGCGCCCAGGGAGGGTTGCATGAGGTGGGGCCCTCCATTTGGGGTGGGGGGGGTTGAGGGCCACCCCCCGTTGCGGTACATCATGCGCTGCCAATTCAGGGTGGCCCTCAGCCCCCCCTAAAAAGCAGCCTGTGATTTTGTATATTTTTTTTTGTTTACCCAACTTGGCTTGGTGCAGATGGGCCCATTAGTGTGGCTATCTGCCCCCAGGGTGCCCAAACCCTACTGCCCCATCTATTGGGGGTCCTGCCCCACCTTTTGGGGTGCCCCCCCCACCCCACCCCCAATGGCTGGGGGACACACCTCATGCAGGCCTCCCTGGGCCTCCTCCAAACGGCTGCGTGAGGTACACCCCACCTCCATTTGGGGTGAGGGGGGAGAGGGCCACCCCAAAAGGTGGGGCAGGACCCCCAATAGATGGGGCAGTAGGGTTTGGGCACCCTGGGGGCAGATAGCCACACTAATGTGGCCATCTGCACCAAGCAAAGTTGGGTAAACAAAAAAAAATATATAAAACCACAGGCTGCTTTTTAGGGGGGGCTGAGGGCCACCCTAAATTGGCAGCGCATGATGTACCGCAACGGGGGGTGGCCCTCAACCCCCCCCCCACCCCAAATGGAGGGCCCCACCTCATGCAACCCTCCCTGGGGGCAGATAGGGGGGGCCCCACCTCATGCATCCCTCCCTGGGGTCAGATGGCCCTTCCTAGGAACAGATATCTGCCCCCAGGGAGGGTTACAAGGGGTGCCCCCTTTCTACTTTGGTTGGGGGGGCACCCCCCCCTATGGGGGGACACCCCCTTCCTTTCATTCAGTAAAAAATCCATGGTGGCTAGTGGCCCCCACCCCTTCCCCCAACCCTGTTTCCCATCATTTCATTTTTATTTTTTATTTTACATTCCCTTGGGGCAGATGGTCAGCCATCTGCCCCAGGGTTCACATACACGTGCCCCCATGCTTTGGGGTCGGGAGGGGGGAGAGGGCTGCTTACTTGAAGCAGCCCCCTTCCCACCCCCCAACTCACAAAGAGATCCATGGTGGTCTAGTGGGTTGCTGGTCACGGATCGAGCGCTCTGCGCCGATCCGTGACCAGCAATGCCTCATATGTGGTGTCCTTGGAAAGGGGAGAAAGTCCCCTTTCCAGGGACACCACTTTCTGCTCAATCCCTGGTGGCCTAGTGGGCCCCAGGACCCCAAACCCCCTCCCACCTCCCCCCATCCCTCGGATTATTTTCACGTTTTCTTTTATACATTTCCCTGGGGGCAGATGGTCAGCCATCTGCCCCCAGGGTTCATTTTCATGTGTCCCCATGCTTTGGGGACGGGGGGGGGGAGAGGGCTGCTTACCTGAAGCAGCCCCCCTCCCCCCCAACTCGCAAACAGATCCATGGTGGTTCAGTGGGTTGCTGGTCACGGATCAGCGCTCTGCGCTGATCCGTGACCAGCAATGCGGCATATGAGTGGTGTCCCTGGAAAGGGGAGAAAGTCCCCTTTCCAGGGACACCACTTTTAGGTCAATCGCTGGTGGCCCAGTGGGCCCCAGGGCCCAAAACCCCCTCCCACCTCCCTCCTTCCCTCGATTTTTTTTTTTTTTTTTTTTTTTTCCCCCCACCCCTGGGGGCAGTGATCATCTGCCCCCAGGGGTCCCTGGCGCTGTGGCCCCATGCTTTGGGGCCACGGGGGAAGGGGGCCGCTTACCTAGTAAGCAGCCCCCCCTCCCCCACGCGTCACAAAAGGATCTTCGTTTGATCCGTGACGTTGCTGCCCGCGGATCGAGGCGCCCTGCGCCCGATCCGCGAGCAGCAAAGCCACACAATGGGTACCGTTGGAAAGGGGAAGATCTCCCCTTTCCAACGATACCCGCCTCGATCTCCGGCTTGAAATACAGCCGGAGATCGAGGCGGAACAAGAAGGGCACTCACCTTCTCTCTCCAACGCAGCAGCCGAAAATGGCTGCTGCGGTGGAATTGCTTTCAGTTTCACGCCGACGTGCGTCACGCACGTCGGCGTGAAACTGAAGGAAATCCAACCCCCGGGCAGTGAGGGGGGACCTCCCCCTCACATAGCCCGGGGGTTGGATTACAGTTTTGAGCGATCCCTGCTTTGCAGGGATCGCTCAAAACAAGGTGCCGAAAAGGACGAGCTATCTCGTCCTTGGCACTGCGTGTGCACTTCCAAGGACGAGATACCTCGTCCTTGGCACTTAAAGGGTTAAAGGGCCTCTGGGTTCACATGGTAGCAGAGGGAGGATGGTTAAAGTGCCCATCGATCAATGGGTTTCCAGTGCTTCGGCCGATCAGACACCCTCCGCCATCTAGCTGGAAGGTCACAAGGTTTCCTGTGGAGAGCGGCCGATATAGAAAACTTGCAAGAAGATTGATACAGGTGGGACAGGTCCCTCTTTGACGAAATCCCTCCTGGTTTCAACAGGCACTGAGCGGACTGAAGGCGACAGTGGTCGATTGGAGGAGGGGGACGATACCGAAGGTCTTGAGCTGAAGAGCAAATGGTGAATAGATTGATGGGACTGGCAAAATAAGGGGATGGGATTGTGGTAATGAAGAAAAGTGACTGGGGGTTTGTCTAGTATATAACGAGGAGCGTTTGAACAAGGAGTGTTTTATAGAGCCCGGTTTCCTACCTCAAGGCAGGTCTAGGAGGAGTCATTGCAAAACCCCAAGGGGGTAAATAGGCGGCACATTTATTTAGTTTAATTTTTTATTTATTTGCATTTTTAAAGAGCTCACACAGCCCGTGGGCATCGAGGCGCTGTTACAGGAATATGGTGTAGTTGCTTATTTACAACGCGCTTAAAATACCGAGAGGTTTCTAATCGCAGACCCAGGGATCGATCCTCTGTTGCTTCGTGTCGTCTTGTTTCCAAGGCTGTGCTATCCTCCCGGGACATAAACAGGTTTATGATAGGGAATGACTCAAACTCCAATCGGGTATTTTAGGGGCTAAGAGAAAAGGAATACCATGGTGAATATGTGAAAAGCCGACTAGTCTGTCTGTTTGTGTATTTTGTAATTGAAAAGAGGTGTCGGAGAGCGACAAGAATAAACTGTGAGGTTGGAGAAGAGATCAAATGTTATCTACTTTAGGTCATTTTTGGCGCCGACTGAAAAGATAGATTGAGATAATAGAGGTTTTGAGCGGCGGAGGTTGGAGTGCGCTCATATTTGTTGTTTTTCTGAAACGTATCTGTGTAACTAACGGTAAGTATTGACCGTTTATTTGATACTTGTCACAATGGGGGATGTTACTCCACTGATGCACCTGTGCAAAACACTGCCAAAACATGTGCCTAAGCTCAAACAGTGTAGTGCACAGTGGGTAAAAGGTACAGCAGACTAAATGTTCATGCCATGGCCACAAGGGGATCACTGTCAAAAGCGGCATTGGAAAACATGACCACATAAGTGCATGCTGCGTATACAGGGAAGACATTGGAGAAGAGGTTAGCTATTTTAGAAATCTGGAAGATGTACCAGGAGGAAAGGGAGTGTCTGCCTCCTGAGGATTGGATGCTTAATCAGTGTAAGGAGGAAGGTGCCGAGCCCTCTGCTCCCCTTGCTTCGCCTGAAGTAAAAGGTGTCAGTACAGAACGCAAAGGATTGTATCCATTGAAGGCAGCAATGGGGTATACTAATCGGAAAAATGAACCGCCTGCTTATAATAGTGATGATAGTCCATAGGAGACTAGGAAGAGAGAAGAGACCTTTAAGGTCATACAAAACAAGGAGGAAAAGAGTGAGCAAACAAATATATCAACAGAGATAGAACGAGAGATTAAGAGATGGAAAGGGGAAAGGGATAAAGCTGACGAGTTAACGCTCGTGGAGAACGAATGCATGTGTGGACAGATATTGCTCAAGCTCGATGGGAAAAGTATCGAGGAAGTTAGGCAAAGGGAAGATCAAGACGAACAGGATAGAAAAGACAGGGAATGAGAGAAAAGATTGAAAGAAGATGAGCACAAGAGAGAGCAGGCAGAAACGAGAACAAATGTATCAGGAAGAATGGCAAAAGAAGGAAGAAAGGTCGGAGAAGCAAAGGAAATATGATAATCGGCAGAGAGCAATTGAAGAACGAGATAGGCAAGAAAAGAGAGAAGAGGAGGAAGCACAGAAATTAAGGAATAAAAGAATACAAAGACAAAGGGAAGAAGAGCGAATGAAAGAATGGAAGAGAAAAGACAAGAGGAAAGAGTTAGATGGGAAGCGAGACAGCGAAGAGAATCAGACTAAGAAACAGAGCAAAAAAGAAGACCAATGGAACGCGATATTGATCACATTTAGAAAGAGTTAATGGAACTTCCCTGTTCCTCCAATCATGAAGCGAGGAAAGAGACAAGTTTAGTCTCGAGCATAGAGCTTTGTCCTTAGACAGGCTGACTTTCAATTAGGGTAAAGGGGACGAAAGCCATACTAGCTGGGGACTAGAAATGTCAGAAAAAGAGAGGGAAACCTTCCGTGGGGAAGAGGGAGGAAGTGCATGCGGTCCTGAGGGATGTCTGTAGACCGACAAGGAAGTAAGATGGTCTGATCTAGAGCAGCCTAAGGATAGGATGCCAGATCTTATATCATATCAAGAGCGACCTAAAAGACGGTCACATGGCGAGAAGGGAGAGTCGCCACCATATGTGAGCAGGCTGAGGTCATTGGCAGGTAGAAGGCGATCAAGAACCATTGTCCCCACTATGGGTAGACAGACGATTGGAGCTGATTGCAGATTTGAGTTCATGCAGTACCCTTTATTGGAGAAAGGAGGGGCCAGACCGCAGTATATTCCCTAGCCACAAATGGATAAGAATTTAAGATGCAAACTTCCCAGTTTAACGGCGGGTGCGGGAAAATTGATTTATGAGCTAGAGAAAATTACAGGGGGAAATACATTAGCAATAGGGGACATTAAGGGCCTCCTAGCAGCCATCCTTGGGGAAAGGGCTGATGACATTTGGACAAGAGCAGGATACTCAAGTGTCACAGCACAGAACACAGTGCACGATGGAGCGCCATTTAACAATTGTAGAGCACATGTCTGGATGTCAGATATGAGTGCAATTATGGCACATAAAATGAAAGATGACGAGGATCCGCTTGCTTATATTCAAAGTATTCAGGAATAGTGGACTCTTGAAATGCGGGAATCTTGGGGTAAGACAGTGGCAGTATTTTACCACATTTTGTGTCAAGGATTGCCAGAACAGGTACAGACAGCTCAAGAAACTAGTGGGAATGGAAGCGAAGCCATGGGCAGAAATACAGTTGACCATAGTGCATCACTGCTGGATGTTACAGGAGAAAAAGAAAAAGAAGGAAGATGCTAGAAAACTTAAGGAAGCCAAGTTAGTTCAGAAGAAATTATCAAAGTATGCCATAAAAGGGGAAGTATTGACAAGCAGAGAAGGATTGGGGATGCAACAAGTAGTGGGTGCATCACAGGCGAATAATCAATGCCAAATGGATCAAGGGGGGAATTGGTTTATGCAGCGAGGCAGAGGAATGGGATACAGAGGAAGGGGTGGTTTCCAGAATAACCAAGACGGGTTTCAGAATATGCAGAATGATAATCAGAATATGTAAGGAGGATTTAATCAAGGGGGGCAAATCAGAAGAGCTCCTCCCATATGTTGGACATGTGGGATGACAGGGCACATAATGCGCACATGTGGAAGCCAAGGGTATGTACAGAATGGGCAATTCTCAAGAGGGGGGGAAAGCTTGTCCTCCAGCAATTAGCTCACAAGTTAGTGATGGGTTTGCCCAAAATCATACAGTGTATCAAGCACAAGCGCAACAAATGCAACAGGCATTGCAGCCACAGCAAGCACCATTGAATCCGCTGCAAGGGCAGTCACAGCACGCACCCATGCAGATACAGAAGAATGCAAACATGGGACTGTTATTGAAACCTAGAGTAGGGGGCGTAATTGTGGTGGGAAAAAGTCCTTTTACGGGTACAGGGATAAGCATGTACACACAATAGGACAGCTCACAGGGCGACTGAATGTATTTAGTACCATCAATGACACCAGTCTTTCAAGAGGAACCAAGGGTTGATGTAACGATAGGGGGCAAATCTTTTTCTTTTTTTAATAGACACTGGGGCTACTCGTTCATATATATGAGAGGGAAAATACCCAATGTCGGGAAATGCCATGAATGCGCGAGGTTTCTATGGAGCTACGAGTTGAGTTTCTTTTACTGATGAATTACCAGTCTCCATAAGAGAGTGTGACATGTCTTTTCCATTATTGTATTCACGACATACACCAGTTAACATTCTAGGAAGAGATTTAGTGACGAAATTAAATATGGCGATTTCTTTTACAGATGAAGGCAAATTTATGTTGGCATTTACAGGGCAAATGGTTCTGCAAGGAATGCCATTAGAGCCAGAAGTCTTTCTTTGTGGGGTATGCGTTTTGTTGACATAGCTACCCGGCTTAGTGGGAAAGATTATGAGAATACCTGATGAGATTTTGTTCAGGCCACAGATACCTAGGGACGAAGATGGGGGACAGACTATTCCCCTAGAGTTAAATGCAGCTATAGTGCGTGGGGAATTGCCCATGCTCGAAGGAACAGATGATGAGGGCAGGCCATGGAGAACAGTGACTGCCATCGGGGAAGGGTATAGATTGACTGATGTCACTGACGAGGATATGTTTCGAGATGATTCACCAGATGATGTCATATTCAAGATGACTATTATATATTAGATTAGAATAGAGAAAAGCAAGATGCCACAGCAAAATGGTGGTATTTTTAAGACTATATCAGCCCTGAGGGAACAAGGTATTTTAGTGACGTCAGAGTCACTGTGTAATACTGCGATGTACCCTGTGAAAAAATCGTGTCGTGGAGCTTCATACAAGACATGAGACCAATTAACCAGATTGTAGAGGCAGAGTTTCCTTTAGTTCCGAATCTGATGATGATATTGTATAGTATCCCAGCAGAAGCACAGTATTTTACAGTGATTGTCTCAATCCCGTTGCATAAGGACGCCCAAGACCTTACGTCATTTACGTTACGCCAAATCAGATAATATTGATTTGAAAAGTATTGTGCTGCAGTACGTAGATTATATTTTGGTTTGTAACACGACAAAAGATGAGTGCAGACAAGATTTCATTCAGTTAATGACTATCCTAGAAGACGAGGGATACAAAGTGGATAAGGAGAAGTTGCAATATTGTCAATAAAGAAGTGTTGTACATAGGTCAGTTAATCTCACATGAGGGCAAGAGGGTCAACCTGAAAGAGCTGAGGCAATTATGAAAACCACAAAACCGCACACAATAAAACAAATGCAGCAGTTTTTGGGATTATGCAACTGTTAGAGTGTGTTTATGTGATTATAGCTCATACACAAGACCCCTTTTGCAGGCTTTGAAGAAAGGGCAAGTGAATAAGAAAATAATAGAATGTAATGAGGAAATGGAGGAAGGGTTTGAAGAATTAAAGAAGCAATTTGTACAGCTCCAATTTTAGGAATTCCCAACTATGATGAGGAATTCTTTTTGTTTTCACATACGAATCGGACAGTCATGACAGTGGTGCTTACACAGAGAACTACATTGGGGTACAAACCCCTGGCATATTACAGTGGGATTCTAGATCCAGTTATGAGAGGGCTCTTATCTTGCGAACAGTTGCTGACAGCAGCCGCGTTCGCAATAGAGAAGTCTACAAGTATTATGATGGGGTGTTCTATGACATTATTTGTTGAGCATGCTTTGTTTGCCATTTTGGAGAAACCTAAGGGTACATTGACATCTCAGAGGGCTTCTGCGTATGAGGTAGTTATATTGAATCTAGCTATCAAAATAATTAGGTGTAAAATAGTGAACCCTGGCATGTTTGTAGCTGAGCCTGTGGCAGAGAGGGGCATGTGCATGATTGTGCTAACTATTGTTCTATGATGACATTCTGCGCATAAAGGAAAATGCGCTAGCAGGGGGAGATTCTCTTTATTGATGGGTCTTCATTCAAAAATTGATCAAACTGTTGGGGAAAGGCGTTCAGGTGCTGCCGTGGTGAGGCATATAGCAAACAGGGAAATTGAGGTTGTAGCAAGTGTAAGACTACCGTCTCACTTTTCAGCACAAGTAGCACAATTGGTGGCGCTCATTGTCTCGCTCGTGAAACATGCAGGGCAGGAAGTAACGGTGTACAGTAACTCTGCCTATGTGATATCAACTGTGCACACAAGGCTAGCACGTTGGAAAAGGAGGGGCTACCTCTGAGCGGATGGCACCCCAGTGCCAGACGCAGCATTATTAACCAGGCTTATTAAGGCACTACAACTCCCAGTAGCCATTGCAATAGTAACCTGCGCAGCACCTACTAAGCAAACTGACTTAACTCTCGCAGGAACAAAGCCACAGATGGAGACGCCAAAAGGATTGCATATTCACCAGATATTTCAAGTTTTGATACTCCAGATGTAAAGGAAAAGGTAGTCACAATTATGATTGTAAATGAAGGGTTTAATCATTTATCAAGAACACAGTTGATGGAGGTTCAAGGTGGTGCACCACAGGAAGAGCAGGAATTGTGGAAACGAAGGGGGTGTTCTTTGTCCGCCCGTGAAGCATTGTGGCGACAGAACAGCACTGGAAATCCGGTGATGCCTGTAGCCTTGTTAAGGGTAGCGCCTGAACAGCTGCACTACCCTGCGCATGTAACTAGGGAAAGCCTTGCAGCAGCTATTGCAGAGGACTGGTTCATACCGAACCTGTTGGAACATGTTGCATTTTATGTTGTAAATTGCATCATATGTCAAAAGTTTATCGCTGGGCATACACTGCGAATGATCAGAGGAGGGATTCCTCAACCGAATGGTCCTTTTCAGCATTTTCATATTGACTATGTTGATATGCTGCAAGTATGTAGTGGATATAGGTATATGATAGTGGTGGTGTGTCCCTTTTTCAGGTGGATCGAAGCAGGTCCTTGTACACACCCTGATGCCACTTGCCCAGCAAAGTTTTTAGTCAGAGAAGTCTTTCCCAGATGGGGGGTATATGAGGTGTTGAGATCCGACAATGGGTCACATTTTGTTAATGAAGTATTTGAACAGATTAGCCCATTGTTTAGTATAAAACACAAGTTTTCTTCTGCTTACCACCTGCAAGCGAATGGGATATGCGACAGACTCAACAGTCTCCTTAAAGAGAGAATTGCAAAATTGAAATTGACATTAATGCAAGGGGCAGCCAGTATAGCCATCCCTTCTTCATATGCTTTAAGGAATCCACCTGGGTCGGACCACCACTTCACACCCCACGAGTTACTGACAAGGAGGCGAATGAGAATGCCTTTGTCTCGATGCCCAGAAGATGTTAGGAATTAAGTTACGTGCTTATTTAACATGTATGACCGCTAGTATCTCTGTCATTTCAGATCAACTCAAGCACAAAGGGAAAGTCGGTCTCAGGGCACAGATGAAGACCATTCAGCAACTAAACTTCAAGAACTACTTCCTGTACCTAAATTATTTGTCGGAGATTCAGTCCTAGTGCGTAACTTCACAAGGAAGTGAGACAAGCCCCGTTTTAGTGGTCCCTATATTCTTGAGCCCATTACTCACTCAGCAGTAAAAGTCTAAGAAATGCGTCTGGATCCACTTAAGTGACGTAAAGCCTTTTAGGCTGGTGAGACCGAGACACCCCCAACTGTTGATTCAGAAGCAAGGCAAGAGGAAGTTGTTCAGCGCATGCAGACTCAATCGAGGAAGAAGGACGCTAAGGTTGCTGATTAACTAAATGCAAGTGTGCATTTGCACTCTGGCTCACTCCGGACACTCTTTATAGATATTATAGCAGGAGTGCAAAACAAATTCTTGAGTCACAGGAATCTTTGAATTGGACTTTGAAAGTGTTGATGTTCTAAATATGCCAAATCTGAAATTCAAGTTTGACGACTGGAAACATGAGCAGTTTTTAGATTCATTCCTCACTGAGGTTCACTTTGGTTAATTCAGATGGTCCTGTCAGATGCTGATGACCATAGACTACTTCTCGCTGTCTTTGTTTACATACTTCAAGATTATCCTGCTCTTGTTGGGTGTAGTACTAATATACGTATTCTTCTGCAAGATCCTAAAAATGACCCTGCAATTATGAGGATGCTTATGGCGATAGTTGAACAGATTCTACAATTACCTGTTCGTTTAACAAGGCTGCCTGATTAAAAAGTTTTTTTTCCTTCCTTAAAGCAGTACACAGGCACAATGAGGAATGTTGGGAGTGGTACAGTTTCGGAAAGTGAGCAAACTCAATGATGTGTGGAGAAGTGTAAATGGGGGGATTAATGTATTGGTGCATAATATATGTGTGCTTAACGTTTATTATTGTTTTTCTGATTTTGCTAATCCATACTGTCTACTTCATTGGTCCAAGCAAGGTAGAAGTCCCTTCGATTCTTCCCAGTCCAGTGACTTATGCAGATTTATCTATTACTGAAAGGCTAGGACCATTTGTGATTGTCCCTACACCAGTGACACGTGTAAGTTCACCCATTTCGCTGACAAGTGTTCCTATGTTTCCCCCTGAAGGAAGGACCCTTATTGGTGTACTTCATGCGCATATGCATGCACCCTGCTTGCCAGAGGGAGACACAGTAGAAGCACAAGGGAAGACGATTATGAGCTAAATAATTATCTAGACAGTACAGCACATTTGGGGAATAACATGTGGTATCAGCACATGAAAAGGATGGGAGGAAGGATATCCAAGGAGAGTTGCTATGGTTGTGCTTTCATACCTTATGCCATGGGGAATTCTAAGATATTCATAGCTATAGAAATAGCAGCCCAGAAAGCGTGCTGCCTGACGCAACCTGCACTCTGCCATACAAGAGGTCAGTTCCAGGATCAAACGGCATCCTTGGTATGGGTGACTGGGATGACGGCTCCAGAAGAAGATGATTATGTGCAAGATTTGAAGACCAGAGAGAAATCCCACACCAGAGATATCATGTGCTAAGATATGAACAGCCTGGAATGAATGGAGCTGGAATCTGATGGGAAATAAACAAAAAAACTCAATTGTCAAGGAAAGAATTATGATGACATACGAAGATGCAAGGAGAGAGGCCATCTGAAAACCAAGGGAACAGTACTTTCCCCAGACGGATGGGAGGAAGGCCTGATTGTGTGCAAGGCGCCAGCACTTACAGGATACTATGAGCCAGTTATAGATACTGCAGAGAATGAATGTGGACGCATCAGTGGCCAAAGATTGCAAAGTTGTTGACATGGGTTGACGACTGAGGCCTGTTGCATATAATACCTCTGGCTAGTGCAGAGCTATGCCTCAAACAATGGCACAAGAAAAGTTGGACTGAATCTGCAGTGTGGCCGAATTTTCAATGTACCAGGAATAAAGGATGGAACAGTAGTGATAATGGACCACTACTGGGCCTGGGGATCCCAAGCATATATGAAGTTGCCAAAAGACTGTGGTGAGGGCTGTGTTCTATAGTGATTGTCCATGTTCCAGCATTGGTGATTCCAAAGAGTGACCTGAACATTGGGGAGTTCCCAAAGAAGATACTCACCTGAGAAAGAGGAGATCAGTTGAATTTCTCAATCGAACAAAGAGGGAGAACTACTTTTCAGCTAAATCCATAGAAGCTTTTGATGCTATTCTGAATGAACACAGGTTGGTCAGTCAGACTTCAGCAGTATTCACAACAATCTTCATGCCAGGGATCCAGAAGATGGTGAATGCTAAATGGTTACAGATTACCAGATGGGAGCTCCTGCAGATGATCAACACTACCATAAAGGGATTCAACGCTGTCAAAGAAGAATTGAGAGCCATAAGACTGATGACACTGCAGAATAGATATGTCCTGGACATGATTACAGCTATGGATGGGAATTGTTTGTGCCAAAATTGGAGAATCATGTTGCACATTCACACCTTCTCATGACCCACTGCTTGAAAGCTTTTTAATCTGAAAATTGCCTTGCATATAGCATCAGCTCCAATTTTCAGTGGAAAAGAGCTCCTCCCGACTTTATTTCCCACCTGAAAGGCCTTTATGACTTTAGATTTAAGGAAGCAGGTACACTTATACGCACAGATGCGGTCAACCATCTGTCGTTTCGAATCGCCATTTACTCCTGCTATTAATTGCCATATTAGCCTGGAATTACAGCCACATAGCGTTGAGAACATCTTTTGCCACCCCAGGGTCATTTTAGCTAACCTCTTTGTCTTGTACCAGTTCCGATACTTATTTTTGATCTTTCCCATCCTGGCTTCACCCTCTAGTTGTGCCCCCACCCACCTCCCCCATTTGTTTAGCTTTTCTTATCTGCCAACACATTTTCCACTTAGCGTCTCTGATATCTAAATCAAATGCATATTTATGTTGGCTAGTTTGGACACTACTAGGTTTATTAGCCATTAGACCGGCTTCCAATGCAAGAGAGCGTATGCGAGCAACCATTTTGTTCGCTTCCATGTTCGCAATATTCCTGGTTTCAAATTTGAACAACCTGAATGCAGCATTTGAGGCCTTGTCAATGTTTCATGGTATCCAGCCCAACCTATTCCCAGCTTTATTAACCCCTGCCCCTGAAGCACCAACCAGGCATTTTTTTCAAATTTGGCATTCTCAGCGAGAGGGTCAAAATATGATGATCAATGTAGACTGTGCCCTGAGCCACCAATGAAACCACCTTCTCGGCACATAGATTACTGCCAAAGAAATAATACAGTGTGGAGTTCCTCTTTGTCATCTGCTAAGTGTATTAACATGTTGTAGGAGAACATAACTTCCGGCCAACCTTTGCCCTGTTTATTACTCTCCAAATACTTGCATGGGGCAGAAACAGGCTGAGATATAGATGTGTTGAAACGTATGCTAATCTTCCCATTGAATTCGCCCACTATTACAATAGGATTCCTAACCGAATATTGATTCAGGATCTGCCTCATAGATTCCATGTTTTGACGATGTGCTACAAGGTTTGGCGGATTATACAGATTAATCAATACTATTTCCTTATTCCCCTCCTCTATTGCCTTTCCCTCCACCATCAGGCTTTTGATGACTACCACGTATCCCAGGTCGACCACTGTAATGTCTATTTTCGAAACTTGCCTCTTTCATCAAACTCAAGTATCAATCACACAAGTTGTTACCCACCTCAAGACTTGCTTGGTAACTGGATCCGAAAATGTTGAAGCGAAGACAATGAGGTTCCTCCTAGGGACCCCTATACCTCCGACTCCGAGAGTCAGGACGCACAGGAACCCCCAGGGAAAACCCCCAATGGGGAAAAAAACCCTGTGTCGGGCTGCTAGGGATCGTAGAGTCCTGAAACCAGCCGGAATAAACTTCCTCTGTTCAGGCAAGGAGATGATCGTCAATGGACCCGTAGAAATGAAAACTGTGTAAAATAATACACAAAGTGACAGGCTGGTGAATACAAGGAGTGGAAGTAAGAGAAATAAAAGTAAACAGAAAACATGGATTACCTGGGTCTTATCCGGTCTATCTTAAGGTAAGAACAAGACGAAGCAGGAATTCTGTCCTGATTCTATAAGGCTAAAGAAGGATAAGTTGGTTACCCTTCCTATAGTATGTTACAAACTGTCTTACTACCTAAAAGTGCCTCCCTTACCGTCTTTGTGATTGCAACAAAGAGAAATCCCTGTCCTGTACTTCCGGGTAGAATATCCTACTGATTCCGTGGCTATGGCTGGGGTCGGTACTGCTATTGTAAAGATAACAAAAATAGCAAAGAATAACTAATAAGAGTATCCATCAGAGATAATGATTAAGTGGAGAGCAACAGACCACTGAGCGTAGTGTACCTGTGGAAATCACAAAAGGAACGAGGAAGATTCGTAATGAAGAAAAAACCTTTGCCTGCAAGCCCGGTGGGGTTTTCTAGCGTAAAATAAGAATAAGAATACACAAAAGAGAACAGCGTTAGAGGGTGGTAGTAAGGAGTAGGAAATAGTGGTTAAGGCAGATGGAGATCTATGCGAAACTTACGGAGCGTACAGCTTGTCGTAAAGAGAGAAGCAACGCGTCTTGCGACGGGTTGGGTGTCCGGATATACTGTGCGGAAGTCAGGGGGCGTGGTCAACCTTCGGTTGAGATCTGGAGAGAACGCTAGAGCGTTACAGCCCGTTCCGTAGATACCCGGAAGTGTTTAAGCCGTGTTCGAAAGGCGGCAAAACACTGCGGAGACCAAATTAGGTGTAACAATCACTTGGTCTCCACTAATTCCCACGGATCCCTCACAGTAACGAAAAGACCACCCTTTGGTCGCCCAATCGAGCCCTTGGTTGCCAGGATTTGGGAAGTGCAACAGCCATCACATTCACAGTTTGAGGTCACCCATATCTCTTGCAGTGCTACAATGCAAAAGAATTTCATGTGGGCCACGAGCCCAGTCTATTGCTTCTGACTAGGATTCACAAAATAGGCCTTAAAAGCCTTAGGTAGCCATTGCCAGTTCCCTTCATCTTTCTATATTCTCGTAGCCTCTTGCTCATTTAGATTATTTACCATGCTCTGTTCATTTCTCTTCGCAATCGCACCCTGCGTCCCAGCTATAGTCTGAGTTACCTTTGGTCATACTTCCTTTGTTTTCACCTCTGTGTAACTTACTTTCACCTGTGTATTTTACAGTATTTATTTGTATTTTGCTGTGACAATAACCCAGTTTAAACAGGTCAACCTCCTATTTTAGTATATAATCAACACTGCTGTCAACTCTGAACCATGTATTTGAGGTCACATTTTTCCTGTCTTCTAGTTGGTCATCTATCAATATTTCTGTATTGATTGCACGCAGTGGTACAACGCGCTGTAAAATAGTTAATAGCACCACCCTATTTACAAGAGGGTGTTTATCTATTCCACAAATCGATCTTATTTGTATAGCTCGCACAACACCCTCCTTAAACATATTCTGTTTTTGTGCTTGATTCTCCACCACTGTGCTCATCACTTTGACAGTATTCAGATGGTTTCTCTTTGTGGCAAGGTCATTTGTTTGAATGGCCATCGCGCCTTTCTCACAAGCAACTTTTTGGTTCGTTTCACTAGACTTTCCCACACCACTCATTACTTTTTCCATTGTTAGGCTCAGTCAATCTTTTCTTAGAAAACAAGCAATGGATTGCTTCCAACACACAATCATTGACAGTCCCCATTTTGGCAGCTCTCTGCTTTTTACGTAGTTTTCTCTTAACTTCACCATCTGTCACACCATTCATCTTATTCACAGACTCACCAATTGCAGCAGATATACAGAGATATTGTCTGTCAATCTTTTTCTTGGTATTAATCTCGCCTCTTCTAGTCACACCAGGTTCACTGTCGGTTACCTTATTGCTATTCTCTTGTATTGTAATGACACAGTTATTTATACATCCATTTCTAAGATTGCACAGGCAATTATGTATGATCCACAAAGAATGTGTAATCTGCTTTTTTTTCTTTTTCCTATTTTTAGGACAACTTTGAACTCCCTTATCTTTTATACTATTGAGCATTTATACTATTGGGCGTTTCTATCACTCATTTGTTGAACTGTTCGCTCTTTTCAGTGTATCAAGCTATTGTCTGTGGCAACATATCGGCTTGACTTTTACCTCTAAAGTCTATAACCTCCATGGGTTCTTTCTCTGCATTAACGTCCCTATTGCTCATTATTACATCTGTGTTCCTCCCACAGTCTTTGAATGTTAGTCTGCCTCGGTTAATATTTTTATGTAGCTGCAGAGACTGCACATCGATTCTTTTCCACTCTCTCGCACTTCTCAACTAGCGTACTCTAGAGATTTTCAAATATTGTAAACATTGCTGATGATGTTACGCTCGTGTTACTGTCACTCCGCACTGATGATGCATTTATACTTGTGTCAAATACCTTTGCAAAATGACAGGCTCCCAGTGCCAACCTCAATAGGTATATGGCCTGGCTCTCACTCCTCAGTACTTATCACTATATTGGACACCAGCGTTACTATCACATTGCGTTATGGCTTTGTTTTGAGTTGCAAACACTTTCTCTTTATCGCATTCGCTTCCCCGATCAGAGCTATAAATCTGTCGGTATTCAATGTTCACATCATGTTCATTCACGTGATGATCTCCTAAACACACATCATGATCAATATCTAGAGTATTCTCATTTCTATCATCGGCCACAGCATGTAGCTACATTTTGACTTTTCAATGCTAAACAGGGTAAACTAGAATTCTGTAGGCACTGAACATCACTAGGTGGCTGTTTCATACCATCGACTACTTCTGCATCTTGTTCTACACGTTCCTATCTCATTTGTGAGTGACTGACTTTGCTCACATTGCTCAATTATCTCAGTTCTTTCGGTAGGGCATATCACTCTTTCAATCAGTTTTTGTCCAAGACATGGTAGTGAAGCACTTAGTTCAGATACAATCTCTTCTTCCACTACCACCTCCTCATTAATCGACATTATACAATTTTGACTATTAATCTTTGTGTAAAAATTAGTTATTTTAGCCAGATTTGGTACATTTTTCACAGGACTGCCGATTATCCTAGGCACAAATGTACAATTGGCTCTACGTGGATATGCGCGCCCCAGGGACAATACGGTGGAATGGACAGGCTGGTGTTTATAAGACTGCATGTTACTTCTCACACTTGTAACGTTTTCAACTACTTTTCCATGACCCCCTGAATTCACACCTAGATTTTCACTGTTGTCCTATATAGCTGCTTCTTTCATTTCCTCTGCCAATGACACATTAGGCTTCTGCTCAGTTACAACCATACTTGAGTTTCCAACTGTGACTGTTGAACAAGCCTACATACTCATTTCTATAGTGCTATATACAAAGGTTCACCTTGAGCCCCCTTAGGTCGTCAATCACTAATGTCAACTGTGCCAGGCGTGTTTCCCTTGAGACTCTCCGATCTCTTATGATATGATATGATATGATGTGGCATTTGTAACGCGCCTATACACAAGTGTTTCAAGGCGCGACGATGCAGGGAGGGGGAACAAAGGGGAGACAGACAACGATCCTACTAGGCCAGGTATCATTCAGATCACGTACATACAATCACCGAGACCAGCTTACCAAGCACCACTAGCAATTATCATGCCAGATCGTTGCTATTAAAGGCACCACCCATAAACCTCTTTGGAACTAGCAGTAGTTAGATGAATCTTAACAGCTCGAGACACAATTTTAGCCGATATGGTACCGCTGTTTTTATTCTTCAGGCTCACGTCACATGCCACACCCATGAACCCAGCAAACAGCACTTCCCAGCACTTCTCAATGCGTGTGCCCAGATGCGCGCTGCTCCTCGGTTTTATGTGCTTCCAGGGTATTGTGGGCGGACCCAATATTCCACAGCTGATTGTGACTAGAACAAATAATAAAGGTGTTCTTTAAATGTCTGTTTTAAAAGTCTGTATATATACCAATTCCGATGGGCTGTTTCCACACGATTTTACCAAGTTCAATCAATGTAGCATTTCCATGTCACTCGTCTCACAAGGGGAAACAGATCTGCAGCCAACGGTCTAACGTGCCACCACACGGCACATCCGAGGCCTTCTTGATGCCCGTATTTTTCCATTCCTGAAGTTTTTTCAGGAACTACCGCTTAGAGTACCCACTTGTGGGCCCAGGGGTAGTGGGTTATTCAAGATAATTATCTTAATGGTCCTCAGTGGTCCTCAGTCTCATTGGGTTCTGTAGGTCCCTGACAACCGTGTTTTGTCTTCGACTTACATTAACCTCAATCCATCTGTACTTCCTTCCTTCCTGGGGAGTTGGGCTTCGTACCTGGCACTGGAACTCTTCTTGGGAGTTTTCTGGCGTCCCTTGAGGCAGGTTTGGGCCTTCTCTGTACCTGTGGGTGTAAAACTTGGACTTGCTTGGCTTTTCACATAACAGCAGGTCTGCCTACATGCTTTATCCTACTGATTCCTATTGGACACCATCCATACCTTTGAAAACTCCTTTTAAGGTACTTACTTGAACAGTTGCATTTTTCCTGGGTCCCCCTTTGCTTCGTTGAGTCATCTCACCCCTCCCTTCCATCCCCCATATTTGTTTTTTTAGCTTCTACTCCTGTACATTTGGAAATCGTGGTATTCAACTCCTGCCACTTGTGTTAGTGTATGATTGCTTGATACACACGTTTCCTTCTTTGAAGTGTAATATGACCATGTGGGTTTTGAGTATTGAGACTAAATACATCCCTAACATTGGTAGCCATCTTGGCTTTGCTGGATATTGTGATCCTGTTTCCTGCCTCTAGGAGTTTTAGAACTGTCTAGTATACATTTGTAATGTTCCTATTGCGACGTGCTGATAGAGAGTATATATATGACCTTAATATAGTGTATATTTTCGTTATACTAGTGCAGCTTATTCTTTGACGGTCCTCTTGGTAATAACTGTGCTTCAATGCCAGCCTTCCTGCCTGACTGCTCCCTTACAGCTACCATTTGAGACACTGTTCTCTCTTTTTGGGGGAATCTTCCTAACAGTGACACATTTCAAGTGAATGAACAAAACACGTGTCATGTGTCAGCCTAGTTTGGGAGAAAAATGGGCAAGTTAAAAATGAAGTCCTGCGTTGGGAGCAACAATGCCGATTCCAAATAAAATAGTAATCTATTAAAAGCGGAGCATTGGTTTCACGACGTCTTAAATGTGAAAGGTTTCAAATCCAAAGCTGCACAGACCGATAATCACCTTGCTGAAATCATGTTTACCTCATAGAATGGAAAGAGAATTCTGTAAAAACAAATGCAATTCCTTTGACAATAGTCCCTAAAAATGTGTCTATACCCCTTTTCGGCACAATATAATGTTTATTAAATGTTAACATATTCAGGTTTCTCTTGTCCATATGTTTATGTTCACCACTTGTGTTTACAGGTAATGTTTTCTCATTTTTTTTCTCTCTCTTACAGGCACTCCTCGGCCACACCGATACAGTTACATGTGTAACAACATCCCTAGCCTATCACATCGTGGTCAGTGGGTCACGTGACCGCACTTGCATCATTTGGGATTTAAATAAGTTAGCGTTTGTGACACAGCTGCGAGGTCATAGAGCTCCAGTGTCTGCCCTTTGTATTAATGAATTAACGGTAAGAGCAACTCAGTTATTTACCTACTGGAATTAGAGCCATATTGAGAGCTGTGGGTTCAGAGTTACGTTCTGCCTATGCCCTCAACAGAGTTTCATTACATTTGTTTGGTGTACAAAAGTTGAAACATAACGTTGCACAAATATATTTTATCACAATGCATTTCATTTTTGCTAATTTATGGATTGGCTAATAACGTTTGCCTTCTCAAACTAATCCAAGCCTAAGCTCCCTTGTTATGATCAGTATAAGTAATCGACTCCTGTACTTTACAAACATGTGCAACAGCATGATTGTATGCAAACTCCAGATTGAAATGTATACGTGGCACAGATTTTGGAATAGCAATTGCAGATACATGGGCAAACTTAAGTTGTGTAGAACGGTGGGTACCATCAGGCCCATCTATGTTTATAGATACATTTTTGTCATGGTATCTATGCGAGAATCTGAATTAAAGTTAACACACGGGCACACAAATGTCATGAATAATGTTATGCTTTCTCCAGTGATGCTTGTAGAATTTACAATTGTACATGAATGCCCAATTCCATGTGCGGTGTAGCCAAAGTGACGTTTACTACAAGGATTCTAATGTAGCAAGGACATCGTCTAGTGGGTAGTCTCACTACTGGAATAACCTTTGCAATTCCACCATGTGCCTACACAGTTGTGACTTTGCCCAAGAGTAATTTTTTGCACTTTTCAGGATCGAACTTACATGGAATTGGCAAACCTAAAATATGCTATTGTGATGAGCTCATCTCACGCAGCATGCAGTCCATATATGCATCCCATTTAACAGGTTGCACCTGAAGGTGATCCACTGTTGGTATCCGCATAAGATGGAGATTTACTGGAAACGGACATACAGATGTGCATCAGAATTCTATTTACCTAACTTGATCTATTGAAGGGAGTTGGATTGAACACCAATGCCGCACATTCTGCCCTCTTATTTTGCTGTTGCATTAGAAGCAACTTTGCTAACCTACTGCAGATGTACGACACAAAGCAGTAGTAGGGTTTCGAAGGAAGAAGCAGCATAGAGGAGAAATTAACTTCTGAGCATTAACACACATGCTTATTTAAAATGGTAACCCTTAATATTCTCATTAAGTTCCTAATAAAATCCTTGAACCGAAGAGCCCTGGTCTTGGAAGTAAAGCCACGCAGTGCAACAGAGGTTCGAATCTCGGATCCATGCTTAGAAACTGAACGCGGGTACGGTATTAGGCACATTATAAAAAAAACAATTAAATAAAGATTGTGTAATGGTCGGACTGAGTGGTCACACTCCCCTTGTTTTGTGTTTCACTTAGCATTCCATCATCTAGAAGCAGACCATAGTTTCTAATGGATTCCTTCCTCCCACAGAGTTCTTATCTTAGATATTCTCTCTCCAGCGCCATCTGCCTTAAAAAATGTGTTCAGCCACCAGGAGGCATAGCTGTTGCGTGCCTAGAGGCTGGATATGGCATCAGAGGCAGCATATCTTGAGCTGCCGTGCCCCATGACCTCTATTCCTTTTTTTGTGCACTCAATAAGAATCGGGATACTACTTTGCTTTTCTACCTTACTGAGTCATGCCTAAGCCCCAAAGGCCTCAGCTTTTCTTAGACTGCAAAAGGCAAATGTCCATGTCGGATATCTCACTAAGTATGACTTTAATGCCTCAGGGAGGAACTTGACTCGGAGGACTGAGGGTCCTGCCAATCTATGCTTTCTAAGGCCCTCAGGTAGCATGCCATTAAGCTCTTCACCTATAACCACAACAGTGCTAATATGAAGCCTTTGAAGTCCCCAGGCACAGAGTTGAAGAAGGCATCTGTTGAAGAGCCTGTGGAGGAACCTTGAACTGTCCAGAAAGGCAGGAAGGAGCAGCAGTATAGGAAGAGGTCCTGCTCCCAGAGCAACTCCTCAAGAAACCATTCGTCTCCTTCCTCAAAGATGCAGAGTTACCACCCCTGCTCCACACACACACCTCTGAGGACCTGGCTTCTTTGTTGCAGGTGTCTTTCCCCACACAATTCTCTACTCCAGGGGAGTAGGAGAAAGTCCAGCAGCAGATGTTGCACATCTTTTCCAGTTAACTGGTGGCATCCAAAGGACCCACCGCTCTTGACAAAGCCAGCAGAGTTTCTTCTTTGGACCGCAAACGCACACCTAGTAGTTCAGTTGCGGCTCTAGCCGTGTACACTGATCCACCTTGCTGCTGTGCGGCTCTGCCCTTGCCCATTAAGGGTTTGGCGGGCATGCGGGGGGTCGAAGGGGTTGACTACAGACCGTAGAGGCTGATTGGTGTCAATCGCTGGAGCCAGAACCAAGGTGCCGGAGCTTCCCAGGAGTATGCTCCGCTTTCCTTGGGTAAATTCCCATAGAAGATATGATACATCTTAGATGAGGAAGGGAGCCCCTTCCTTTTCGATTGGAAGCTCATTGCTCCGGTGGGGCTGTAGAATTTCCTGTGTAGTCATATGGCGAAGGGGACAATCTGTGGATTTGGCCACAGATCTGCAGGAAGCTTCTGACTTGGATACATCCCCAGAGCTCGACCTCCTTCCTATGCTAGTCCGTGGCAGGCCACATGGTCCTTTCCAAAAAGGCTGTTGCTAAAGTGGCAGGTATGCTAGGTTTGTCTATCCCCACTAGTCCAGTATGACCGGAAGGACATTTGAGATGAGGGTCCACCACAGGAGACCCAGCTACCGTTCAACATGGTGGTAGCAGCTCCTCTATTAACTGCCTGACACTAGCCATCTTCGACCCCTGCAGTGGACCGAGGACCTCGTCAAGAAGCATTGCTCAGTTCCTTGGATCCAGGCTTCTTTTCCACACATCCGTCTCCAGAACGTTTGGTGGTGCAGTCTGCTGCAGCAGGTTTGAAGTATGATATGGCATTTATGACGCGCCTTTGCACAAGTGTTTCAAGGCGTGACGAGGCAAGGGGGGGAAACAGAGGGAGGATAAAAACAATAATCTGACTAGGCCTAGTGACATTCAGATTGCACAAGTCCAGGGGAGTGGGGAGGGGAGAAGTGCCGGGAAGACGGGAAGAGGAGGGGGGTGGACAGGTGCAGGTTAAGAAATCAAATCAGGAAACAACAAGTAGTGTAGCCTACGGGTGACAAGTGTGAGTTTTAGAAGTGCAGACAACAAGTGTCTAGTAAGTGCAGGAGAGGGGACTTTAGGGTTACAGACCTCAAGTGCAGGGGTGCCAAGAGGCAATGCGGGTTTGCAGCTGGACAGGCAGGGACCCGGGCCCGAATTCAGACGGTTGCCAAGTGACCAATGCATGTATCAGACAGGTGATCAGCAGTGGAGAGTAAGCGAGAAGGCAGAAGAAAAGAGGAAGGTCTTGAGGTGCTTCTGCACATGGTTCCGCTCACGTTTGAGAGGCAGGGAGGCTGTTCCAGAGGGAGGCACCAGCCGAAGAAAGGGATTTTCCCCCAACTCATTGGATGTGGAGGAGCAAAGAGCTAGAGTAGGAAGATATTTTGGTAGAGAGAGTTGGTGGTATTGCGATCCCAGGCCCCAGAAAGCCTGAAGGTCTTGAACTTGATCATTGCCACCACTGGGAGCCAATAAAGAAATTCCAGTGCTGTAGTGATACGATCCCTGAGCCTGAGGCCAAGGACAAGTCTCACAGTCCTTTTCTGGATGAGTTAGAGGACGGAGAGTAGAGGCAGTTAGATTTAGAAAGAGGCTGTTGCAGTAGTCCAGCCTAGAGAGAACCAGAGCTCTGGAGACATTGAGCTTCTGGGGGAAAGTGAGGAAAGGAAGAATACCTCTGAGGAGGCGCAGCTGGTAGTTTGACTTCTGAGAGACGTCAGAGATGTGAGGAGAGAAGGAGAGTGTGGAGTCGAAGATGGCCCTGAGGTTCTTCGCTTCATAGGTAGGAGCAGGAAGAGGGCCCAGAGTGGGCAGCCAGAGAGTGACAGGAAAGGAAGGTGCTGGTGAGCTGATGAGGAGGAGCTCCGTCTTACTGGCATTAAGGCAGAGATCATTGGTGGCACACCACTCCTGGATTGCGGACAGACAGAAAGAAGAAGAGGCTGCTGAGGGGAGCCTGAAAGTGAGCTGAGTGTCATCCGCATAGCACTGAAAGTTGGAGCCGAGCACAGCTATGCGTTGGGCGAGAGTGCCAGGTGTTGGTTGAACAGCCAAGGAGAAAGATTAGACCCTGCAGAACCCCTCAGGTAGAGAGACAGAGAGATAGAGGAGAGGAAGGACCCAAGTTGGACCTGGGAGGGTCAGTCAGAGAGAAAGGAGGTCAGCCAGGCCAGGGCCTGATCAGTAATACCCAGGGTATCACAGAGCCGGTTGAGCAGGATGGCATGGCTGACGGTATCAAAAGCAGAATAGAGATCGAGGAGGATGAGGACAGAAGGATGGTTAGTGTCAAGGTTTGAGAGCAGGTCTTCACAGATGTTGAGGAGAGCAGTTTCCATGCTTCTGGCCGCTCTGAAGCCAGACTGATGGTCATGGAGACAACCAACAGATTCAGTGTGTAGGTTAAGCTGGGAGGTGGTCCGCTTTTCCAAGAGTTTGCCCAGAAAAAGAGTAATGGGGATCAGGCGATAGTTAGCCGGACAGGAGGGGCCGGCTGAGGGTTAGGGTTCTTAAGTGCAGAAGTTGACCAAGGTTGAGCAAGGGTGTCAATATGGTCCTTGATGGATTTGGATAAACAGGGAAGAACCTATTTTGACGAGACTTTCATAGATCAGACTTGATTAGAAACATTGCCTGGGGTGAATAAAGAAAAGGAAGAGAAGGCAGGAGGAGAGGCGGCCACAGGAAGGCCAGAAGTAGAGGAAGAAGGAGGAGAGAAAGAGAGAGTGGACAGGATGTCCTGGGTATTAGAGATGAAATATGAAGCCAAGGACGTTCAGAGGGCCTGGGAGGGGACATGAGAGGTAGAGACTGCAGCAGGATTGGCCATCTCTTTGCAGATTTTAAAGAGTTTGGTTGAGTTGTTAGATGCCCCAGAGATGCAGGCCTGGATGGGAACTCTCTTCTTATTGTGGACAGAGAGTCGGTACTGCCTTTGGAGCAGGCGGCAGCCCAGTTTGTCAGAATGTGCACATGATGCCTGCCATTTCCTCTCAGCCACCCTACACTTGCATTAAAGGGGGAGTCGTACCAAGAGTTGCACTTAGCTTTTGTTTTCAAGTGGATCCTCATGACAGGGGCAAGTACATCAAGAGTGTCAGAGATAGAATAATGGAGGTTGGAAAGTGCTGTGTCAGGATGCAAGTCAGCCAGAGGTGCAGGAGGGGGAGAGAAAGTGGGGGCAAAAGCCTTAACTGATACACGCCATGCTTGATGGGGTCAGATGACCGAGAAGGTGGGCGGCAGTGCTGGAGTTGGCTCAGCCTGATGAGTAGAGACAGAGTGTGAGAGAAGAGACAGAGCGCGAGAGAGGGAGACGAGGAGTGTAGAAGGTGGTCACTCCAGGAGAGAGGAGTGGCGAGGGGGTTAGAGAGCGGAGGTCTGAGGAGATCAGAACATCCAAGGTGTGCCCTGCAGAGTGAGTCGGGCTAGAGGGAAGAATAGAGAGAGAAAGGGAATCGCAGAGGTTGCGAAAGAGTCCAGAGGAGGGACAGGAGGCATCCAGGTGGATGTTGAGGTCTCCGAGGAGGAGGGGGAGTTGAGTTGTAGAGGCACGGAGGGAGGAGAAGAGGTCCGCCCACTCTGAGAGGAAGGAGGTTATCAGGCCAGGTGGCCGGTAGAAAGTAGCACAGTAAGAGAGCGGCCAGGAGTGAGAGAGAGCCGGCAGATCAGGCATTCAAAGGAGGAGTAGACCTGCATAGGAATGATAGGGGCAGGGATCCACTCAGGGAAGATCAGGGCTACACCACCACCGGGATGGTTGGATCTGGGCGCGTAGAGGATCTTGTAGCCATCAGGGAGGAGAGTGCCAAAACTATTGACAGATCTGGCCGTGAACCATGTCTCAGTCAGACCAAGAACATCCAGGTCGAGTTATTCCAGGAGACGGCAAATGTCGGCGGGGTATTTGACAGCTGAGCGAGAGTTGAGTCGCAATGTGGAGAAGGTTGCCACCCTTGAAAGACTTCCGTGGAGGGGTACAGGTCAGAGGTATGCACTGCAGAAGTTTAATAGGAGCCCAAGATGGGCAGAGGAGGAAGGATGAAAGGGCAAGGTAGCCAAGAAGGAGGATGAAGACACCAAAGAGGTGGCAGAGGAGGGGCAGGGGGCGACAGGGCAGCCAAAGAAGTAGTAGAGGAAACCAAAGAGAGGTGGCAGAGGGTGGAGGCAGAGGAACCGGAGAAGGGAAAGAAGGGACAGCAGGAGAAGAAAGGAAATTGATGAGGTGCGGGAAGCGGAAGGAACGACAGAGTATGTCGGTGAGGGTCTGTCTGGAGGAAGCTCTGGTGTAGGTATCAGCGATAAAGAGGACTGGGTTGGATACCAGGATATCCCTTTTGAACTTCTTGTGACCAGACTTAGTAAGAAGGCCAGGATAGTTAATAGAGAAGCAGTTAGAGAAGATAGTAGAGACAGAGAGCACCATAGAGGATGCAGAAGGAGGGGAGTGGGGTGGAAGCAGGGAAAGGAGAGTGAGGAGGAGGAGACACTAGGGGCTGGCACAAGAGGACGGTTGCAAGCAGACGAGTCAAGAACAAGACAAGAACAAATTAATTTCAATTTACGATGGGATTGATGAGACAAAAAAGAGGAGCAGTTATGTAGATGTGAGTAACAAACCAGTTAACAGAGTAAGAACGAGGGAACCTGAAAGAAGGAACACAACAGGGGTGACATCAGTACGATGTGAGGGAACAACCAGGCAGAGCAAGGGCTAAGTAACAGAACAATGATCGAGGGAACCTAAAGGAGGAGAGTGAAAAACATACAGAAGTATGCAGCACAAGTATACAGCAGTCAAAGATAGCAGACAGAAGAACAGAGCAGTCAAACAATAGGGACTTGGAAGAAGAAAAAGCAGCAGAGCTCAGAATATTAACTAAGGGGTAAGGCAAGGGGTTGGAGTGGAAAAAGGGTAGGGAGGTGGAGCGTAGGGGCCCGCAAGCACGAGAGCAGCCAAGGATGGAAAGGGTGTAGAGCACAAGCGATCAAGAATTGCGAGGGAACCACGCAGGCAGAGGACGCTCGTCTGCGGGCGTAGCTAAGGATGGAAGGGGTGTGGAGCACACACGATCAAGGATTGCGAGGGAACCACCCAGGCAGAGGACACACTTTACTTTAATTGATTTATAACGCGCAACAAGAAACCTGTAGGCTTAAGGGCGCACATGAATCAACAAGGACTGACTAACAAAAACAACAAGATTGCGTCCAGGAAACCCAATGAAAAATTTAGGATAATAAGAGAGTTAAAAAAAATCTAAAAACCTCAATAGACTTTTGTTCTCTGATGTCCGCAGAAGGACATTTCAAGCTCTTGGTGCCGAGTTAAAAAAGCTCCTTTCATTGCTTTGTTGGTGTAATATCAAGGAGACACAGCTGATCAGAATGATTAGATCTGAGGAGTCTTGTGTTAGTTTTCTCAATGAGCAGATCCTGTAGTTAAGACGGCATGAATCCCCTACGTCATTTATGGGTGATCAGCAATAGGCGAAACACTAGTCTAGATTCCACTGTAAGCCAGAAAAGACTCTGTCTGGCCTCAGAGACGTGGTCTCTCCAGGCAAGACCAGTGAACACTCGAACTGCACTGTTTTGGATCACCTGTAGACGGTTACAATCCAACTTTGTGGTGCCATACAAAAGACTGCAACAATCATCAATTATGGATCCTATTATGGCCCTAGCAATAGTTGGTGTTAGTTTGAGAAATAAATGGACGGAGATGGACTAACAGTTTAATATAATAAGCAGGGGACGAAACCAAACTGCTGACATGTGCCTTCATATGCAAGAGCTGGTCGTGGAAAATACCTAGCGTCTTAACTTTCTTTTTTGTGGGAATTTTAGTATCCTCGATGGAGAAACAATCATAGGCAGCTCCTAGTTTCTCTACCATATTTTGAGTGCCAACCACCATAAATTCTGTCTTGTCTGTTCAGAGCAAGACCATTCTGTAACATCCAGTTTTGGATAAGATTGTACACTCTTTTTAGATGAATTTCATCATCTTTGTGTGACCCAGTCAGAGGGATGGCACATTGTGTGTCATCCGCGTAGTTTGTAAAGGCCACACCGTTTTGTTCAAGAAGGCCAATAAAGGGGCTGTAAAAATATTGAAAATATTTACAATATATACGCACGGTACGAGCGTAGCCAAGGATGGAAGGGGCGCGGAGGACACGCAATCGAGGATTGCTAGTGAACCACGCGGACAGAGGACGTGCAGGTGCAAACTCAGCCAAGCAAAGAATGGGCGCCCAGCATACGCAATCAAGGATTGCAAGGAAAACATGTCTTTTTTTTTTTCCTTTTTGTTCCCAGGCCTGTAGAGCAAGAAGTTGGATACCGTGGACCTCAAGGTGTTTTTAGCAAGCCGTCTGGCTTCGGGGGTGGTCATTGCTATGCGTGTCCTATGCAAGTGCACATTTGGCCTCTGGAGTTTGATCTCTAGTACAACTGAATAGTTGACAATTGAAGAGAGGAGACTTTTAGCTTTCTGGTAAGAAATTGGAAGAAGGCTGCGAGCCAGATATTACAGACAGTTCTGGACACCTGATTGTATGTAATGTTCTATGGGATCCTGAGGAGAGGCACATGAATGGGAGACCTCAGATTCATACCTGATATCTGATCAAAGCTTTTGGATATACCTTTACACAGGAATAACCCGTTTTGGGCTTTGGCTTACAAATCCCTAAAGAAAGTCCAAGCCTTTACGACCATGGCCAAGTCCTTGCTTCTTCCTGTGAAGCAGCCACATTACTCCACTAAGGGGGAAGTTATTTTCAGCCCTTCACCTCCTTTGCCCACTGTGGAAGAGCCAAGACACCCTCAGGCAAGCAGCCGCAGCTCTGTCCCTCCCGCCAACATAGAGGCATAGAGGAGTCCAAAGAGAGGCTTTGCTGCCTCTGCTGCAGCACGCCCCACTACTAAGCCACTGTGAATTGGGCTTCTTCAATTTGATTTTGGTGGGAGGGAAGCTGCTCCTATTCTCTGATGTGTGATATTGCATCAATACTCATGGATGGGCCTCATTGGTCATGACTAGGGGTTACTGCCTCTTTTCTTCAGTGCCCACCCAACCTTGCTTCATCTGGCCCTTACTACCTCCAGACGATCCCCTGTTAGAGGAGGGCCATAGACTGGGTGCCTTATTCATAACAAAGAAATTGCTAGTTCGCGCTTTACTCTCTAGTCCTAAAGAAATACAGGAGCCTGTAGCCCACTATGGTTCTGAAGCTCTTCAACTGGTGCCTGCGCAAGAACGAATTCAAGATGGGCACTTTAGTTCCGATCATCCAAGCTATTGAGCTGCAGGACTGTTTGGTGTTCCTACACCTCCAGGAAGCTTAATTCCATGTACTGATTCATTCAAGCAACGGAAGTGCCTATGTTTCGTGGTTGGAAACACCCACTACCAATTCCAACATCTTGCTTTCTGTCTTTCCTCACCACCCATGATCTTCACCAAACTGATGGCAGTGGTGGCTGCTTGTCTCAGAAGGGAGAAGATTTGCGGCTACCTACTTGGATGATTGGCTCATTTGAGACCACACCCAGGACCTGGCGTCAGCCGATTAGTCCCATACATGTAGCTTTTTGCAGAATAGGGCTTCTCCCCCAACTTCGAATTTCACTCTGCCAAGCCGTCCAATTCATTGGAGCGGGTTTGGGGACACATCTGGGCCCAGCTCTCTCTCCTGAATATCGTATAGCAAACATATTTCAGGTGGTCTAGATATTTCAGTCCCAGAGGCTGGTTCTGACAATCACCTATTTGCACCTTCTGGGCCTCATAGCTTCCAGTATGAATGGGAAGTGCAAGTTGTTCTGCTGCATGGAATTTCCCCCACAGAGAACTCTGGGGGATGTATTGGTTGTCCATTGAAACTTTAACCTCCTTTGTGTTCCTGCCATTCCGCTGGTGCTGAGGAGACTGTTGGGTTCCACATTGATTGATTGCTCCAAATCTCGAACGTGGTACCCAGAGATTTCTGGACATATCCATCTGCCCTCGCTGTTGCCTCCCAGTGAGGGTGGTCCTTCTCTCCCACTCTGAGCCAGGTCCCCAATCTGAACCTCAGCAGTCATGCTTTGCTGCTGAGAGACTAAGGTACAGGGAGTGCTAGTTTTCACTCGGTGTAGGGAGAGGGATCTGGGCTCTTTCACCTGTCCAATTGCTCTGTTTTGGATTTTCTGCATTCCTTGCCCATACCAGGGCCGGGAGGATAGATATGGGGCAATGAACTAGTCTTGGAAGCACAACGACAAGGAGCAACACAGGTTCGATACCCGGGTCCGCATTTAGAAACCTCTGGGTATTAAGCACATTATAAATGAGCAATTATAATTATAATACCATGATTGACCCCCTGCATTTGTGTTCTTGAAGATAGCTCACTCTTAAGGTGTTTTTTCTGATGGGCATCACTTCTGAGAGACAGGTGAGTAAGCTTCATGCTCTGCCTGTTAAACCTCCAGCCTTGGTCTTCTCCCAGGAGAATGTGACTTTGAGAGTTAGACATTCCTTCGTTCGCAAGGTTGTCTGAATTTAATCTCTCAGAAGATCTCTCTTCCTGATTTTTCTCTGCCTCATCACTCGAAAATGGAGAAGTTAGCATCGACTGGACCCCTCTGTGGGTCCTCAGCTACTATGTCTCTCGGCCAAGGGACATAAGGGAAGATGACCAGCTCTTTACATTGGTGACAGTGCAGTGCAGTCAGGGCCGCCACTAAGCAGACCCTTTCCAGGTAGATCATTCTCTGCATCTATATATGTTATGATCTGGCTGTAACCAATGTGCCTGGTGGCCTCAAGGCTCATTCATCCGAAGGCCTAATTGCACCTCTGCACTGAAGGAGGGGGAGGTGGGAGGGTCACTGTCTTAGACATTTGTCGAATGGCTATCTGGGCTTGGCTTCACTTAGTTGCTAAACCTTACTGCCTGGATTCCCTGTCTGGGCAGGGCGCTTGCTTTGCCTGAGTGGTGCTCCAGAGTTTTCCAGTGTAGTTAGTTGTTGCTCTCCTTCCGCTTCCAGATTTGTGTACTGCTCTGGGAGTCTAAGATGAGGAATCTGTGGGAGAAAGGAATCTATTAGAAGAAAAAATGACTTTCCTCTTGTTAATGTTGGATTATTCTGTCAGAGGGAAGGACATATCTACCAGAAAGAACATTACCGAGAGGCAAGTAATTTGTTGTGTAATACTTGCAGGATGTACTTTGCATGGACACCTGTATCAACTGGGCTCGCTTTCTGAGTGAACTGCACTCCGTTTGGAATGGAAATTTCAGAGTAGTATGACGTCCTAGTACAAATGTTTGATAAAGTTGATGGATATTTTACAAAAGCCTGCCTGTTGATCCTCTCTTGACCACCAAAAAATGTAGGTCAAATGTGTCAAGAATGTTTAACATAAATAGCATGGGGCAAGAAGCACGAATGATGGAAAAACTATTTAAGAGGCGCTATACATTACAAATGAATGCTTTTTGAAGATTGACTGCATTCTAATTTTGTTTTCTTTTTCAAACCTTTCCATGGGAGAATCAGGGGGACATGCCAACACCACTGGTGTACCACAGGAACAACTACTTCCACCAGCACACACTGGGACATTTGTTCTATTGACTTCTACAATCATCACCTCAAAACAGCATGCCGACCCTTTAATTCCTAATATTTCAATGATCTGAATGCTGGAATGTACTGTAAAAATCATCCATGTGCCCTAACATATTGTCTTCTACATAACACTGTCATTCACAATGCACAGCAAATGTGCTTTTACAGCATTGTTTCCACTTAAGTACTCTGTTTAATCATGCTGTAGGAGAGCTACCAGCCCATCACATAGTCTCCTGTAGATGCATTACGCTAGGTACAGCTAAGCTCTTATGAAGGCAAATGTCTTTCCTATACCTAATGCATGCCTTGCTTATGCTCACATATGGCAGATTGGTAATTCACAAAGTCTCCATGCAACTGGCCTATACTTGCATTGATGATTATTGCCATATCTTATTCTCTGCGCCTTCTTGAATTTTAGCCTCTACAACTTGGCAATCTTGTATTTATTTAATATAGAAGGAGGAATTGGGGGA
Source organism: Ambystoma mexicanum (assembly GCF_040938575.1). Classification (NCBI taxonomy): domain Eukaryota; kingdom Metazoa; phylum Chordata; class Amphibia; order Caudata; family Ambystomatidae; genus Ambystoma; species Ambystoma mexicanum. The sequence goes on along the minus strand of NC_090937.1, from coordinate 30,054,884 downwards.
AATGTTTTCTTTGGAGCAGGCCTAGATGTACCTCAATGTGTTTTTTAATAATTAAAACATGGATAAAAATGGAGGAGTTGCATTGCAAGTAGGTGATCGTGTTTGTCAGATTGGCTTGAAGAGAGATTGCTGCATTTTTGGATACAATCTTATATACTTTGCAGTACCACAGTATTCATTTTATTGGGCACTCCTAGTGTATAGGGTGTTTCCAAGAGGGCCTGTGGAAGAGTTTTGCTCTTGTGGATAGTGAGCTTTTAACCAAGCTATGTGCATTGTTGATAATGAACTACTTTGTGACAGAGGAAGCTTTTCTGAAGATGTTTGAGGAGTGAAGAGGAAGCAAGTGCAGTTGGCCTATAATGGGCCAGTGTGGTCAAAGCTTCTGATGCCAGTAGTGAGGCAGTAGTGAGGCATACAAGGTGCCTTTCAGCAGACAAATGGTGGATATTCATAGCCCAACAGAAAATTGGAGCACTTGTACAGGTATTCTGAAATCCAAATGCATGAGGAATAGTTAGGAGATGTAGCTGCCTTGCCATGTTTGGCAGTGTTTTAATGTGAGTGACGAAAGATATGGTTGGATCAAGTGTTAAACTTGGGGATTTTGCCATGTGGGATTGTAGGCTTTGTTCTTGCCACTGTGAGAAACCTGAAGGTGTCTCCAAATCTACTCTCAGTGGATCTGTCATCCAGGTGGCCGGGACATGCCATTGCTATTGGATCAGTTCCTCGGGGTGGACCAGTGCGGGAGGATCAACTGGATGGACGGACCTTGGGGCGTGTAACGGGAACGCCGATGGGTGAGAGGCAGTATTTCTCTTCCATTTACTCCTCTTCTTCCCTATCCTACTACATAGGAGACTCAACCTCTCTGCCCCCCCTTTGCGACGTGAACCCTTTCGCATATCATGAAGGATGATGGACTAACACCCGAGCCATATACCTAACATGTCCCAACACCAGGGTCAGGCAAAGTCAACTAATTGAGCCGAATCACTCACACCTGACGGCCATTACCCTTCCCCCGCAGGGATGAAAGGTGAAGCATAAGAGCACAGTACAAGCAAAGGCAAGTCCGCACAACGAGAAAGCTAACTAAGAACGGCAGTTCAAGAGGAGGAGAAAGACGGTGCAAATCGAAAGGTTACCAAGGAGGGACTTGACCTTGCCCTTATCGACAGAGGCCCATGAAACCTCCAGAGAAGGAATCGTAAGACCGCAAACAATAGCCAGCGTGTGTTTCAGCAGATGTCAACGGTACCCGGGGGCCTCCTCCGCTGACAGCCAAGCTCGGCAGACACGCGTGGCACAATAGTACCGGCCTTGACTCCACAGACTAGAAAGCCAAACAGCTCATCACTGCCGGTGAGTTGAGGGGAGAGCGATAATGAAACCAGAATGTGTTGAACGCAAGTAACAAGTGGCTGATTTAAGAAAGCACAAAGAACTAGTGATACGCAAGGGGAAAACCAGCATAGCAAAGTCAAGCATCACGTGGTTGTTCACTTGAGAAACTCTAGGCAATTACCTTGCTGTTGGACTACAGTAACCAGAAGGCCTTGGGAGAAAGGCGAGCAGGGGGTCAAAGTGGTCATACAAGGGTCTCGTAAAATCCTCTGTACAGTCAAAAGTCTTTGACCGACAGATGATTGTGAAACTAAGGGAAGCAAATCCTGCATTGAGAATGGTCTGAGCTCGCACTAGCAGGATCCAAGGATGAAAAGGCATCACCCGACATGCAAGCTGAAAGGAAGATTTGTTTATTTTGCTGAAGACAGGTCCTCGGAGGCAAGAGACTTTTGTTTATAGAAAAGAGACTTAACCACCGACAATCCTGATAAGCTGAAAGCGGAACTGTTAGCTCGTTCTGGGAAAGCTCAAGCGTGTGCTGTGTTCCAAAGTCTCACCTTGTCCCGGGCTGAAAACGTGGGGAAGGGAAAACCCCGGCTAATATCCTGACTTATCATTTTTGGGAACACTTCCTTCTTTTCTGATGAACATTACCCCACCCTTTTTTTGTATTTACTGTAAGGATTGGCAATAGGTTTTTCTTGGTATAGGCCCTTTTTATTTGACAAGGCGCCACTAGAACTGCCTTATTATTTGGTGGTCATAGCTTGCTATCATCCTAGATTTAGAATTAGATTAGGCATTTTTCCAACCTGCATATACAGTTTAATAGACACCCTTGAACTGTGATCACGTGTCTGTCTTTACTGTTGCCACCATGAGTTCCTTACACTGCACACAAAGATGTTGATGAGTTGGGTTTGAATAGGGTGCTTACAGGTATTTTGGGGGCGGGGCTAGCAGTAGGAATTATATCTTGGGTTAGATTTTAGGCTACAGACTTCTACTGAACAACAAGCGGTTGCAAACAATGTCTTTATGATGCTGGGCATCAAACAACAAGAATACTTTTATATTAAGTATTGTCAACGGATGTACGGCTATGTTTGGCACATATTACACATGAGTTCCCTTAAGACTACTAGAAAAGTGGACCAACAGGGTGTCAAGGAAGATTCTTGGAGAATATGTAAAGACATGTAACTGTGGATTTGGATTTTTTTGTTGGGACTAATTGTCTTCAGCCAAACATGGAGGAGGGACAACCATTCAGGCAGCGAGAGATCCGGCAGGACAAGACTGGCGGGCAACATCAACTACTATGGTTAAAACCTAAAGAAGATGGCTTCAGTGATGCATTATAATCTGCAACCTGATTGATGGTGACACCAGGAAGTTATTGGGTTTGTCTGTGTTTTATGAGTTGGGCAGCATTGCAGTGGTTGATAACTCTCCCAAGAACGAGCGGTTTGAGATCAGAGTTTTGGAAAATTGCCTGAGTCTAGTGTGCATGTTTTGGCAAGGTTTTACATGTCCTTGTTTCAGGCCTTCTAGTAAAATAGACTGAGATGTTATAAATCAAAATTCAAAGCAGATGGAATAATTTGAGGTGATTTTCTTTTTATCAGGGTTGCTTAAATGTTTTTCCCATTTTTTATTTGTTTTCTTTTGTTGGCTTCATTGTCTGATTATTTCTGCACAGAAGAATGTGGTTAATTGGCATGTGGTTGAAACAGTTGAGAATTGGAGATGTTCCTCCCTATTAATGATCATTTTGTAGGATTTGAATAATATGTGAGTATTTTTTCTAATATTTATAATTACTTAATTAGACATTGACTGGAGCCTACGAGCTTGTAATTGTATCCTAATAATTGTTCTTGTCGCTACTACTTTCTATCAACAAAAGGAAGGCTATAATCAATACACCAAACTCTTACCATAGAGGGGAAACTGGAGGCTGGTCCTGAAAGAATGGACCTACACTTCACTAGAGTGAAGGTCCATTCTTTCAGGGCCAGCCTCCAGTTTCCCCTGGATGTTGATAGTTTGGTGCATTAATTATAGCCTTCCTTTTGTTGATAGAAAGTTGTGTACCCTGTAGGGTATGAGGGCTACTTTCCCCTAGAGTTGGGGTAGCAGTTTGAGAACATTGTCTCTACTTGGAACAGTTTTCATATGCCCCCTCCATCACTACTCATCGCAGTGGGCAGTGGTTTGCAGTGGGTATATACGCTTGTGGTTTTCTAGCACAATGGAGTTTGTATCCCCACTTATTTCTTATTGTCTTTATTATCTGTTTTTAATTTCAGGGAGATATTGTGTCATGTGCCGGCACCTACATCCATGTGTGGAGTATCAATGGAAGCCCAGTTGTGAGTGTCAACACCTTCACAGGAAGGAGTCAGCAAATCATGTGCTGCTGCATGTCTGAGATGAACGAATGGGACACCCAGAACGTCATTGTAACTGGACATTCGGATGGAGTGGTCCGGGTAAGTATGATTTGTATATTTGCTAGATGTACCTACAAAATTCACATCCAGTAACGGCTTTAATGTACATTCCTCAGAAATGCAGCAAATGCATAGAAGCAGGTTCTGTGGCCTGCCGACATATTCACAGTGTTAAAGGTCACAATGAACCACTTGCAGCCTTCATTTGTAGACAGCAGAGAGTATGCACATATGATTTCAGTGATGCCAGACCTGGCTCTGGGGGAGAGAGAGAGAGAGAGAGAGAGAGAGAGAGAGAGAGGAAGAGAGAGAGAGAGAGAGAGAGAGAGAGAGCGCGAGGGGGGAAGAGAGAGAGGGGAAGAGAGAGAGAGGGGGAAGAGAGAGAGAGAGGGGAAGAGAGAGAGAGAGAGGAAGAGAGAGAGAGAGGGGAAGAGGAAGAGAGGGCGGGGAAGAGAGAGAAAGAGGGGAAGAGAGAGAAAGAGGGGAAGAGAGAGACGGGGAGAGAGAGAGGGAGATATATATATTATGCCCCTTCTCCCCTAGGTGAAGTTTCCCATGAGACTAGGGCAGTGCGTCCACAGTACAGTGGGTTCCCAAGGGTGGGTGGGGGTTTACCGAGGGAGGATCACCTGTGCTATGGGATTGGGGACAACCATCACCAGAGAATGCAGTATCACCCCACCTTAATATATTCAATCCCTACTCCAACTCTAAATCCTCCTTCCTCCTCCCTGGATAGAGCTAATGTATTTTGTTGTTAAGTCAGTCAACCTAACTTACATGACAACACTGAAAAAACAGAAAGTACAAAGTATCATGCATATAGCTTTAAGGCTGGTATTGTGACGAAGAAGATGGCCCGGGAGTCCATTGATCACTTGCGATAAGACAGTGAAAAGAGGGAGAAAGTCCCAGAGAGCGATCCGAGGCACGGCTGGGCGCCAGGCCGCCCCGACACCCAGCGTACGAGCCCGAGCCCCCTGGCACAAACACCGACAGCGGCTACTGAAGACGGAAGGAAGGTAGGCAGCCTGACCCTGGCGCAGAGGCCCTCAGGGGGTCGGAGAAGCGGCTCTTGATCTCATCCCAGGCCGGGATGAGCCGCCAGACCTGACCACGGAGAGGGGACCCTGAGGCTCGGAGCACACACAGCCACGGCGACTCGGTGTATGGGGAAGTAAGCACCAGACCCAGGCCCAATCTGAACGGGCCCACAGCCGCTACCACTATACACGCGGCGGGCAAGGACCCGGGTGCCTGCAGCGATGGGATCCGGCAGGGAGCAGGCTACCCGGAAAGGAGAGGAGGAGGACACCTGAACGGGCCGGACTGGGTGCACCGGCGGCCACCTCTCTACACGTATCGGGCAAGGAACCAGGTATCTGCTGTGTCAGTGGTCGGCGGACCGCCCGGAAGGAGGAGGAGGAGGAGGAGGAGGACACCTACCGCAGCAGCGGGCTCTCTGCTGGCTCCAGGAAGGCGACGGCCTACGGGCAATCCAGGTGAGGGGGCACGGAGACTCACTATGAGGGAGATCAGAAGAATGGCAGGGTGTGCGGAGCCCTGGGAATTCCAGCCCTGAGGAGCACTTCGGGCGGGCCTCACTTGCATGATCGGTGGCCCCCGCTCCCACTGCACAACCCGGCAATCACGGCCCCAATCCATAAACAAGTACAAACTCGGAGCTAGGGAAGTGGGCACCACATTTTAAATTAATTGCCCGCAACTAGGACCCGCATATAACGGTCAGGAGGGGAGGACCAGAGGGCACAAAAGGACCAGAGCATAAAACAGCAGAAAGACTTCACACTGGCACACAGGACTGCCCCGAGCCGTAAGGAGACAAATACTCGAAGAACAAAGCTCAACTAAACACTAAAGCAGCTATGCAGGGAGACACCAAGAGCACTGTTTCTGAGCCAAAACCTGAGGGATAGCTCAGAGGGAAGCCCTTACAGGGTCAAAGAGGCTCTCCAACCGGGGCCTTGCCTCTAAAGCAGAGACACTTGGCCAATCCACACCCGGCAGGATCTCGTAATCATGGCTGCCAAGAACAAGAGCAGGTCAAACAAAAGCGGATTGCCGCAGGCTGACACATCAGTCCCCCTCATAACTATGTGGCCTAATAAAGACACCAACGAAGAGCGTAGGGAAACAAAAGAGGGATCCACAGGACAGGGGCACCTCGAGGATTCAGATTTGGCAACACAAACCTCATGCCAAGACCTGTGTGGGGAGATGCTCTCCCTTTAAACTTCATTGGGAAGGACATTCCAGGATCAATTCCAATTAATGAGATCAGATATAAACCAGGCAATGGCAGAAATCAAACAGGAAGTAGGACAGCTGGGAGAGAGAACGGACCTCGTCGAAAAAGGCCTACAGGAGGTGGGCAGAGAAATGACAGAGAATAGCAAGGCAATTGAGAGGCTGGACACGGCAACGCAAAACCTAGAGGATCAATATTAGACTGAAGTTTCTGCCGGAAACGGTACAGGACAGAGACCTGAAGGAGACGGTTCAGGGGATCTACGCGGAGCTCCTGGGGGAGGCCTCTCCCGACAAGATAGAGCTGGACAGGGTTCACAGAGTGGGCCATCTAAACAAGAACCCGAAAGCCAGACCGAGAGACGTGTTGGCAGCATTCACAATGTATGCCCAAAAGGAAGCAGTTCTGAGGGCGGCCAGGCAGAAAGAGCCGATATCATATAACAGTCAGCACATCAAGCTATACCAAGATCTCGCCAGCAGCACCCTACTTAAATGGCTACAATGGAGCCCAATCACCTCAAAACCTAAAGAACAAGGGATCAGGTACAAGTGGACCTTTCTATTCGGGCTCCTATTCGAGTGGGCCGGCGCACAGAAGCGGATAACTACAATGCAAGAAGGGGCGGACATCTTACAAATCGAATTGGAGCAGGAGTGGGGGGCGGCCGGGCAGGGCAAATCGTCGGAAGCAGGAATTGGGACGAGACCTAGGCCGTGGTAATGGTCAGTTGTGGGAGAGGGAAAAAGGAGGAGACCTGCGCTCCGGGGGCCCACTGGGAAGGGAAAGGGAACAGAACCAACAGCGGAAGGGAGAGCTGGGGTTGAATAGGATTGACCCGAAGTGGGTACAGTTATAAGGGGTGGTTGACAGAAAGATTTTTTCAAGGAGGGGAGACAAGCAAACATCATGGGATCCGTAAGGGTGAGGAAGCCTGGGGAGAGGAGGAGGGATACGGGAAGACCTAGTGGCAAGGCCTTCAGGGATGGGGAGGGGGTAGGGGAAGGGGTATCCTTCAGGTGCTGCCCAGGGAACAAAGTAGATATTGCAAACGCGACTGGGAACTCAGAACTGAGAGAACGAATGGAGGGAAAGAGTTGGGGGGACACGCACAGCAGGAGCAGGAGACAAATCACTATTCAAATGGGTAATTCATAATGTCAGGGGTCTCAATTCCCTGTTGAAAAGGAAAAAGCTCAAGCAATTCACAAAAAGGGGAAGACCAGACTTCCTGGGGCTACAAGAAACATACTTGTTCCGTAGAGATCAGAGCCGACTCAAGCTAAGGGGGTTCGGCCAAGTATTCCAGGCATCAGGGCCCACAAAATCGGGAGGGGTGGCACTAGGCTATCAGGAATACGGTTAACTTTAGGGTGGAGGAGACTCTTAGGGACAAAGAGGGCAGATTTAGAATAGTAAGAGTCAAAATTGGAGACGCAACATATACGATGGGGGTCATCTACGCACCCAATTCAGGACTGGATTCCTTCCTGCGGGGCATTTTAGGAGAACTAGGAGAGTATGCAAGGGGCCAGATAATGATAATGGGTGACCTAAACATAGCTTGGGATAGGGCCAAAGTCAGATCAGGGGGGACCAGGAGCACGGGTGGAGGGGCAGTAGCCTCGACAGGGCTGAGGGACAGAATGGTGAGCATGGGTCTGAGGGACATCTGAAGGGAAATGAAAGGGAACGCGGAGGGTTACACCGTCATCTCTGAAGTCCACAGGACACAGTCTAGAATAGACTGTATCTGGGTCTCAGCAAACTTGGTGGGAAGAGTCAAGGAGCTAGAGGTGGGCACTATGGGAATAGCAGACCACAAAATATTATCAATGCAGCTGGAGCTGGGAAACAGGAGAAGGGGGATATGGGGATGGAAATACCCAGAGTACTTGATGCGGGATCCCATAATAAGGGAGGGAATAGAGGGTAAAATGAGAGAGTTCTTCGACAATAATAAAAGGGGGGATATGGGAGAAGACACGAGGTGGGACGCATTTAAATCCACAATGAGGGGGGAAAGCATAGCAGCCAAAACACAAAGACACAAACAGCTGCTGGCCCTGGAAACCCAGCTGGAGGCAGAGGTCGAGGGGGCAAGGAACAAGGTGGCTGAGATCCCCAACAGACACAACCAGAGGGAATACAGGAGGGCGGTGGGCCTATTGGGGATCTTACGAACCAAAAAAGTGGAAGGGGCCCTACGCTATGTGAGACACAAATTTTACGCTAAAGGGAACAAGGCAGATGCCCTACTGGCGCGTCTCCTCTGGGGAGCAATGTCAAGAAATACAATCACGGCTCTAAAAACAGATTCAGGCGAAAGGGTCACAAGAACAGAAGACATTCAAGAAACCATGGCCAAATTCTATGAGACATTATACACATCACAGAACCCCCACACCCAAGCCCAGGAGAAATTTCTGGAAAAGATAAGGCTGCACAAAATAGATGGAGAAGCCCAGACTGTTTTACACCAAGAGATAACGTAGGATGAAATGAGGGGGATTATCAGAAAACTGCCCGCAGGCAAGGCCCCAGGCCCAGATGGGTACTCTGCATCTTTCTACAAATCTTTTGCTGGGCTCCTAGTACCACAATTGACCCACCTCTTTAACTCCTTTAAAGATAGAGGGCAAATAGCCTCATCCATGAAAGAAGCTTAAATCTCCCTGATCCGGAAAGCAGGAAAGGACCCCCTGGAAAGATCATCCTATAGGCCAATAGCGCTCATTAATGTGGACGCTAAGATTTACACAAAAATCCTAGCCAATATGCTAGAGGGGCTTCTTCCGGACCTGATACATCAGGACCAGGCGGGATTTATAAAAGGAAGGCAGACATCGGATAATATAAGGAGGGTGGCACACCTGGTGGAAAAAAAGCAGAAAAAACTCGCACTCCAGCAGCCCAACTATCTCTAGACGCTGAAAAAGCGTTCGACCGGTTGAGTGGTCGTTCCTTTTTAAGGCCATGGAAAAGATGGGACTTGGAGGCGCTTATTTACAGATGGTCAAGGCAAACTACGAGGGTCTCCGAGCGAGGGTGGTTGTGAATGATACCACATCGAGACCGTTCCAACTTCAAAGAGGTACAAAACAGGGGTGTTCCCTATCGCCACTTCTCTATGCAATCTACTTAGAACCCCTACTACAAGCTATTCGGGAGTGGGAGGGAATACAGGGAATCCCATTTGCGGGCAGACAGCATAAAGTCGCGGCCTTCGCTGACGATATTCTACTCACCCTGACCAGTGCTCAGAGTCAAGCAGGCAGAGTAGGCTTTTGCTCAAGGAATTTGGGGAAGCGTCAGGATTACGCATAAACATGAACAAATCTGAGTTGATGGACCTGACGCTGGGGAAAGAGGAGAGGGAATAGCTAAAAAGGTCAACGCCATTCGCATGGCGACCTGGGGGGATTACATACCTGGGGGTGAGGATTACCTCGTCTCTTACTGGGTGGTATGTGGCAAACTACCCCCCCCAGCCCCCCGTCATGAGAAGTATTAAAAAGGACCTCCACAAGTGGCGGAATCTCCGGATCTCCTGGCTTGGGAGGCTGGCGGCAATAAAAATGGTCACACTGCCGTGGATGCTCTATCTATTTCAAGCTATCCCCAAGTAGTTCCAGCAAGCCTCTTCACAGAGCTCCAAGCTATAACAAACAAATTCATATGAGAGGGAAAAAGAACAAGGGTGAGTAGGCAGCAACTCATGGCCCCGAGGAAAGAAGGGGGACTAGCCCTACCTAACTTCAGTCAATACTATGAGGCAACCCAGCTAAGGGTAATTAGGGAGTGGCTCCATGAGGGGGAAGAAAAACACTGGGTTAAAATGGACAGGGCAGTCACAAAGCATGACTTGGGGGAGGTCTTGTGGCTACCTAAACAACACTGACCAAAACACATGTATGAGAGTTCCATCACCAAATTAGTTGCGGATAACTGGGACAGGCTGGTCAAACATAAGGAAATCACAACTTATCCGTCCCCCTTCAAACTTATATTCAACAATAAAGAGTTTACTCCGGGGCTGGAGAGGGGGGCATTCAGGAACTGGCAGGAAGGGGGTTGCCAGAGGATGTGAGACATGTTTATAGGGGGGGAAATCAGCACCTTTGTAGACTGCAAAAGAGACTTTGCACTAGAGGAGGGTGAGAGACTGAGATATTCCCAACTGCGCCACTGGCTCCTACACCCTACGAATAAGGAGGCGGCCACTAGATCACCGATCCCCCTTCGAGAAATTCTTAATGACGGCTCGAAAGGGCTAATCTCACAGCTATACAAGATTCTGGGTGAAGCTACCCCGAGGCCACAATGGGCCTACATGGGAAGATGGGAACGTATATTGGGCAGGGATATAGAGAAGAGGGAATGGGAGAGACTATGGAGAAAAATCCCCAAACTAGCGAGAGCCTCACAAACCCAGGAAGCCTGGTACAAAATACTCTATGGGTGGCATTACACTCCAGCTCGCCTGCGCAGGATATACTCCGAGACAACGGGAATCTGCTGGAGAGGCTGTGGGCAGGACGGCACAGCGGAACATGTTTGGTGGAGGTGCCCAGAAATAGACCCGTTCTAGAAGGAAATTCGTCAAGCGCAAGAACAGGAGTTTGGAACAGGGGGAAGCACGCCCCCGGAATGGACCCTACTGGGCCTTCGGCCAGAAGAAGCGATAGGAGAGCCGAGAGGCAGAGAAAGAGCGCGGGCAATGCTCACTATAGCTGGAATGACAATTATAGCCCAGAGGTGAAAAAGCTCAAACATACTGACGTTCCAAGACTGGTTGCGCAAAGTGTGGGAGATGGTGGCGATGGACTGGGCCACATACGCAATGAACGATGCAATGCAGAACTTTGCAGGCGAGTGGAGGGAATTACTAACCTTTCTCAGGGCCGACTTTAGGATTGGATGGCGCCCGCAACGCCTAAGACTCTTAGACCTGCAGTGACCCCGGAGAGACACAATGAGGACACAGAGAGCAGCGGAAAACCTGAGGCAGCAACGAGGGACGGGAGGGGGGAGTTATGGGGATTGTTATGTTTGTTGAAAAACTCAATAAAAAAGAATTTAAAAAAAAAACACTTTTTACTTTAAGAAGAGAACATCCTTGTCTAGTTGTCATAAACCATCAGCGTTGGGGGGTGCGTGGCCCGAGCTCATGGAGTGAGGAGCTGCCTCTGCAGAGCTCCCGACCTGATCCTTGCAATAATCCTGATAAAAGCTGATCGCGGAAGTGCCTCATGCTTAGAAGGATACCTACTTGTGAGGGAAGCAGACCTGCACCTAATCGTCCAGAATCCGGGGAAAAACGGAGCTGGCAAACTTGACTCCTGAGCCTTTGAAGAAGTGCCCCTAGCGCGGCAAGAGGGCGGACAGGGCCGCCGCCTGATAAGGTGGGGGATGGGCAAAGCTGCGCACTGAAAAGTACTGCAGCATTCTATGGAAAGAGGCTTGCGCCCGCTTGGTCTAAGCCCCCCCACGCCCCCAAGGCCCCTCGGTGTCGACAGTGCGCGGCATCCTGCGATTGTGGAAACAGAACACCAGATACAAAAGACACGGTATAGCACACCCTGAGTGGCTTGGCTGGAGGTGACGGAACTGGACGTTTGGGCCCGGTTAAGGACCTGACCCTAGAAAACGGAGAGCGACCGCAGAATCTGGTGGCACGCAGCCACCGGAGTGGGTGGCGAACCGCCTTCACACCGGCAGAGGTGGACGGGGCACCGAGGCCTGCGGTGTGCTTGCTGAAGGCCTGGCTGGGCTGAAGCCAACCTCTGGGACATAATAGCGCACAGAGGGGTGCAGCTTGAGGAGGCATTGGCACACATTACATGGAAGCAGTGCCAGCGAAGACGTGACACAGAGCTGTGATCAAGGCGACGGAGTAAGATAACAGCGGTGTAAAATTGGAACACTTATAGTGCTACATGCTCCAGTTGAGGGCAACCTCATACGGCAGCGCGGGTTGTGCTCGCCTGGAGTGTGAGTGCGGAGACCCTGGAGGCATTGTGACAGACTAGGGCTGCTGTGTTCGGAGCCCACGGAGGAAACTGGCCTGTGCCGTCTGAGGGCTGCAGAGCGAGGTCACACAGGTGGCGTACACCCGAGCGCTGCTTGCCGAGGTGCACAAGAACTGTAAGTACTGCGTATGCTGCTGGCGCTGCGGGCTACCAGATGAAACCTGAAGGGAGCAACATAAGGGTCTGGTACACCCATTAGGCACTCACTGGCAGAAAAAGGGTGCTGGACACTGCTGACCCCACCGGGCAATGTGATCTGCCTGTGAATCCGGGATATCAATAATGGCACGAGAAGGAAACCGCTCGAGCAGGGCGGCCTGCTACTGCCACTGCAGACGGCCTCGAGCTAGAGAGGGACTATTCTATACAGCCAGTGGGACAATTCATAACTGGTCATTGCAACACCTGTCCCACTCGGACATATAACCCGGTCTTGGGCCCAACCCGCAAGATGATGGAGAGGTACTAAGGCCTGGTCCACGCCTACACACCCCCTTGAAACCTGACGATATGCACATCTGGAAACCCCACTCCACAACACAGCCCTCAGTTGCACCACGCGTGAAACTGAGCCCCTTGACCTGGAATAAAGTGGGGTACCAGCGATACTTGACCACCACAGGGTCTGCTGATCCTGAAACATCACCCTGCATGGTGACACAAAGTGGCAAGTGACACACAATGCTTGAAGGAGAGCGCGGAACATACAACTCTAGTTACCCATCAAGCGGAACACATGGGCAAGATTGATCGACACGGGCAAAGATCAGGGCTTGGACTTATACCTGACCGCCGACCTCACAGTAAAGTTAGTCCTACTAGCCACAGCACCAATTCACGGGCTGACTCCATCCTGATTAGCCTCCACGGGATATGTCTCCATCAAAAAACCAAAAGAAAAGCGGTTCCACAATCATGGAGTCTTTTGCCGCGGCCAAGCCACGTGATCAATCACTGAACACCAGCGGGGCCTTCCCTGATCAAACGGCCCGACTGAAACCAATAAGGACAAACAAGTGCTAGAAGCAATTGCTGGATTCCGCAGCTTCATTGACACCAAAATAGAGGAAGTCAAGGTGGACATGCAACTGATGTGTCAGGATATGCGCAACCTCACCAAGCGCGTGTCGGCCACCGAGGCTGGGCAGCAAGAAACTGCTGAGGCACTGAAAGACATCCAAACTAGGGTCCTAGAACTGGAAAAAAGGAACAAGGTCTTGGAAGATAGGGCAGAAGACGCTTGGGGCGATCTAAATGCAATAACGTGCGTCTTCTTGGTGTTCCGCAAGGAATGGAAGGCTCCAATCCCACGAAATTTGTTGAAACACTACTACAGCAGGAGATTGGTGCGGATCGGCCGTCACAAGGCTTTGTCATTGAGAGCCCACAGAACCCTTCAAAGAAAATCACCACCTGGATCGCACCCAAGACCAATAATAGCGAGAATCTTGAACTTCCAGGATAGGGAGCTCATATTACGCCACTCAAGAGAAGGAGGAGAAATAAGGAGAACACGCCAAAATTGCTATTTACCCAGACTACACGCCAGCGGTGCAAAGAGCAAGGAACTCCTTTGTTCCCACTAACGCCCGGCTTCGGAAACTAAACCTAAAATACATGTTGATGTACCCCTCAAGGCTCAAAGTACTGTACAAGGGGAGAGAGGTCTTCTTGGAGACCCCGGCAGCAGCCAACATGTGGCTGGAACATAATAACATGGCAGAAGGAGAAGAAGCTGTGACATAAGCCAGGATGAGATGCACCGGATGACTGCAGCGCCCTGCTGGACCATCTGCGATCACACAGGGTCACAAGCTTTGAACATACTGTAGTCAGGATGAGATCCTTGAGACGGTGAGAGACACGCTGGGGCGCTCAACCTGAGCTACCAGGAACATCCCTGCGAGAGGACAAGAGTCGGCCAGTTGCTGACCGAATCTCACCCACACACGAAGACCCGGATGGGCCAAGACGATGTGGGGGCACATGACCGTTGCCAGTTCAGTGCAGCTGCTGAGTGCAGTTGGTTAAGAATTTTTGTGACATGTTACTGGTTTAAATGTTTTGTTGTCTTCGCAATGCTGCATAAATTGGTGAGATGGTCTGCGATTGGTAAGGGCGAAAGTAAGCAGTTGAAGGGGGCGGGGGTCGATTGGGGTGCTGCTGATGGTGGAATGATAGGTGGAATGGAACTAAATAAGGATGGCAGTTGACATGTAATGTCCGTGGTATGGGCACCTACATGCGCAGAAACAGGATTAAGTCCTTCTTGCACAGAAAGAAAATCTCCATAGCATTGTTACAGGAGACCCATCTCACAGTAGGTGACAATGCAAAAATGGAGAGGCACTGCGGGGGACAGGGCTTTGGTGCGGGATATTCTAAATATGCACGGGGTGTGTATACCTGGATAAATGCGTCTGTGCCTTTCCGCCTAATTTCAAAGGTAGCGGACGCAGAAGGGAGATACCTGATTATTAAGGGTAGCATTGAGCAAAATGAGGTCTGTATAGTGAATTCCTACCTTCCGAATCATGGGACCCCGGCGTATTTAAAAGGACTGTGTCAGACACTGGCCCCATATCGTGACTGCTTTTTTATTTGGTTGGGGGGGGCTTTAACTGTGGGCATGATTGCGACCTGGATAGGTCTATTCCGCTATATAATGTCGCCACTCAAGCGGGTTATAGAGACCCTGGACCTATCAGAAGTGTGGAGGGAATTACACCCAGGGAGAAGGGAATTTTCCTATTAATCATCCACACACGGTCTATACACAGAATTAACTACTTACTTATGGATAGGGCGCATCTCCCCCAGATTGAATCTGCAGCCTATCTAGGTAGATCGATATTGGACCATTTCGGCCTTGCAACTAGTCTGGTCAATGAAGGGTCCGAGGCCCCCCATACCACTGTGGCAGATGCCGACCGATGCTTTGTCGAATGGCACGTTTCATGAAAAGCTCCGCACTAAACTAACCGGGTATATAGACACCAATGTGGGGAGCGTAGATAAATGGAGTACGTCTGGGAAGCATTGAATATAGTGGTGAGAGGGGAAACTATTGCAGGGGCGGGAGGTATCAGGCAGACACTAAAAAGGGAACTGGAGGTAAACGAGGAGAGGATCAGACAACTGGAAGCCAATGCTCAGAGGACACGACAGGGGGAGGATGTGCTGGTGGCGACCAGGGTAAACAGGGAGGCCTGGAATAGATTATCAAAATTTGATTACATAGCGAAAACTACCAGAGCGCACTCTGAGGGGGTGAAGCCGAGCAGGCTTTTGTCGTGGCTGTGCAAAAAGGAAAGCCCGAGACACCTAACTAAGACACTTAAAGATGAGTTGGGTGAGATGCACACGAAACAAATGTCTATAAATGACACCTTCCGAAAATTTTACTCCCATCTGTAATGCCATGTCAGACATATTAGACACACTGGAGGAGATAGGGCTGCCCAAGCTAGACAGCGCGCGCAGAGAAATGCTCAACAGCGAATTGACTGCTGGAGATATAAGTGAAGCAATCAAGTGATTGGCTGCCAGTAAAACTCATGGAAGCGATGGTTTGCCCCCTGAATTTTACAAAACATACTCATTGGAGCTGACTCCGATCCTACATGAAGTATTTCAGGAAGCATTTGAGACCAAAATGCTCCCGACCACCATGCGAGAGACCTTGGTGGTCCCGATCCCTAAGTCCGGGAAACCCACAGACGAGTGTGACTCCTATAGGCCCCTGGCAATGTTAAATTATGATGTAAAAATTCTGACAACTATATTGGCTAATCGCCTCTCCAGGGTGATCGGATCTATAATACATGAGGGCCAGAGTGGATTTAACCCACACCGCAATACAGCAGTAAACCTACGGCGTCTACAACACATTGTGGAACAAATAACTAGCCGGCGGGAACACTATGCAGTAGTCTCGCTGGATGCCATAAAGGCATTTGATTCCATATATTGGGAGTGGTTGATTGCGGTATTGAGAGAGTTTGGGCTGGGCGAGCATATCATCAGATGGGTTGAGCTACTCTATGCCGCACCGGTGGCCAGGGTTAAAGCAGGAAGGATGGTTTCAGCCCCCTGGGACATCCAAAGAGGGACCAGACAAGGCTGTCCGCTGTCACCCATGTTCTATATATTGGGCCTGGAGCCGATAGAAATATACATTAGAAAACAGTTTTTTGACGCCGGAATCACAGTGAGAGGAGTATACCATGTGGTGCCCCTGTACGCTGATGATGTGCTGCTAGACCTATGGGACCCACACCTGAATGTTCTGGTGATGTTGGACGTGCTGGAGAGGTTTGCAGGATTCTCAGGGATATCTTACAGCAGGAAGAAATCCTGCATATTCCCACTAGCAGGACTTGCTGGGAAATCAGCGGTTGAGCTTCCGGAGGTTGGGCTCAGCTGGCAACCTCGATCATTTAGATATCTGGGTGTGAACATTTGTCATACCCTGGGCCTGATGCTTGAGGACAACACCAAACTGACGTTAAAGGGGCTCAGAAAATCTATGGGGTTCTGGTCCAGACTCCCATTATCAGTGATGGGTAGGGTTGCTATAACTAAAATGATAGTTTTGCCAAGGTTTTTGTACATTGTTTTTGTACATTGTGTATAGGCGCTATATAAATAAAATATCATATCACATCATATCAATGTGCACAACTACATCCCAGCCTCATTCTTTTGCACAATCGAGAAACTGTTGAGAGCTACTGTGGGGACCTGCGAGACATAGACTGACTTTATCCACTCTGTCGCTGCCATACAAGGAAGGTGGTGTCCAACAATCGGATCTAGAGAGGTATTACCTAGCGGCGCAACTCAGTCATGTGGCCAAATGGCTTGCTGATGAGGCCACCTCGGAAACAAGACTGATAAAACGACTGGTGGCCACTGCGCACCTGAAAGAAATACTCTGTATCTATTTGATTTGTGATTTTGATATTTGATATTTTATTTCTATCGTGCTCGTACGCAAGTGTTTCAGAGCGCGACAAGGCAAGGGAGGGGAACAGGGGAGAACAAAACAGCGATCTTACTTGGGCCAGTGACATTAAGAACGCGCAAGTGCATGGGAGAGGGGGAGGGGAAAAGTACATGGAAGGGGGGAGAAGTGGAAAGTGCGAAGCAGAGGAGAAACAGATAAATAACAATAAATAAATAATAAAGGTGTCATGCAGAATCCTATGCAGTTCCCTTAGGGAGCACTACAGAAGATTAGGACTACAGGTGTAGGCAATAAATCCCCTTTGGTACCACTCTGTACCACACAGATTTAGTTGGTAGCTGTGGCTGGGCAGTCAGACTTATCTCAAGAGGGAAATGAGCAGTATTCAGGGTTTACACAATAGGACTACAATACTATGGGAAAGGGAAACATTGACCGAAGCTTTGTATCAAAAAGAATATATATTTTACACACTCTGATGTTCACACACAAATCACTATTATTAAAGCAAGTTAAATCAGTCAAGAAAATTATACACCACTCCCTATTTATGTTGTAGACAAGTTTGAGCAAGAGTGAAAACTGAGCAAAACGGCACAGTGTAAACCAAGCAGAAATGGCACTCTAACAATTTCTCAGAAGGGAGGGAAAGGACAAGTTATGCAGGTTTAGACTCTTTGCAACACTTACCAAGTAGATTGTGAACAAGTTAGGCAAGGCAGTACTTTAGCACATGCAATACTGAGATGAAAACCGAGCAAAATGGCACTTCACAATATTAAAAAGGGGAAGGAAAAAGGTGGTTATAAGAGTTAGGTACACCAACACATTTCTTGGTGAAAAGCAATCTAGACAAGGCAGTTGTAACAGATTTAGCCAGAGTCAATAGGCCTGTGCCAGAGTCAATGGTACAAGACAATGTGCCCAGGATCAAAGTGTCCTAGTAGCTGCACTCAAGTCTTTGTTTAACTAATTGAAAAGGTGGTTGCAGAAGGTAAAAGACAATGTTAGACGATAGGGGCGGCCAACCCAGTAGGTAAGTAAAGGATTTAAAACACCTTTAGCGATACCCAATGAAACGGGAGGCCTGGTGGAACAATGTACCTTTAAAGTGGAAGAAGCTCCTGCGGTGGTGGTAGTTCCTGGCAGTTCCTGCAGTTCAGGTGATCCAGCAGAGGAAGAGAGGTTCTCGTCGTGGAGGAAGGTTCGAGTTACTGCACTGCCCAGGGATGAAGCCAGCCGCGGTGCTGCCAAAACGAATAAAAGGTACGCTCCTTTAAATCGCGGTCGTGGTGGACGGGTGCCTGACTATCCGGTCTCCGAGTCCAGGTCACTGACGATTCGACCAAGGCAGGTCCTGGAAGGTGACTGGTGAACTGGCTGGCCCCACCAGCTCAAGGGAAGAAGACACTTGCAGGCGAAGATCTTCTCGAGTTGTTGGAGAAAAGTGGTGAGAATCAGCAGCAGGGCTTCACCGATGGTTCAGTCGTTGCAGATGTCTTCAGCTTCTCTCCTCTTCGGGTTTCTAGTTCCAGTGGCGATGTCTTGTCCTCCAGTCCTCAGGACCTTGCTTTTATGCAGCAAGACCCCCATTCATACAGCCTAGCTGTCACTCACACAGTGGGGTGGCTCTCCTGGTGGGAGAACCACCCCAGCCTATCAGGGCAGAGTGCGACTTGGGTTGCGTAGGCAACCTTGTCCAGGGTGCCTATTCCCCCGCCCACACATCCTGTCTACCCCAGACTCAGTGGCGCTGAGAGGAGGGCTTCTGTGCAGATGCCTGCCAAAAGGACGAACAAAGGATCCCCGACCCGGGTTAGGATTTCAGAGAAAGACACGAGAAAGAAATATTAAAGTTCTGGCAAAAACAACCCACCGGATTAAAGTTAATATTAAAATAAACCGGCAGTATGTTAGAGGCTGTCAGTAAAAGTGGTAGCCTCGAACAATGGGAAAATCCGATAGGGAAATATTTGCGGTCGAATATTTACGGTAGTAACCACTGCCACCAGCCAGAAACTTTTGAGAGAGGGACTGTACGGTACCCCCTCGAAAATGAACACTAAGGAAAAACTATTAACCCTTTCCAGTACTTCCATATTAAGATGTTTTGTACTGGTTTAGTTCATAATTATTGACTGGTAAAGTCAATGGGGACTTTACGGAGTCTATGTTTGGGGGTCGCTACGACACCCCTGTGGTACGGCACGGAGGGTGCTGTGTACCACACATGTTAAAAAGATGGTTCCTATGAGGGTGAGTAAAACCCCATAGACCATAAGCACACAAGATAGCCTAAAACATACACTAGCAATCTTTCTAAGAGTGGGAAAAAAGGGTCTCACTCTTAGCAGGAGAAAAAAATAAACCCTTCAAATCCAGCCAAGCTGCTGGGGGGCTCTATAGGTAAGGGAAATTAGCCTGAGAAGAGAATTCTCCCTAACAAAAGGCAACAAACAGTGGTAGTGTAGCCATCACTGAGGTGTTTGAATGCAACCCCAATGATTGTGACGCTGGGTAGGAAGGTTTGGAACAGGGCCATAAAAATGTCAAAAGGTGACCGCCCATACTCCCCTGAGACCCCACTGGCAGCCAAGGTCTGTGTAGTCGAGGAGGACCTAGTAAACATGAGACTGTGGGAGGGGTTTGGTGTCTACACATGGGGTGATGGTTATGAAGAGGGGGCTTTCAGGGAATTTGAGTCCTTGACTAAAAAGGAAGGGCTGCCCGGAGGCCAGTTTTTATGGTACTACAAGATCAGAAAGGTAGCAAAGGAAACTTGGAAAGATTGGCCGGAGGAACCAGAAATAGACGCGATACTGGCAGTACTACACAATCTCGGGGATGGGTGGAAACCAGTGTCCAGGATTTATAGCCAACTGATGGACAGGCCTAACCCCAAAGGCATAGCAATAAAACAAAAATGGGAGACCAATATGGGCACCGACATAATGGAAAGGGAATGGGCTAGGGCCCTGGCATATCCTCGGGAAGTTTATAGAAACGCCAGATTTAGGTTGATCCAATTAAACGTTCTATAAAGGACATGTATGACCCCGGGCAGAATTGCTAAGTTTAAAAGTAAGGCTACTCCACAGTGCCCTTGATGCGGTTTGGAAGGAGCGGAGCTGATCCACATGTTTTGGGCGTGCACAAAGACACAATGCTTCTGGAACAAGATAGAAACGGCTTGTAGGAAAACTGGGGTGTTGAGATATGAGTGGACACCGAAGGAATGCCTCCTGGGGTCTTACCCGAGGATCGGTAAATATAGACAGATAATTAAGCTCATGAACAGGGCATGTATATTAGCAAAGAGGCCTATTGCAATGGCGTGGAAATCAGCGGGTGGCCACGGTATGGAAAGTGGTACAATGAGTTGGAGCATTGGACGAGTGCTGAGACTAGAGTGTGGGCCAAAGGGGTCTCCAAAGCTGGGAGTGAAGCAAGCCCAGCATACGAAGCCTGGAAGGCACTCATTTGGGATATGTTACACCAACCTGATGATAAACCCCCGTGAAAGAAAGAGGCTATGGTTCAGGCTTTGAGTAACCCACAGTAGAGACATTCCTGCTGGGGTGTTGATCAAGTAACTCAGAAACACTGGAAGTGCTGATGCGCTATTGATGCCTTGCTAATGCACTCGCATAAAATACTGATTGGCGGAATAATATGTGAAGACCTGTTTGTTAAATGTTGTTTGTTTATGTTCATATGTTGCACCTTATATGCAGAACATTATTGGTGAATCATGCCATCTGTTGCAATGTCTAATGCAAATGCCAATAAAAACATTTACAAATAAACTATCAGTGTTAGGGACAGAAGTAGGTTTTGGGACATGACTGTAGCAGACTTTTTAGTTTGACTTCCTGACAATTTCACCAGTTTCCTTTGAGCTAGGGAAACCCCTCTTAGCTTTAGGGATAGTCATTTTTCCTACCATCTTTTAATAAATAAAAGTGTATATCCAAAAACATTCCACGATGGTGTCCCATCCTTGCTTCTGCACCCTTACAATATATATTTGGATATATACTACGATATAGGGCGACGTTCGCCGCTCTATAGTTAAGGTGAGTGGGCAACACATAGGAACCATTCAAAATGATAGTGTTAATAACTTTTGATTCGAGTAATGGTTTAGGCTGAAATTTCAAAAGTGATTAAAGGTCTGCGGGCACCCCCAGACGGCAAAGTTTCATAGAGATTTGTTAAAAAATAAAAAAGTTAATAAGCATTAAAAAGAAAATGGTTTTCTAAAAGAGCTGCCGAATTCCCATGCATTTTCCCATAGACAATAAAAGGTCAATGTTTGCCAAAGCGCACAGCCTAAACTGCTGAACGAATTTGGACCAGGTCTTAACCAACTTACTCAGGAAGTGTTGACTCGCGATCCATGCATGGTTTGGGGTTATTCCGTGCCATAGTTATTTTAAAATTATTTTAAAATTTGACAGAGAAGGGGGTGCCCCCCTCCCCAAAAATTATAGTTATATCTCCCATGCTGCATTGCAGGATCATTGTTTTCAGAAATGAAACGACCGCCATCTTGTTTTTCTCTCAATGCGAGAGATATTCACGGCTATAGTTGAAGTTATGGGAAAATGAAACGCATTAGAAAGCTATTGGAGGTCAAAAAACATACAAATGTCATCAGGGTAGAGATGGGGTGATGGCTAGAAAGCACTTAGTGAAATCTGGGAGTTTGAGGGGGTCCAGGGACCGAGTTTGCAACACAAAGCTTTCTGTAGCCTCGGCTATAGCCGCAATCTGAAAGCAAACTGCATCACAAAAGCAGCGTGTGCTCTGGGTTGAAAGGGAGAGGGCAGGGGTGGTGAGGAGGCCGTCTGGGGAGTGGGGGGAGCTGGCACAGATGATGGGGGCACTTGGTGATGGCCTGGGGGCGGGCAAGGAAGCATTTTTTTTCTGGCTGTTTTGACGATATTCGCAACTATATCCGAGGTTACAAAGGACTACAGATAACCGCGGGTATGTGTAGTCCGGTACCCATGGGTGCATTTGTTGTAAACCATTTTTTGAAAGATATTTTTACAACGATGGTGACGTCAGGGTGAACAATTACTGGCTATGGCCATAGCCACTGACTGAATTGCCATCCAGGTCTCCCATTCATGCAATAACCAGGACATACTCTGCTTAGCTTGAAAGTGGGGAAGGGGCCAGCCTCCTCAGGCCACGTTGCTGATAAAGGAGCCAAACTTACAACACCACTTAGACGAATGGGCCTGCCCTTTTCTTGATTTGAAGCTAAGCCCCGCTTAGTGCATGGATGGGTGACTGAATGGGCATCTGAATTATTTACTTTTTTTTAAAACCGTGCTACTGTCAGTCCTTGAAGGTTCTGCACACAGACACATTTGTTTGCCTTTCGCTGAATTACATTCTGGTATTTGTAGTTCCCTAAGTCAATAATAAAAAATCGGTATTTTTACAGCAGTAGTGGGTTTCCCATCCCTGCAGTAACTGGGACAAACCCTGCTTGGCTTCAAAGTAGGAAAGGTTTAGCCCACTAAGGCCATATTTCCTAATATATGCGCACCCCCCCCCCCTTTAGAAGAACACATAGAGAAACATGGCCTAAGTAGGCTGGATCTGTCCCGCTTTGAAACTAAGCTGGGTCCGTCCCGGTTACTGCATGGATGGCAGACAGTACACAGTCCTGAATGCTGTGTGTTTTCTTAGTTTTAAGTACCTCATAACTAACGGCATCCACATTTTTATAAAACAGAAAAATGAAATTTTAAAAAATCACTTTTATGCTGAACACTGCTATCAGAGAACCCTGGCCATAAGGAGTTTGTGACGCAGCACATAACCATTATTTTATTGTTTTAATTTTCACAAGTTTCGTACCTAGCCTTTTATCATTGAACATATTAAATTATAGGCTAAGTATGAAATGTATGCCCCATGAAGCACCAAGTCATTGTAGGCCTATTGGTTAAATGCTGGGCCTCCAACTCTGGCTGACCAAGGTTCAAGGCTGTATGTTTTAAAAAAAAATGTTTTTATTTATTTAAAAGAAAAGCAACACAAGTGGGAGGTGGCGCAGTTTGTTGCATTGTAGTCCTGTGATTTTGTTGAGCATGAGGCCTTTTAGACGTGGCTGCAATGTCGGCCACTTCCAAACATCCCTTGTGCCAAAATAACTGGGCAGGAATGGGTTTTGCGCAGAAAAGGGCATGCCGAAAATGGTGCTGCAGCAGTATGCCCGTGCCAAATCGGCCCGCGCCAAAATGATGGCGCAGAAAAGGAGTGTACCTCTTGGATAACGCTGCTTAACCAAAGTGTGTGCTACATGGCAAATAATGAAGATTCCCCCTGCTAATAGCGCTGGGAGCTCTTGATTCTATTAAAGACAAGGAGTCGAGCATTAAGCTTCATCTTCTTTATTCTCTACTCTCCAGCAGTTTCAACAAATATAACTTTGTAAACTTTCAAACTAAAATTTCTTTTATTTTTTATTTTTTTTAAAACAAACTTCAAATCCCATCAATCCTGTAGTCCCCGGCCATGTGACCTAGTCCTTCCTGTTCCTCTGTCCTTCCTCTTCTTGACTGCTTGAACTTGTCCTTTCTCTTTAATTGCGCACTCAACTGTTGAACTTGTGCTGAACTTCCTGCTTTGTACTAGTTCGATCTCTCACATGCAAGCTTTCGAAGCTGTTCTAGGCGACCTGCTCTTATTCGGGCTTTCAGCTGTTCTTTTGCTCATCCCCTAAAGTCAATAAGAAAACAAATGGTATACGCTAGGGTGAGAATACACACCCTATTCTGGAAGAAATAGTCATGTTAATTATCAGCAGTACTTCACCACATGTATTTCATCATTGCATTCATTGTGTATTCGGGATGGCCTCCTTGTCTTTAATAGAATCAAGAGCTCCCTGCGCTATTAGCAGGGGGAATCTTCATTCTATGTCAAGACGGAGGCGAGCATTAAGCTTGTTCAAAGCTTCTTACTACTACTCCTGCCATTGCATTAATCGGTCAGTAATAGAACGTTCTGAATGTCGTATCACTAGCCCAGTCTGCGGCTTTCATGATGTCTTGTAATGTTGCACCTAGTCCTAGTGCTTTCGAGGCCATCGCTCCGCTTACTGAGTGTGCCCCGAATCTTGTCATGTCTACGCCTGCTAAACTCATAATGTTTCTGACGCACCGCGCTATGGTGGCTGTTGCTACTCCTCTGTGTGGGTTTCTGCATGCAATTAATAATTGTAGTCCCTGCCGGTCTTAGTTCGGCTGTCTTATTTTCATACTCCTTTATACATGCCGCTATGCACCATTTCGGGTGCTCCGACATGTACGGGTATGTGATGGTACTAGAATCCGTTTTAGTTCTTCTGGCTACGCTGAACGTCACGCCTTCCGGGCCGTACGTTCTCCTATTCACTTCTAAGACTCTCACGTCAGCTACTCTCCTGCATGACACCAAGCATAGTAGCATGGCTAGTTTTTTGGATAGTTGTCCTAGGGACAGATACTTGTTGTCGGGCCGGTCCGCAAATAGTTTCAATACTATTGCTACGTCCCATAAAGATTCATATTTCGGCTGCGGTGGTTTCCTGAATCTTATTCCTCTTAGTAGCCGAATTACTGCTACGTTCTCCCCCACCGGTACTCCTTCCATGGGTAGGTGACCTGCTGATATCGCAGATCTCTTTACCCCTATTGTTCTGTATGCTTTGCCGTCCTGGAGGATTTCTGCGAGGAAATTCAAGATCTCAACTAGAGGGCAGAAACGGGATGAATATTTTTCCTTCTGCACCATGTCGACCACTTGCTCCAAGCTGCGTCGTAGCTCCTTCGAGTTGATGGAGCCCATGACTCTGCGATGAGACTTGCAGCTTGTGACGAAATGCCCGGGAGATTCCAGCGTCTCCTGCTATCCTGCACCCCATCAATGGCAGTGTCCCCTTCATTCTCAGAGGGTGAGATGACCCAGCTGGGTCCGTGAGGAGGTGTTCTCCTTGGGGCAATATTCTCGGGTAATCCACCAATAGTTCCATGAGTGCTGGGAACCAAACTTGGGATTTCCAGATCGGAGCTACCACTATCAGGTCCACTGTCTCTCTGCGTACCTTTGCTAGTACTCGGTTCATCATTATGAATGGGGAAAAGCGTACAGCGTGTGCTCCCTCCAATCTTGTAGGAAAGCGTCCACTCCGGCTGCCGCTGGGTCCAATCTCCAACTGAGGAGCCTCTCTTTCTGAGCGTTCAGCCTGGACGCAAACAGATCCGTGTATATTGGGCCCCAGATCTTCTCCAGTTTCTGAAAGATCGTCCGATCCAGCATCCAGTCGCTGGAGTCTGAGAGATGTCTGGAGTTCCAGTCCGCTACTACGTTCAACGAACCTGGTAAGTATTCGGCTACCACCGAGATCCCTGATTCTAGGCAGGAATGCCAGAAATCCTTGGCTATTTCCGCCAGCAATTTGGACCTTGTCCCTCCTAAATGGTTGATGTATTTGACTGTGAAATGTTGTCCATTTTTAGCAGGATACAGGAGTTCACTTTCCCTTTCGTAAATGCCCTGATCGCAAAGGATCGGCTAGTAACTCTAGACAGTTTATGTGCAATTGGAGTTCCGATGTGCTCAATCTCCCTCCTGTCTGGAGATCCCCGCACCGGGCTCCCCAGCCTACTCTGCTGGCATCTGATTCTATTATCAGGTCTGGGCGGACGCCGAAGATGGCTCTGCCGTTCCAGGCCTCCATGTTCGCTAACCACCATTCCAACTCCGTCCTGGACTCTTGATCTAAGAGTACCAGTTGGTGGTAGTGTAGGCCTTGCTGAAGATGCCGTATCTTCAGCCTCTGAAGGGCTCGGTAGTGTAATGGCCCTGGGAAGATTGCTTGTATTGATGCTGCTAGTAATCCTACTACTCTCGCTATAGTGCGGAGTGATATGCTCGTTTTGCTGCGACATGCTCTTATTTCTCTCTTTATGTCTCTGATCTTTTTGTTTGGGAGTTCCAGTGTCGCCGACCTGGTGTTTATAATAAACCCCAGGAATTCTATCCTCATCGCCGGAGCCATCTCCGACTTCTCCCAATTCACTAGGAAACCTAGCGAAGTTAGGAGGTGTACTACCTAGTCCGTCTGGTAGACTAGAGTCTCTCTGCTGTCGGCCATCAGTAGGATGTCGTCTAGATATATAATCATGCAAATTCCTTTCCCTCTGATTGCTGCGGCTACCTGCTTCATCACTTTAGTGAATGCCCACGGCGCCGAGGAGAGCCCGAAAGGCATCGTTGCAAACTGCCATTATTGCCCGTCCCAGTTGAATGCTAGGAATGGACGGAAATCCCTCTGTACAGGAATCGTAAGGTAGGCGTCTTTCAAGTCTATCCTCGCCAGCCAGTCGTTCTGTCTGAGCGTATCCAAGAGCTGGTGGATTCCTTCCATTTTGAAGTGGTTGTAGGCCACCTAGCTGTTCATGTACCTTAGATTTATCACTGGTCTCACTTTGTCTTTTCGGTGAACCAGGAAGGTTTCTCTGCTAAGCTTCGCAATTCCGAGTCTAGCAGCTCTTTCTCTGTCTGCGTCGTGACTACGTGGCGTGGTGCTTGGCCTTGAACGGGGGTTTCTGTGAATTCTATACACATGCCTTTCACTGTTTGAAGGACCCAAGTGTCGCTGGAAAGCGAGCGCCAGTTTTCCCAGAATATAGCTGTCCTCCCCCTACTGGTGGATATGTAAAGTTTCTCACCTGTGGGGAAGTTTTGTCCTCTTCCCTGTCCTCTGCTTCGTCTTCCTCTAGGGAAGCGGCCTCTTGGGGGAAAGAAGGTATCAAGCTGCCTGGATTCCCAGTATTGGTTTCTGTTGTACTGAGGCCTTCTGGATGTTTGGTATCGACCGGTCGAGCGACCTCTGTAGCGACCGCTCCCGCCAAAAACTCTCCCTGGGAAAATTTTCTTCATCGAAGCCTGTGCTTTCTCCAGGGAGGTGTAGGTCCCTACGAACCTCCCCATCTCCTTACCAAAAGTCTCTCCGAACAATAGGCCCTGCGCTGCTCTGACGATAGATCTCCTAGTTTCCGGTCGATTTTCAAAAGGAGACCTCTCCTGCGCTCCGATGAAATCGCTCAGTTCGCGTTTCCTAGTATGCATACGGCCCGTTGGGCCCAGTTCGCTAGCACCCCTGGGTCTACCTCCTCGCCTGTATCTCTGGCTCGTTCGGCAGAGTCCATTATTTTAGCTAGCGGACCTGCCAGGTCGAGGAGTTTTTCCTGGCAGCTTCTCCAGGAGTGGTCTATGCCGTTCCTCGGGTCTCTGTTCGATTTGGAGACGAACAACAACATTTTAGGGTCCAATTCCGGGGCTTCCGTGACTTTGCCCGGTAGGTCTGGTCGTGGGCATTCAGCCCTCAGTCTTTGTCTGACCTCTTTTTCGAGAGCTTTCCTCAATCTCTGCGTCATGTATTGCGCCACTCTCGGCGATGGCACCCACTCCGAGGATCTCGGATTTCTGATTTCTTCCGGTTGGAACATGTCCGCCGTTTCGTCCTCTTCTAGGTGGTGGAGTTTTTGTTGCCTTTTCTTTGGCGGAGGTTGGCTCCCCTCATCCCCTTCGTTATCTGCATCCGCTTGAGTGGATGTGGGGGATATCAGCGGTTCCTCGTCTGGGAAGCCTTCTGGGGGTTCCTCCTCTGTACAACCCATATTGTCATCCCCTGGGTAGGGGGTCCGGAGGCTCGGCACCTGGGAATCTTTCATGAACGCTTCCTTTAGTCTGAGGAACGCGTCCGTAGCCTCTGGGGCTCCTGTACTCGCCCCTGTCGGTTGGCCCGGGGGGTCAGAAGAGTCCTTGCTCTACCGGGCCCTGTTACACCCCTTAGGGTCATCAAACGTTGCCCTTGTGGACGCGCTTTCTTCCTGCTTGGTGCATTCTTCCTTCTGGCTCAGGAATAGTTCTATGGTATCTAGCCTTTCTTGTAAAGGCCGTACTCCCTGGGCTACTGCCTCTGTCAGTGAATCTCCCAGCACTTCTTTGAAGCTATAGACTAGGTCTTCTTGGTAGACTGCCTCCTGCTCCTCTTCGCTCCACTTGAAGTTCGACATTGTGCTGGCCGGTGCCTGAATTGTTACCTGTCTAGGTGTAGTGGCGCATCCACAGATTCACTTTGCTCGAGGCTGCACCTTCCTTATACAGTATGTATGTTTGCAGGATATATCTTTCTTATTTGCCTGGTAATACTCTATAATCGAGCGGCTCCGCTGTCCAAAGCCACGCCCCCGCGTAGGAGGCGTTCGCTATTGGCGCATTCACTGCGCGTGGCCGTTTCTGCTCGGCTCGCAGGAAGTTTTCCCACCTGCGTAGAGGTCCGCCCTTCCAAGGGTTGGGGCTGCGAACTCGCGCTCTGCTAGGGGGTACGGTAGGCTCCTGAGGTATCTTGTATTACGACACAGGGCCTCCGAATCCCCTTCAAAACTAAAACACTAAAGCTTGCGCGCTCTACTATACATGTTTATTCTATTATAGTCCATGGTGTACAATTCCAATTACGTTAATGGCATAAAACATGTTTTGTCAAACGAATATTACGGAGCTAAGATAAAGAGGTACTTATTTTGTGGAGAGCAGGAAAAGAAGAGGAAGGACAGAGGAACAGGAAGGACTATGTCACATGGCCAGAGACTAGGGGACTACAGGATTGATGGGATTTGAAGTTTGTTTAAAAAAATTAAAAAAACATTAAATTGAAACTTTACAAAGTTATATTTGTTGAAACTGCTTGAGAGTAGAGAATAAAGAAGATGAAGCTTAATGCTTGCCTCCGTCTTGACATAGAATTAAATCTCACTGCGCATTGCCTAAAAACATTGTGAGTTCTCAAAGCCTGCAAGCCAAAGGCCTTGGCTAGTGGCCTAGGTAGTGTTTTAAAATGGACAGTGGGCACGGCCAAAGGCCCTGCCCACTGACCATGGCCGAAGACCATGCTAGTGGTCTGGAAGCATTCTAAAAATCCAAGAAATAACAAAACCCTTGAAATTCAAGGAAAAACCTTTAGTTGTAGGGACGTTAAGGTGAGAACTAAATGCAACCAAAAACCTGGAAATTGAGATAAAGCCACCTTAACTTTGCAACCCCTGTTGCGCAGACTATGACCACAAGGATGACATCACAGATGACATCACTAATTACATTACTACAGTAACGCGCATTAAGCATGGCCTTCAGCCATGGTCCCTGTACATGGGCAAATATATTTTAACACATGAATGGGTACTAGTTGTGGCCTTGAGTTGTGGACAGTTGTCACAACGTTCACCTATGTGCACTGAATATTTTAAAACACTAACAAGCTACCAACCGTAGATTTTGGCCTTTACCAGTGGATGCAGCTTTCAACAGTGTCCACTGTATATTCGACTGTACGTTCGACTGTACAGAGGATTTTACTAGACCCATGTATGACCACTTTGTCCCCCTTCCCGCGCCGTTCCCAAGGCCTTCTGGTAACGGTAGTTTCAAAAATAGGGTAATCGCCCAAAGTTTCTCAAGTGAACACCCACGTGGTGTCTGACATCTCTGTAGCTGGTTTTCCCCTCTCGTATTAAACAAACAGTTCTTTGTACTTTCTTCAGTTAGCTGTTTTGCTACATTTGTTTAAACACAGTTCGGTTTCTTATCAGCTCTCCCCTCCACTCACCGGCTCTGATAAACCGCTTAGCTTCTTCTTGTCTCTGGAGTTAAGGCCGGTACCACAGTGGCAAGCATCTCCCCTTGGCTTGCTTATCAGCAGATGACATCTGCTGCAACACATGCCAGCAATTGTCTGTGGTCTCACAATTCCTTCTTTGGAGGTTTCACAGGCATGGCTCGGAAAGGGCAAGGTCGCTTCTCTCCTTGTCACCCTCTCGGTTCGTGCAGTCTTTCTCCTCCTCTTGAACTGCTGTGCTGATTTAGCTCTCTCGTCATACGGTCTGCCTTGCATGTTTTGTGCTCTCTTGCTCCACCTTTTATCCCTGTGGGGAAGGGAAAGGGCCGTCAGGTGTGTGTGGTTCTGGTCAATTGCCTGACTTTGCCTAACCCTTGTGTTGGGGCATGTTTGGTAAACAGCTCTGGTGTTTATCTGTCGTCTTCCGTGGTGTGGGAAAGTGTTTGTGTCGGAAAAGGGGGGTAGAGTTTTTGAGTATCCTACGGGGTAGGATGGGGGAAAGGTATAAGAAGGGGGATACTGCGTCTCACCTGTTGGTGTCCCACTTCTACTCCCTGGGGACCCCCCCCCCATCCACGTGATCCTCCCTCACTGGTCCACTCCCAGGAACAGGATCCAATAGCGATGGCTGTGTCCTGGCCACCTGGATGACTGGGGACTAGTCAGGGAAACAACTTTAAGTTTCTCACAATACACCAGCAAGCTCAGATTCATAAGTTGGTCAGTGTGAGAAACCTGAAGGTGTCTCGCTCGCTTTTCCCCGGGGTTCAGTCATCCAAGTGGCCCGGACATGACCATCGCTAGTGAATCAAGTTCCTGGGATTGGAGGCACGGTACCCCCTTCACTGTAATGCCTTTCTCCCATCCTACCCCGTAGCATATAAGAAAGTTCTACCCCACCTTTTCCAACACAACCACTTTCCTACACCGTGACAGACAATGGACAAACACCCGAGCCGTTTACCATGTCCGAACACAAGGGTCAGGCAATTGACAAAAACTATGCACACCTCACAGCCCTTTTCCTTCCCCACAGGGATAAAAGGTGGAGCATGAAAGCACACTTCGAGCAACGAACGAGGACGCAGCTATTCTGGACCGGAAGTTCAAATGGAGGAGAAAGGCGGAGAGACCTGGAGGGACGGCGAGGAGGGAATTGCCTTTGCTCTTTTCAATTCAGACCCTGCAAAGCCTCCGAAAGGGAAATCATAAGACCGAGATGTGCAGCTGACGTGTGGTGTGACAGGTGTCAACGGCACACAGGGCCCTCCGCGCTGATAGCCAAAGTGGGGAGAAACACTTGTCAATGTAGTGCCGTTCTCCCGAGACAAGAAACTCCAACAGTTCAGCACAGCCGGTGAGTCGGAGAAGGCAGATAGTGAGACCGAACTGTGCTGGGCCCAAGGTTGCATGCAGAAGCGGAGTGGTCAGGGGTCGCGAGGGGCGCTCATTCGAAGGACTCTGACTAAATCCTTTTTGAGGTTGTTTTGTTGAAACTACAAAGACCAAAGAGGCCTTAGGAGATGCTAGTGTTAAGTGTCAAAGTGGTCCTACAAGGGTCGACCGAAACCCCTCGTACACTCGAAAGTCTTTGACACATGAGAGAAAACTGATTGAATTGTGAAACTGGCCAATGTGAACCCGGCTGAGGGATGCCTACAAATCGGGGTATCCAAGGGCGCACCCGAGAGCTAGGTATTAATAGAACTGTGTGAAGCCTGGCTGGGGGCTTTAAGGGAAGCCTGGCTGGGGGCTGAGACCCGAGCTTAAGTTAAGAGAAGAACCTAAGAGCTTTTGTGAACTGTGGCAAATGTAAACCCAACAGACGGATGCCTGCGATTCGTAAATAGTGATATACCCGTGAACATTGTGACGACAAGTGTGAAGGATATCCACAATGGATAGTTGGTGAAAAAGACATTGAGACTTTTAAGTGGTACATTTTTGAGTGAAAGGCTGCAGTGAGCCTGATTGAGAGAGGCTAACGTTGCAAGAAGAATCAGAGCCCGGTTGAGGGGGATCCAAGTGGCTAAGAGCAGTCGCCCAATGTGAAAAGATTGCCAAATTAACTTTATTATTTTTTTTATTGTTTTTGGTACAGCCGGCCTTCTAAGACAAGAGACTTTTGCAGGAAAAGAGACTTGACCCAGGAAGGTCCCGGAACTGTTGAAAGGAACTGTAAACTCGTGCTGCTGAGGCCCAGGAGTGTGCTGTGCTCAAAGGTCCTGCCTTGTCCCATGCTAAAAATGTGGGCAAGGGAAACCCAGTCATACCATCCTGACTTATCATTTGGTGAACACTTCTTTCTTTTCTTGAGAACATTATCCCACACTATTTTTGTAACTCAGTTGTAAGGACTGGCAAAAAGTTTTTTAGTATAGGCCCTTTTTTATATGACAAGATGCCACTAGGACTGCTTTCTTATTATTTGATGGTCGTAACTTGCTCCCATCTTAGATTTAGGTTTAGATTTGGCATTTGTCTCACCCATTATTCAGTTTAATAAACACCCTTGAACTGTGATCACTTACTATTGCCACCATGGGTTCCTTAAATCTGTCAGTACTTAAACACTTTTTTCCCACTGTCCCTAGTCACCCACCACCTGTCTCAGGTACTGCTTGCTAATCCTTGCAAAGCATGTGAATCTAAGCAGATTCACAAGCTGCGGAAGGCAAATATTGCTCACCAGTAACCGTCTTTCTGAAGCTTGTATCTACTTGGATTCACATTTGCCTGACCTGCCTCCCAGCAAGAGAGTAATGGTACAGTACTAGAGCATATTTATATATTTTAAAAAAAGGAACTGCATTGCACACACAACACTTAAAAATAACAGGCCAGAAAAAGAAACAATCAGAGGACATCGAAGAGTCTGTGATCATGAGTACTGGTACACGTAGAATAGGAATAGTATGAAAGGAACGCTGATGCCCTATTATTTTCAACTTTGAAAAAACAAATGCTGCACTTCAATCCATTCACTAGATGGCGGACTATACAAAACATATATATGACAAATATTACTTACCAGTACTAGTCTTTCTGAAGATTATATCTGCTTAGAATCATGTGTTTGTGTGTGTGGTTATGTCCGTTCACTTTTTGGGAGAACATTAGGAAGAGAAGGATTTTCTTTGGGGTTTTTAGGGGCGTGGAGCATCGTCTAGCTACAGCATTAATTTGTGGTTTCTAGATAAGGTTTG
This sequence comes from Ambystoma mexicanum, assembly GCF_040938575.1. Taxonomy (NCBI): domain Eukaryota; kingdom Metazoa; phylum Chordata; class Amphibia; order Caudata; family Ambystomatidae; genus Ambystoma; species Ambystoma mexicanum. The sequence goes on along the minus strand of NC_090937.1, from coordinate 30,021,911 downwards.
CAATCCACAGGCCACTGGCAAACAGAGTGGCTCCATACATACTCCTTGGAGGCTAAGATCGCTTAGCCATGCTCCCAGTTTAACTCCACCCACTGTAATGTGGCCTTGGGCTCACAAACCCCTTTATTATTCAACTTTGTTTAATGGGTACTGTTTACTGCTCATACATATTATAGGGATACTCGTTCTCCAAGGTGAATACTGTTCTGTTGTTTTTCTTTTCATAGTTCTGGAGGATGGAGTTCTTGCAAGTGCCAGAAACGCC